>NC_091151.1:32370761-32720761 GCF_040958095.1 Procambarus clarkii
CCAATAACATCTGCCATCAACCACCATTACCATCAACCACCACAATCATCAACCACCACAACCATCAACCACCACAACCATCAACCACCACAATCATCAACCACCACAACCATCAACCACCACAATCATCAACCACCACAACCATCAACCACCACAACCATCAACCACCACAACCATCAACCACCACAACCATCAACCACCACAATCATCAACCACCACAACCATCAACCACCACAACCATCAACCACCACAACCATCAACCACCACAACCATCAACCACCACAACCATCAACCACCACAACCATCAACCACCACAACCATCAACCACCACAACCATCAACCACCACAACCATCAACCACCTCTCCAATCAACCATCACTTCCAGAAACCACAACTGCCAGAAACCACAACTTCCAGAAACCACAACTGCCAGAAACCACAACTTCCATCATCCACAGAATCATCAACCACAATGACTATCAACCAACCACAACCACCACTACCACGAACCACAAGAATCCTCAACAACCTTCCTCCACCACGACACCTTCCTCCATCCCCATACCTTCCTCCACTACCACCAACACCTCCACTACCTCTACCGCCACCACCACCACAAGCACCTCCACTAATACCACACTCGCCATGTATGCTCAACGTATGCACTAGGACCTCCACTACCACCACCACCACCACCTCCACTACCTTCACCTCCACTAATTCGTCCACTACCTCCACCATCTGCACTACCACCAGCACCTCCACTACCACTACATGTACTACCACTGGAGGTGCATGTACTACCAGCACCTCCACTACCAACACCACCAGTATCTCTGCTATCACCACCACCAACACCTCCACTACCACAAACATCACCTCCACAACCACTATCACCACCACTACTACCAACACCTCCACTAACATAACCAGCACCTTCACAGCCACTAACATCACCAGCACCTTCACAGCCACTAACATCACCAGCACCTTCACAGCCACTAACATCACCAGCACCTTCACAGCCACTAACATCACCAGCACCTTCACAGCCACTAACATCACCAGCACCTTCACTACCACAAACACCACTAACGCACACTACGACACTATTCCACACACCACTACCACACTATACCACACCACCACCATACACCACCATTACCACAAGACACCACCACAACACACCATGACTACCACACCACAGCACACCACTCCACACCACCACACATTACCTCTACCAGAAAACACCACCACACACTACTACACTAAACCACACATGTTATGAACCCCAAGTAACCTGATGAGTTGAATCTACCTTGTAAGAGTTATTCTACCCACCTGACTTGGTAGTAGTCAGGGTAAGGAAATTAATTTAGTAAACGTCGATGAATTATTACTAAATAGATGCAAGCAGAGGACGAGCATCTTATAGAAGCGAGTGTAGACGAGATGTCGACATTTTGTGACCTGACATGACGGACGCAGAGGTCGTAATTCGTTACTTGAGTTGCTTCAGTCGTCAGGAATAGACGTGCATTGGATCCCTCCTGGAAAGAAAGAAAGTTCTTGGTCAAGTGTTTGAGGGAAGGTTTCTTATTGCAAAGTGTGAGGAAGCTGCCGAGGACGTTATACGTCATTTCCCAGTGAACGTTACCAATATTAGGGACGGCCTGAAGCCTGCATGGTGGCCGCATCCTGTGTTGAACCATAATGAAAGATTTTCTTCGAATGGAAGAAAATAAGCAGGTGTTTCTGTGTGAAGCCTGCCAGGCGACTTCCTGTACTCAAGTCAGGACGTAAAAAAACATTTACAGACAGTCCAAAAGGATTTTGGTGGACGACCAAGAGTAGCGCCATTTTGGAGCGCCAGTAGGCAAGTGTCACCACATCGTCCCTTCCTGCGGTAAGCTACTTAATTATATGTTAGACTGTTTATTATTGATGATCATGTGCCCAGCGAACATTAGTTTTTGTCAAGTCGTGACGGTGAAGTGGATTAAGGCGTCCTGTACATACCAGTTGCATTGCTCCTGGCAGTATGGGTTCGAGTCACTTCTGGGGTGTGAATTTTCAGTTGCATATTATAGTCCTGGGGACCATTCAGGCTTGTTCATATATATATATATATATATATATATATATATATATATATATATATATATATATATATATATATATATATAAAAATATATATATATATATATATATATATATATATATATATATATATATATATATAGATATATTTATATATATATATATATATATATATATATATATATATATATATATATATATATATATATATATATATATATATATGACAATGTCAGACCACGGAGAAAATGAAACAGGAATTTCCTTAAGTACTTTCGTATATTAAATACATCTTCAGAAGGAATCCTTCTGATTGATTCCTTCTGAAGATGTATTTAATATACGAAAGTACTTAAGGAAATTCCTGTTTCATTTTCCTCCATGGTCTGACATTGTCACATTCTTAATCACGTGTTTATTTTCGTGATATACACACACACACACATATATATATATATATATATATATATATATATATATATATATATATATATATATATATAAATATGAACAAGCCTGAATGGTCCCCAGGACTATAATATGCAACTGAAAATTCACACCCCAGAAGTGACTCGAACCCATACTGCCAGGAGCAATGCAACTGGTATGTACAGGACGCCTTAATCCACTTCACCGTCACGACTTGACAAAAACTAATGTTCGCTGGGCACATATATATATATATATATATATATATATATATATATATATATATATATATATATATATATATATATATATATATATATATATATATATATATATATATATATATATATATTATTAAATATGACCGAAAATGTAAGATTAATAATTCTAACACAAATTTTCTCAATGTTTCTTATATTTTTCTTCACTGCTGATGGTAACTGAGAAATCAATTCTCCAAAATTCATTTTTATTTCTAGTCTGATGCGACACTTGAGTGCGTTTTGTAAAACTTATTACATTTTCAAAGACTTTAGTTTACACAGACACAACTATAACTGAACAGAGCTTAAAATCTTCGATTTCATACCTGCATTTGGGTGAGGTGATATGTTACAACAGTTTTGGATGAGGTGAAAACAAACTTTCAACACAAGACAGAACACGAAACAATGGGTATAATATTTTGTAAGTTAAAGGGAAGAATGGAAGTAACTGCAAAGGGCCTATTGGCCCATATTTCTTGATGCTTCTATATTGGTGAGGAGTCTTGAAGTGGGTAGAATATAGTTGTGCATTAATTGGCTGTTGATTGCTGGTGTCGACTTCTTAATGTGTAGTGCCTCGCAGATATCTAGCCGCCTGCTATCGCTTTATCTATCGATGATTTCCGTGCTTTTTGTTAAGACTTCTCTGGTGATGGTCTGGTTGTGGGAAGAGATTATATGTTCCTTAATGGAGCCCTGTTGATTATGCATCGTTAATCGCCTGGAAAGAGATGTTGTTGTCTTGCCTACATACTGAATTCTTTGAGGCTTACAGTCCCCAAGTGGGCATTTGAAGGCATAGACGACATTGGTCTCTTTTAAAGCGTTCTGCTTTGTGTCTGGAGAGTTTCTCATGAGTAGGTTGGCCGTTTTCTTGGTTTTATAGTAGATCGTCAATTGTATCTTCTGATTTTTGTCTGTAGGGATAACGTTTCTATTAACAATATCTTTCAGGACCCTTTCCTCCGTTTTATGAGCTGTGGAAAAGAAGTTCCTGTAAAATAGTCTAATAGGGGGTACAGGTGTTGTGTTAGTTGTCTCTTCAGAGGTTGCATGGCGTTCCACCTTCCTTCTTATGATGTCTTCAACGAAACCATTGGAGAAGCCGTTGTTGACTAGGACCTGCCTTACCCTACAGAGTTCTTCATCGACTTGCTTCCATCCTGAGCTGTGGCTGAGAGCACGGTCAACATAAGCGTTAACGACACTCCTCTTGTACCTGTCCGGGCAGTCACTGTTGGCATTGAGGCACATTCCTATGTTTGTTTCCTTAGTGTAGACTGCAGTGTGGAAACCTCCGCTCCTTTCCATGACTGTTACATCTAGAAAGGGCAGCTTCCCATCCTTCTCCATCTCGTAAGTGAAACGCAACACAGAATTCCGCTCAAATGCCTCCTTCAGCTCCTGCAGATGCTGACATCAGGTACCTGTGTAAAAATGTCGTCAACATACCGGCAGTATATGGCCGGTTTCAAGTTCATGTCGACTAAGACCTTTTGTTCAATGGTACCCATGTAGACGTTCGCAAACAGGACACCTAGGGGAGAACCCATGGCGACCCCATCTACTTGCTTATACATGTGCCCATCCGGGCTCAAGTTGGGTGCCAAGTACAAGCTTGGAGTAGTTTCCTTAGAATGTTTTCTGGTATGTCAAGAGGAGTACAGGTCGGATCACGATACATTCTGTCCGCTATCATCCCGATTGTTTCATCCACAGGTACGTTGGTAAACAGTGATTCTATGTCCAATGAGGCTCTTATCCCTGTGGCCCGTGTTTCCCGAAGTAAGTCAACAAATTCCTTTGGAGACTTCAGGCTGAAGCTGCAAGGGACATAAGGAGTAAGCAAGCTGTTGAGTCGCTTCGCCAGTCGGTACGTGGGTGTGGGTATCTGGCTAATGATTGGCCGAAGTGGGTTTCCAGGCTTATGTGTCTTGACATTTCCTTATGCGTATCCAGGCTTATATTCCCCAATAATCTTTGGCAGGTGGAGTCCGGATATCTTGGCGTTCACAGTTTTGATCAATTTGTTGACCTTTGCCTTCAATTCGGCTGTAGTGTCCTTCGTTACCCTTTGGAATTTAGTTTGGTCAGAGAGAATGAGATTCATTTTCGTCAGATATTCGTCTTTTTTAAGAATGACGTATATTGGCGACTTGTCACCTCTTCTGACGACTATCTCCTTGTTCTCACGAAGGCTCTTAGCTGCCGCTTTGAGCTCGGGGGACAGTATGGTGCTTCTGTAATTATCTTGATTCTTTCCTCCTTCCGCAATATGTTCTGCTTGTAAGGTGTCTTTGGTGGTGACCTTCTTCTGTGTCTCTAGGTCGAATATGTCGTCCAAAAGGATCTCCAACTCCACTTTCCGGGCCATCTCACTTGGTCTGGACATAACGTGACAGTTTATACCCAGATTTAGGAGAGTGACTTGGTCCTCAGTGCGGTTGATTCCTGCAAGATTCAGGAAACCGTCTCTTGGTCGTGGAATTGCCATAGGTCCTCCATTTAACCTTCTGCCATAGGTCCAACGGATATAGCAACGCGGAAATAAACGCTGCTATAAGAAGACACTTGGACCGTTGGTATAATCCAGAACCTAGAACAGAAACCACAATACCTCCAATAAAATTATATTACAAATCAACCATACACAGTGAACATATAAAAGAGGAAAGAATAATGAAAGAAATAATCCGTAAAGGAGTAAAAAGCATTATTCCTAACCAAAACATAAACCTGATAATATTCTACAAAACCCAGAAGACTTCCGAACTCCTTATCAAAAACAGCCCGAAGCCGACGGAGAACCCTCTACAGCAGTCAAGCGTCGTATACATGTACACTTGCCCCCACGAAGGATGTAACCTTCAATCTAAGTACATAGGTATGACGTCGACCAAGCTGACGAGGCGTTTGACATGCCATCTTCAATCCGGTGCCCCCAGGAATCACATGAGACAAGCCCATGACATCACCCTAACAAGAGAAATGTTGAACAAAACTACCTGTATAATAGACAAAACCCAAGATGCAAGAAGATTACAAATTCTTGAAGCAATTCACGTAAGAACATAACAACCTACCATGAACACCCAAATCACGGAACTATTTACTCTACCCACCATGAGAATAAGGACAAGACTAGAACATAACGATGCCAACATAGAAGACACTGTTCAACATAACAGGCCAATTACACTTGATTATTCTTTGTATGTAGTTGGCAGCTGCCTCGTATGGGCCAATAGGCCTTCCGCAGTTACCTCTATACTTATGTTCTTATGTTTCAACCCCCCCCCTTTATCCCTTATGTATCCCCCCATGTTTTCACCTTTATTGTCTTATCACCTGACCCAGTGAGGGTATAAAATCAACAAAACCTGAAAATTCCTTTCACTTGAGAATGAACCATGGAGGTTCGAAACGTTGTGCAAATTGTATAAATAAGTGTAATACATTCTGTCGTAATTCACTTCTTATCTTCACCTTGAAATTACGAAAATGAGTTTTGGAGAACTCCTATTTCAGCTAAGCCCTGATGCTAAGAAAATAGTTAGAGGGATAGAAGCCCTAAATCGAAATATAGTAAATACAGAATATGCGGTCATATTCAATGAGACATATATATATATATATATATATATATATATATATATATATATATATATATATATATATATATATATATATATATATATATATATATATATATATATACAACACCTATACCCCCTATTAGACTATTTTACAGGAACTTCTTTTCCACAACTCATAAAACGGAGGAAAGGGTCCTGAAAGATATTGTTAATAGAAACGTTATCCCCACAGACAAAAATTAGAGGACACAACTGACGATTTACTATAAAACCAGAAAAACGGCCAGCCTACTCATGAGAAACTCTCCAGACACAAAACAGAACGCTTTAAAAGAGACTAACGTCGTCTATGCCTTCAAATGCCCTCTTGGGGACTGTAAGCTCAAAAAAAAACAGTATATAGGCAAGACAACAACATCTCTTTCTAGGCGTTTAACGATGCAAAAGCAACAGGGCTCCATTAAGGAACATATAATCTCTTCCCACAACCAAACCATCGCCAGAGAAATCCTAGTAAACAACACAGAAATCATCGATAGATACAGCGATAGCAGGCGGCTTGACGTTTACGAGGCACTACACATCAAGAAGTCAACACCAGCAATCAACAGCCAATTAATGCACAACTATATTCTACCCACCTCAAGACTCCGCTCCAATATAGAAGCATCAAGAAATATGGACCAATAGGCTTTCTACATACACTTCTATTCAATACCCATTGTTTCGTGTTCTGTCTTGTGTTGATGAAATTAATACCCTATTAATGCCACCTCTTGTTCTGTCTTGTGTTGATGAAATTAATACCCTATTAATGCCACCTCACCCCATCCACCTCACTCAAAAGTAGATATAAACAAATCAGAAATATGTAAGTTCTATTCAGTTGTGTATGTGTAAAGTCTTTGAAAATGTAATAAGTTTTACGAAACGCACTCGTGTCGCGTCAGCCTAGAAATAAAAATGAATTTTGGAGAATTGATTTTTGATTTACCTCCAACAGTGAAAAGAAATGTACGAAAGATTGAGAAAATTCGTGTTAGAATTATTAATCTTACTTTTTCGGTCATATTTAATATATATATATATATATATATATATATATATATATATATATATATATATATATATATATATATATATATATATATATATATATATATATATATATATATGTCGTACCTAGTAGCCGGAACGCACTTCTCAGCCTACTATGCTAGGCCCAATTTGCCTAATAAGCCAAGTTTTCATGAATTAATGTTTTTTCGACTACCTAACCTGCCTAACCTAACCTAACCTAACTTTTTCGGCTACCTATCCGAACCTAACCTATAAAGATAGGTTAGGTTAGGTTAGGTAGGGTTGGTTAGGTTCGGTCATATATCTACGTTAATTTTAACTCCAATAAAAAAAAATTGACCTCATACATAATGAAATGGGTAGCTTTATCATTTCATAAGAAACAAATTAGAGAAAATATATTAATTCATGAAAACTTGGCTTATTAGGCAAATCGGGCCTTGCATAGTAGGCTGAGAAGTGCGTTCTGGCTACTAGGTACGACATATATATATATAAATATGTATATATATATATATATATATATATATATATATATATATATATATATCTATATATATATATATATATATATATATATATATATATATATATATATATATATATATATGTCGTACCTAGTAGCCAGAACGTCGTACTCGGCCTACTATGCAAGGCCCGATTTGCCTAAAAAGCCAAGTTTTCATGAATTATTTCTTTTTCGACTTTCTAACCTACCTAACCTAACCTAACCTAACTCTTTCGGCTACCTAGCGTAACCTAACCTATAAAGATAGATTAGGTTAGGTAGGTTAGGTAGTCGAAAAAGAATTAATTATACCTAATACCTAACCTAACTTTTTCGGCTACCTAGCGTAACCTAACCTATAAAGATAGGTTAGGTTAGGTAGGGTTGGTTAGGTTCGGTCATATATCTACGTTAATTTTAACTCCAATAAACAAAAATTGACCTCATACATAATGAAATGGGTAGCTTTATCATTCATAAGAAAATTGTTTAAAATAATATATTAATTCTGGAAAACTTGGCTTATTAGGCAAATCGGGCCTTGCATAGTAGTCCGAGTACGACGTTCTGGCTACTAGGTACAACATATATATATATATATATATATATATATATATATATATATATATATATATATATATATATATATATATATATATATATATATATATATATATATATATATATATATATATATATATATATATATTATTAAATATGATCGAAAAGGTAAGATTAATAATTCTAACACGAATTTTCTCAATCTTTCGGTCATTTCTTTTCACTGTTGGTGGTAATTCAAAAATCAATTCTCCAAAATTCATTTTTATTTCTAGTCTGACGCGACACTTGAGCGCGTTTCATAAAACTTATTACATTTTCAAAGACTTTATTTTAAACATACACAACTGAATAGAACTTACACATCTCCGATTTGTTTATATCTACATTTGAGTGAGGTGGATGGGGTGAGGTGGTATTTAATAAGGTATTAATTTCATCAACACAAGACAGAACACGAAACAATGGGTATTGAATAGAAGTAATTGTAGAAAGCCTATTGGTCCATATTTCTTGATGCTTCTATATTGGAGCGGAGTCTTGAGGTGGGTAGAATATAGTTGTGCATTAATTGGCTGTTGATTGCTGGTGTTGACTTCTTGATGTGTAGTGCCTCGCAAACGTCAAGCCGCCTGCTTTCGCTGTATCTGTCGATGATTTCTGTGTTGTTTACTAGGATTTCTCTGGCGATGGTTTGGTTGTGGGAAGAGATTATATGTTCCTTAATGGAGCCCTGTTGCTTATGCATCGTTAAACGCCTAGAAAGAGATGTTGTTGTCTTGCCTATATACTGGGTTTTTTGGAGCTTACAGTCCCCAAGAGGGCATTTGAAGGCATAGACGACGTTGGTCTCTTTTAAAGCGTTCTGTTTTGTGTCTGGAGAGTTTCTCATGAGTAGGCTGGCCGTTTTTCTGGTTTTATAGTAAATCGTCAGTTGTATCCTCTGATTTTTGTCTGTAGGGATAACGTTTCTATTAACAATATCTTTCAGGACCCTTTCCTCCGTTTTATGAGCTGTGGAAAAGAAGTTCCTGTAAAATAGTCTAATAGGGGGTATAGGTGTTGTGTTGGTTGTCTCTTCAGAGGTTGCATGGCGTTTCACTTTCCTTCTTATGATGTCTTCGACGAAACCATTGGAGAAGCCGTTGTTGAATAGAACCTGCCTTACCCTACAGAGTTCTTCGTCGACTTGCTTCCATTCTGAGCTGTGGCTGAGAACACGGTCGACATATGCGTTAACAACACTCCTCTTGTACCTACCTAGGCAGTCGCTTTTGGCATTTAGGCACAATCCTATGTTCGTTTCCTTAGTGTAGACTGCAGTGTGGAAATCTCTGCTCTTTTCCATGACTGTTACATCTAGAAAGGGCAGCTTCCCATCCTTTTCCATCTCGTAAGTGAAACGCAGCAGGGAACTCCGCTCAAATGCCTCCTTCAGCTCCTGCAGATAGCTGACATCAGGTACCTGTGTAAAAATGTCGTCAACATACCTGCAGTATATGGCCGGTATCAAGTTCATGTCGACAAAGACTTTTTGCTCGATGGTACCCATGTAGAAGTTTGCAAACAGGACACCTAGGGGAGAACCCATGGCGACCCCATCTACTTGTTTATACATGTGCCCATCCGGGCTCAAGAAGGTGCCTCTTTAGTACAAGCTTGGAGTAGTTTCCTTAGGATATTTTCTGGTATGTCAAGAGGAGTACAGGCTGGATCACGATACACTCTGTCGGCTATCATCCCGATTGTCTCGTCCACTGGTACGTTGGTGAACAGCGATTCTACGTCCAACGAGGCTCTTATTCCTGTGGCCCGTGTGCCCCGCAGTAAGTCAACAAATTCCTTTGGCGACTTCAGGCTGAAGGCGCAAGGGACATAAGGAGTCAGCAGGCCGTTGAGTCGCTTCGCTAGTCTGTACGTGGGTGTGGGTATCTGGCTAATGATTGGCCGAAGTGGGTTTCCAGGCTTGTGTGTCTTGACATTTCCATACGCATATCCAGGTTTATATTCCCCAATAATCTTTGGCAGGTGGAGTCCTGATTTCTTGGCGTTCACAGTTTCGATTAGTTTGTTGACCTTTGCTTTCAATTCGGCTGTAGTGTCCTTCGTTACCCTTTGGAATTTAGTTTGGTCAGAGAGTATGAGGTTCATTTTCGCCAGATATTCGTCTTTTTTAAGAATGACGTATATTGGCGACTTGTCACCTCTCCTGACAACTATCTCCTTGTTCTCACGAAGGCTTTTGGCTGCCGCTTTGAGCTCAGGGGACAGTATGGTGCTTCTGTAATTGCCTCGATTCTTTCCTCCTTCCGCAATAAGTTCTGCTTATAAGGTATCTTTGGTAGTGACCTTCTTTTGTGTCTCGAGGTCGAATATGTCGTCCAACAGAATTTCCAACTCCACGTCGTCTATGCCTTCAAATGCCCTCTTGGGGACTGTAAGCTCCAAAAAACCCAGTATATAGGTTATATAGGTAGTATACCCAGTATATAGGTAGCCAGAACTCACTTTTCAGCCTACAATGCAAGGCCCGATTTGCCTAATAAGCCAAGTTTTCATGAATTAATATATTTTCTCTATTTTTTTTCTTATGAAATGATAAAGCAACCCATTTCATTATGTAAGAGGTCAATTTTTTTTTATTGGAGTTAAAATTAACGTAGATATATGACCGAACCTAACCAACCTTACCTAACCTAACCTAACCTATCTTTATAGGTTAGGTTAGGTTAGGTAGCCTAAAAAGTTAGGTTAGGTTAGGTTAGGTAGGTTAGGTAGTCGAAAAGCAATTAATTCATGAAAACTTGGCTTATTAGGCAAATCGGGCCTTGCATAGTAGGCTCAGAAGTGAGTTCTGGCTACTAGGTACGACATATATATATATATATATATATATATATATATATATATATATATATATATATATATATATATATATGTCGTACCTAGTAGCCAGAACTCACTTCTCAGCCTACTATTCAAGGCCCGATTTGCCTAATAAGCCAAGTTTTCCTGAATTAATATATTTACTACAATTTTTTTCTTATGAAATGATAAAGCAACCCTTTTCTCTATGTATGAGGTCAATTTTTTTTTATTGGAGTTAAAATTAACGTAGATATATGACCAAACCTAACCAACCCTACCTAACCTAACCTAACCTATATTTATAGGTAAGGTTAGGTTAGGTAGCCTAAAAAAGCTAGGTTAGGTTAGGTTAGGTAGGTTAGGTAGACGAAAAAACATTAATTCATGAAAACTTGGCTTATTAGGCAAATCGGGCCCTGAATAGTAGGCTGAGAAGTGCGTTCTGGCTATTAGGTACGACATATATATATATATATATATATATATATATATATATATATGTCGTACCTAGTAGCCAGAACGCACTTCTATGCCTACTATGCAAGGCCCGATTTGCCTAATAAGCCAAGTTTTCATGAATTAATTGTTTTTCGACTACCTAACCTACCTAACCTAACCTAACCTAACTTTTTCGGCTACCTAACCTAACCTAACCTTTAAAGATAGGTTAGGTTAGGTTAGGTAGGGTTGGTTAGGTTCGGTCATATATCTACGTTAATTTTAACTCCAATAAAAAAAAATTGACCTCATACGTAATGAAATGGGTAGCTTTATCATTTCATAAGAAAAAAATTTGAGAAAATATATATATTCAAGAAAATTTGGCTTATTAGGCAAATCGGGCCTTGAATAGTAGGCCGAGAAGTGCGTTCTGGCTACTAGGTACGACATATATATATATATATATATATATATATATAGGCCAGAGTGGGTGCCGTGCACAACATTTGGCCCACTTGCCTGGGTCAATTCGGCATAGGAAGGATGAATGAAAACGGGCAACGTCTGCTAGAACTCTGCTGCCTTCATGGTCTTTGTGTCACCAACACGTTCTTCGGCACAAAGCCTCAACACCGAGTATCTTGGAGACACCCCAGATCCAAGCACTGGCACCAGCTTGACCTGATTCTTACCAGGCGTGCAAGTCTACCCAGCGTCAAGATTACGCGTAGCTACCAGAGTGCTGTCTGTGACACCGACCACTCCCTGGTATGTAGCAGGGTCAAGATGCAACCAAAGAAGATTCATCACTCGAAAAAGGCGGGCAGACCTCGCATCGACACCACCAAGACCCGCAACCAGGACAAGGTGGAAGATTTTGCACACGTGCTCGAGGAAGCTCTTCCTGGCCCAGCTGGGGTCACTGCCTGTAAAAGATGGGAGCACTTCAGAGACGCTGTGTTCAACGCTGCCATTTCCACCTTTGGCAAGAAGACCAGCAGGTCGGCAGACTGGTTCGAGGCTCACTCGGAAGAGATGACACCTGTAATCGAAGAGAAGAGAAACGCCTTGGCAGCCTACAAAGCCTGCCCAAGTCGGCGCAACTTACAGATCCTTCGGGCCATCCGCTGCAAAGTGCAGCAGAGCGCCAGGCGATGTGCCAACAACTATTGGCTCCAGCTCTGCTCCCAGATACAGACTGCAGCGGATACAGGCAATGTAAGGGGAATGTATGACGGCATCAAGCAGGCCCTCGGCCCAATCCAGAAGAAGACCGCTCCTCTGAAATCTGCCACTGGCGAGGTGATTCAGGACCAGACACTGCAGCTGAAGCGCTGGGTCGAGCACTACTCTGAGCTATACGCCAGGGACAATGTGGTCACCGAAGATGCCCTGAGCGCCATTGAGTGTCTGCCTGTGTTAATGGAGCTCGACAGTGAACCGACCCTGGAAGAACTCAGCGATGCCCTAGACTCCCTTGCTTCTGGTAAAGCTCCTGGCAAAGATGGCATTCCTGCTGAGACCTTGAAGTGCTGCAGAGGTAGCCTGCTCATGGAGCTGCACGAAATTCTCTGCCTCTGCTGGGAAGAAGGAGAGGTGCCACAGGACATGAGGGATGCCAACATCGTCACTCTGTATAAGAATAAAGGTGACAGGGGCGACTGCAACAACTACCGTGGAATCTCCCTCCTCAGTATTGTCGGAAAGCTGTTTGCTCGAGTCGCATTGAAGAGGCTCCAAGTACTTGCAGAGAGAGTTTATCCAGAATCACAATGTGGATTCAGAGCTGGCAGGTCCACCATCGACATGGTCTTTTCCCTCAGACAACTGCAGGAGAAATGCAGGGAACAGAAGCAGCCACTCTTTGTAGCCTTCATAGACCTGACGAAGGCCTTCGACCTCGTCAGCAGGGATGGCCTGTTCAAGATCCTCCCCAAGATCGGATGCCCACCCAGGCTCCTCAGCATCATCAGATCTTTCCATGAGAAAATGAGGGGCACCGTGGTCTTTGATGGCCTAACATCAGGCGCCTTTGACATCCGAAGTGGAGTAAAGCAGGGCTGCGTACTGGCTCCAACCCTATTCGGGATTTTCTTCGCAGTTATGCTGCGGCACGCCTTCGGATCTGTCACGGAAGGCATTTACCTCCGGACCAGGTCGGATGGGAAGCTCTTTAACCTCTCCAGGCTGAGAGCCAAGACAAAGGTTCGGCTGAGGTGTCTGCGCGACTTCCTCTTTGCCGACGACGCAGCAGTCACTGCCCACTCAGCTGAAGACCTCCAACGGCTCATAACCCGCTTCAGCGAGGCCTCTCAGGCTTTCGGACTCACCATCAGTCTGAAGAAAACACAAGTCATGGGACAAGGAGTGGACTCCCCACCTGACATCGGCATCTCTGATTCCAAACTGGAAGTTGTTCACGACTTCGTGTACCTGGGCTCCACAATCTCTGACTCCCTCTCTCTTGATACGGAGCTAAACAAACGCATCGGTAAGGCATCTACTACCATGTCCAGACTGACAAAGAGAGTGTGGGCCAACAATAGGCTAACTGAGTATACTAAGATTCAGGTTTACAGATCCTGTGTCCTGAGCACTCTCCTTTATGGCAGTGAGTCTTGGACACTCCGCGCCCGTCAGGAAAGACGGCTGAATGCCTACCACATGCGCTGCCTTCGACACATCTTGGACATCACCTGGCAGGACAAGGTGACAAACAACAACGTCTTGGGGAGAGCAAGAATCACCAGCATGTACACAATGCTGAAACAGAGACGAATGCGCTGGCTCGGGCACGTTGTGCGAATGGGCGACGGCAGGATCCCCAAGGATCTCCTGTATGGAGAGCTGAGGCAGGGAAAGCGTCCAGTAGGCAAGCCCCAGCTACGGTACAAAGACGTATGCAAAAGGGACCTGAAAGCCATGGACGTCGATCTTGCTATATGGGAGACACTGGCTACAGACCGTTCAGCCTGGAGGCAGTCTGTTCAACGAGGTCTCTCCAAGTTCGAGGAGTCACTTGCCAAGGAATCGGAGGCAAAGAGACAGAGAAGGAAAGCCGGTAACCAGGAAGACAGACCAGAATCGGACTTCGTTTGTGCTCGGTGTGGGATGGACTGCCACTCTCGGATTGGCCTCGTCAGTCACACCAGACGCTGCACCAGGATTGACAACTAGGGCGCAACTCCATAGTCTCCCGAGACTGAAGGATGCCTACTACTATATATATATATATATATATATATATATATGTCGTACCTAATAGCCAGAACGCACTTCTCAGCCTACTATTCAAGGCCCGATTTGCCTAATAAGCCAAGTTTTCATGAATTAATGTTTTTTCGTCTACCTAACCTACCTAACCTAACCTAACCTAGCTTTTTTTGGCTACCTAACCTAACCTTACCTATAAATATAGGTTAGGTTAGGTTAGGTAGGGTTGGTTAGGTTCGGTCATATATCTACGTTAATTTTAACTCCAATAAAAAAAAATTGACCTCATACATAGAGAAAAGGGTTGCTTTATCATTTCATAAGAAAAATATTATAGTAAATATATTAATTCAGGAAAACTTGGCTTATTAGGCAAATCGGGCCTTGAATAGTAGGCTGAGAAGTGAGTTCTGGCTACTAGGTACGACATATATATATATATATATATATATATATATATATATATATATATATATATATATATATATATATATATATATATATATATATATATATATATATATATATATATATATATATATATATATATATATATATATATATGTCGTACCTAGTAGCCAGAACGCACTTCTCAGCCTAGTATGCAAGGCCCGATTTGCCTAATAAGCCAAATTTTCATGAATTAATATATATTCTCTAATTTTTTTCTTATGAAATTATAAAGATACCCATTTCATTATGTATGAGGTCAATTTTTTTTTATTGGATTTAAAATTAACGTAGATATATGACCGAACCTAACCAACCCTACTTAACCTAACCTAACCTAACCTATCTTTATAGGTTAGGTTAGGTTACCTAGCCAAAAAAGTTAGGTTAGGTTACGTTAGGTATGTTAGGTAGTCGAAAAAACATTAATTCATGAAAACTTGGCTTATTAGGCAAATCGGGCCTTGCATAATAGGCTGAGAAGTGCGTAATGGCTATATATATATATATATATATGCATATATGTCGTACCTAGTAGCCAGAACGCACTTCTCAGCCTACTATGCAAGGCCCGATTTGGCTAATATGCCAAGTTTTCCTGAATTAATATATTTTCTCTAATTTTTTTCTTATGAAATGAAAAAGCTACCCATTTCATTATGTATGAGGTCAATTTCTTTTTATTGGAGGTAAAATTAACGTAGATATATGACCGAACCTAACCAACCTTACCTAACCTAATCTATCTTTATAGGTAAGGTTAGGTTAGGTAGCCAAAAAAGTTAGGTTAGGTTAGGTTAGGTAGGTTAGGTAGTCGAAAAAACATAAATTCATGAAAACTTGGCTTATTAGGCAAATTGGGCCTTGCATAGTAGGCTGAGAAGTGCATTCTGGCTACTAGGTACGACATAAACATACATATATATATATATTGCCTAATAAGCCAAGTTTTCCTGAATTAATATATTTTCTCTATTTTTTTTCTTATGAAATGATAAAGCTACCCATTTCATTATGTATGAGGTCAATTTTTTTTTATTGGAGTTAAAATTAACGTAGATATATGACCGAACCTAACCAACCCTACCTAACCTAACCTAACCTATCTTTATAGGTTAGGTTGGGTTAGGTAGCCGAAAAAGTTAGGTTAGGTTAGGTTAGGTAGGTTAGATAGTCGAAAAACAATTAATTCATGAAAACTTAGCTTATTAGGCAAATCGGGCCTTGCATAGTAGGCTGAGAAGTGAGTTCTGGCTACTAGGTACGACATATATATATAAAGACTGCTACCAAAATATACTAATATATATATATATATATATATATATATATATATATATATATATATATATATATATATAAATATATATATATATATATATATATATATACATATATATATACATATATATATATATATATATATATATATATATATATATATATATATATATATATATATATATATATATATATATATATATATAAATATATAAATATATATATAAATATATAAATATATATATATATATATATATATATATATATATATATATATATATATATATATATATATATATATATATGTATATATATATGTATATATATATATATATATATATATATATTTATATATATATATATATATATATATATATATATATATATATATATATATATATATATATATATATATATTAGTATATTTTGGTAGCAGTCTTTCCTGTAGACATATATTATTAAATATGATGGAAAAAGTAAGCTTAATAATTCTAACACGAATTTTCTCGATCTTTCTTATGTTTCTTTTCACTGTTGATGTTAATTGAAAAATCAGTTCTCCAAAATTCATTTTTATTTCTAGTCTGACGCGACACTTGAACGCGTTTCTTAATAACTTATTACATTTTCAAAGACTTTTAGTTTACACACACACAACTATTACCTGCAAATACTAAACAGAGTTCTTACTATGCTATGATTTAAACAGCTTTCATTTTTCATTTTATACCCGCATTTTGTATGAGGTGATATGTTACAACAGTTTTGGATGAGGTGAACAAAACTTTCAACACAGGATAGAACACGAAACAATGGGTATTGAAGGTAAGGATGGAAGTAATTACAGAGGGCCTATTGGCCCATATTTCTCGATGCTTCTATATTGGAGCAGAGTCTTGAAGTGGGTAGAATATAGATGTGCATTAATTGGCTGTTGATTACTGGTGTTGACTTCTTGATGTATAGTGCCTCGCAGATGTCAAGCCACCTGCTATCGCTGTATCTATCGATGATTTCTGTGTTGTTTGCTAAGATTTCTCTGGTGATGGTTTGGTTGTGGGAAGAGATTATATGTTCCTTAATGGAGCCCTGTTGATTATGCATCGTTAATCGCCTAGAAAGAGATGTTGTTGTCTTGCCTATATACTGAGTTTTTTGAGGCTTACAGTCCCCAAGTGGGCATCTGAAGGCATAGACGACGTTGGTCTCTTTTTAAAGCGTTCTGCTTATTGTCTGGAGATTTTCTCATGAGTAGGTTGGCCGTTTTTTTGGTTTTATAGTAAATCGTCAGTTGTATATTCTGATTTTTGACTGTAGGGATAACGTTTCTATTAACAATATCTTTCAGGACCCTTTCCTCCGTTTTATGAGCTGTGGAAAAGAAGTTCCTGTTAAATAGTCTAATAGGGGGTATAGGTGTTGTGTTAGTTGTCTCTTCAGAGGTTGCATGGCGTTTCACTTTCCTTCTTATGATATCTTCAACGAAACCATTGGAGAAGCCGTTATTGACTAGGACCTGCCTTACCCTACAGAGTTCTTCATCGACTTGCTTCCATCCTGAGCTGTGGCTGAGAGCACGGTCGACATAAGCGTTAACGACACTCCTCTTGTACCTGTCTGGGCAGTCACTGTTGGCATTGAGGCACATTCCTATGTTTGTTTCCTTAGTGTAGACTGCAGTGTGGAAACCTCCGCTCCTTTCCATGACTGTTACATCTAGAAAGGGCAGCTTCCCATCCTTCTCCATCTCGTAAGTGAAACGCAACACAGAATTCCGCTCGAATGCCTCCTTCAGCTCCTGCAGATGCTGACATCAGGTACCTGTGTAAAAATGTCGTCAACACACACACACTCACACACACACACACACAAATATATATATATATATATATATATATATATATATATATATATATATATATATATATATATATATATATATACATATATATATATATATATATATATATATATATATATATATATATATATATATATATATATATATATATATATATATAGATAAGGAAGGGAGTACCACCTCTAGCTGGAAGAAGGGGGACCCATAGCCTCGGAGGAAACCACGCATAACGAATTAGAGGGAATGTTTAGATCCCCTCCAATACAGTTTCTGTGTGCTTTTCTCCTACCACCCCCTTCCTTGAATATTTTTTGTGCTTTATTATGCATTTGATGGTTACAAGATATACATGGGTTGATACAAAAATAATAATGCAAAAAGGTGCTTAAAGGTTATGGATCTCTTGAAGAACACAACAATGGGAAACATTGATGAATGTCACAGACGGGTTCGATCATTGTTGCAAGTCAAACATTTCTTCGAAGTCCTCTGAAGTTGGACTAGTGCCCAAGACGCAACTGGCATTTCCCCTCTGAATCGCAAAACTGAGGCGCTGGAACAAGAAACTTTTTGCTCTCTGGTCTTTTGTAGCGCTGATCAATTTGTCCCCCAATTCCTTCAGGAACTTCAATGCACATTTTCCCCACGAACCGAGGGTCTCCGAGCCGATCGGAACAAAGCTGTAGCAGTGTGCTAGACCTCTGTATTTAATAATTTTCTGCGATTCCCTGAAAGAAGCAGCACCACCGCTTTCACTTGTGCTGTAGTGGAGGTAGGTACTGGCCAGTGTGGCAGCGCACGTGTAGTCCCATACCACTTGCTTACCATCCTTCCAAGGTAGCAAGGTGACCCCATCAGGGCGCTTCTGAGGGTCGTTAGGTCTGGATAAGTGTGGTTCTCTTTGTGCCGGGCAGCGGGCTGTGGCGAGGCTCCTCTTGATGATGTCGTTGACTTCTTCATGACTTGCAATTTTACCCTGTGATTTACGACATACCAGACCATGACGACCATATTGGTCTGCCATCGCAGTTCCGCAGATGCACCTATGTTCGGTGAGGATGGGGGCGGCAAGGCGAAGGGCAACTCCAATGCGGAGAGCGTCATGACTGAGGCGAGTTCCCAGGGCTGCATTGGGCACAGCAAATAAAAAATCCCCGGCGTGGGGTGCTGTTACCGCTAGGAGGCGGGCTTTGTTTTCAGCATCAGCGTTGTCAATCATTGCTGTGACAGTCTTTTCCATTAAGGAGCTATCCCAGTGGGCCTGCTTGTGGTCTTTTGGGACTTGTGGTCGGGGTTGAGGGTGTGCAATGGTGTCCCATTGTCTGGCTGCTTCGATGAACGTTTGATCATGAGTTCCCGCTGTCTCTCTCATACGCTCTGGTAGGATCTGCCCTACCAATTCGTTGTCTGCTGTACATGAGGATAAGAATGCTGGAAGTGCTACCTCAGTTGCCTTTCGTATGCCTATACTCCAAATCTCACTGGTAGTGTTGCTTGGTCCCACTGACTGTCATCTAAATCTAGGTTGAGCGCCTTCCTGAATATTGACCTGAGGAGCTCATCATATTGATTTAGAAGTGGGTTGCCAAAAGTTGGTGCACACCTTAAGAAGTATGTTAGCCTGGGCAGGGTAAGGCACTTTGTGAGAAGGTAGAGGGCATCGTGGGAGTCCAAGTCCCCAATTCTCTCTTCCATCCTCTTTAGGTCTCTAAACTTTTCGTCAAGGACTGCAGCAATGGCATTGTGGCCCAGAGGTGCTCCGAGTAGTGTGCTGTCGGTAGGTTTAACGACTGAGGCTTCTGGTAGAACTGATTTCACTGCTCTAATGATTACTTCACTAGATGCAATAATTTCGCACTTGGAGGGGCTAAGAACGAGACCCATGGACTCCCCCCGTGTCTTCACCAGCTGTAAGTCTTCTAGCAGGGAATCTTGTGTGCCTGCCAGAGTGCCATCATCCAGGAACCAGATGTTGAGCTCGCTGGACAGTCTGGTTGTAATTTCTCGAACCGCTATGCAAAAGAGGAACGGTGCAAGTGGGTCACCCTGTTGAATTCCCTCTGCTGAGGTGACTTCATGTTTGCCAAACAGGAGGGTTGAGTCTTTGCTGTAGCCTGCTGACACAAACGGGAGAATGCTTGGGCAATGTTCCTGGACTGCAGTGAGGATTGCTTCCCTTTTGACCGAGTTGAAAGCGTTTTTAAAATCTAATTTTACTACTGCCTGGTCTTCAGTAAGAGAGCTAATGTAGGCTCGTGCAGCATGAGCCGCTGCTTCACAGCCTTGGGGGACTCCAAACCCCAGCTGGTTGGGTTGCAGGTTAGGTTGGACCTGGTTAGGTTGGTTAGGTTGGACCTGGGCAGGTTAGGTTGGGTTGCAGTCGAAAAACATATATATATATATATATATATATATAAATATATATATATATATATATATATATATATATATATATATATATATATATATATATATATATATATATATATATATATATATATATATATGTCGTACCTATTAGCCAGAACTCACTTCTCAGCCTACTATGCAAGGCCCGATTTGCCTAATAAGCCAAGTTTTCCTGAACTAATATATTTTCTCAAATTTTTTTCTTATGAAATGATAAACCTACCCATTTCATTATGTATGAGGTCAATGTTTTTTTACTGGAGTTAAAATTAACGTAGATATATGACCGAACCTAACCAACCCTACCTAACCTAACCTAACCTATCTTTATAGGTTAGGTTAAGTTAGGTAGCCGAAAAAAATAGGTTAGGTTAGGTTAGGTAGGTTAGGTAGTCGAAAAACAATTAATTCATGAAAACTTGACTTATTAGGCATATCGGGCCTTGCGTAGTAGGCTGAGAAGTGTGTTCTCGCTACTGGGTACGACATATATATATATATATATATATATATATATATATATATATATATATATATATATATATATATATATATATATATATATATATATATATATATATATATATATATATATATATATATATATATATGTCGTACCTAGTAGCCAGAACGCACTTCTCAGCCTACTATACAAGGCCCGATTTGCCTAATAAGCCAAGTTTTCATGAATTAATTGTTTTTCGACTACCTAACCTACCTAACCTAACCTAACCTAACTTTTTCGGCTACCTAACCTAACCTAACCTAAAAATATAGGTTAGGTTAGGTTAGGTAGCGTTGGTTAGGTTCGGTCATATATCTACTTTAATTTT
The DNA here is from genome assembly GCF_040958095.1 of Procambarus clarkii. Taxonomy (NCBI): domain Eukaryota; kingdom Metazoa; phylum Arthropoda; class Malacostraca; order Decapoda; family Cambaridae; genus Procambarus; species Procambarus clarkii. Next base: position 32,392,658 of record NC_091151.1, read on the forward strand.
AACTCCAATAAAAAAAATTTACCTCATACATAATGAAATGGGTAGCTTTATCATTTCATAAGAAAAAAATTAGAGAAAATATAATAATTCAGGAAAACTTGGCTTATTAGGCAAATCGGGCCTTGCATTGTAGGCTGAGAAGTGCATTCTGGCTACTAGGTACGACATATATATATATATATATATATATATATATATATATATATATATATATATATATATATATATATATATATGTCGTACCTAGTAGCCAGAACTCACTTCTCAGCCTACTATGCGAGGCCCGATTTGCCTAATAAGCCAAGTTTTACTGAATTAATATATTTTCTCTAATTTTTTTCTTATGAAATGATAAAGCTACCCATTTCATTATGTATGAGGTCAATTTTTTTTTATTGGAGTTAAAATTAACGTAGATATATGACCGAACCTAACCAACCCTACCTAACCTAACCTAACCTATCTCTATAGGTTAGGTTAGGTTAGGTAGCCGAAAACGTTAGGTTAGGTTAGGTTAGGTAGGTTAGGTTGTCGAAAAAACATTAATTCATGAAAACTAGGCTTATTAGGCAAATCAGGCCTTGCATAGTAGGCTGAGAAGTGAGTTCTGGCTATTAGGTACGACATATATATATATATATATATATATATATATGTCGTACCTAGTAGCCAGAACGCACTTCTCAGCTTACTATGTAAGGCCTGATTTGCCTAAGAAGCCAAGTTTTCATTAATTAATTGTTTTTCGACTACCTAACCTACCTAACTTAACCTAACCTAATTTTTTCGGCTACCTAACCAAATCTAACCTATAAAGATAGGTTAGGTTAGGTTAGGTAGGGTTGGTTAGGTTCGGTCATATATCTACGTTAATTTTAACTCCAATAAAAAAAAATTGACCTCATACATAATGAAATGAGTAGCTTTATCAATTCATAAGAAAAAAATTAGAGAAAATATATTCATTCAGGAAAACTTGGCTTATTAGGCAAATCGGGCCTTGCATAGTAGGCTGAGTAGTGGGTTCTGGCTACTAGGTACGACATATATATATATATATATATATATATATATATATATATATATATATGTCGTACCTAGTAGCCAGAACTCACTTCTGAGCCTACTATGCAAGGCCCGATTTGCCTAATAAGCCAAGTTTTCATGAATTAATTGCTTTTCGACTACCTAACCTACCTAACCTAACCTAACCTAACTTTTTCGGCTACCTAACCTAACCTAACCTATAGAGATAGGTTAGGTTAGGTTAGGTAGGGTTGGTTAGGTTCGGTCATATATCTACGTTAATTTTAACTCCAATAAAAAAAAATTGACCTCTTACATAATGAAATGGGTTGCTTTATCATTTCATAAGAAAAAAATTAGAGAAAATATATTAACTCATGAAAACTTGTCTTATTAGGCAAATCGGGCCTTGCATTGTAGGCTGAAAAGTGAGTTCTGGCTACTAGGTACGACATATATATATATATATATATATATATATATATATATATATATATATGTCGTACCTAGTAGCCAGAACGCACTTCTCGGCCTACTATGCAAGGCCCAATTTGCCTAATAAGCCAAGTTTTCCTGAATTAATATATTTTTTCTAATTTTTTTCTTATGAAATGATAAAGCTACCCATTTCATTATGTATAAGGTCAATTTTTTTTTATTGGAGTTAAAATTAACGTAGATATATGACCGAACCTAACCAACCCTACCTAACCTATCTTTATAGGTTAGGTTTGGTTAGGTAGCCGAAAAAGTTAGGTTAGGTTAGGTTAGGTAGGTTAGGTAGTCGAAAAACAATTAATTCATGAAAACTTGGCTTATTAGGCAAATCGGGCCTTGCATAGTTGGCCGAGAAGTGCGTTCTGGCTACTAGGTACGACATATATATATATATATATATATATATATATATATATATATATATATATATATATATATATATATATATATATATATATGTCGTACCTATTAGCCAGAACGCACTGCTCAGCCTATTATGCAAGGCCCGATTTGCCTAATAAGCCAAGTTTTCATGAATTAATTGTTTTTTGGCTACCTAACCTACCTAACCTAACCTAACCTAACTTTTTCGGCTACCTAACCTAACCTAACCTATAAAGATAGGTTAGGTTAGGTTAGGTAGGGTTGGTTAGGTTCGGTCATATATCTACGTTAATTTTAACTCCAATAAAAAAAAATTGACCTCATACCTAATGAAATGGGTAGCTTTATCATTTCATAAGAAAAAAATTAGAGAAAATATATTAATTCAGAAAAACTTGGCTTATTAGGCAAATCTGGCCTTGCATAGTAGGCTAAAAAGTGCGTTCTGGCTATTAGGTACGACATATATATATATATATATATATATATATATATATATATATATATATATATATATATATATATATATATATATATATATATATATATTAGTGTATTTTGGTAGCAGTCTTTCCTGTAGACATATATTATTAAATATGACCGAAAAAGTAAGATTAATAATTCTAACACGAATTTTCTCAATCTTTCGTACATTACGCTTCACTGTTGGAGGTAAATCAAAAATCAATTCTCCAAAATTCATTTTTATTTCTAGTCTGACGCGACACGGGCGCGTTTCGTAAAACTTATTACATTTTCAAAGATTTTAGTTCACAAATACACAACTGATTAGAACTTACGTATCTCTGATTTTATATCTACATTTGAGTGAGGTGGGAGGGGTGATGTGGCATTAACACAAGACAGAACAAGAGGGGATATTAATAGGGTATTAAAAGTATCAACACAAGACAGAACACAATGGGTATTGAATAGAAGTGTTTGTAGAAAGCCTATTGGTCCATATTTCTTGATGCTTCTATATTGGAGCGGAGTCTTGAGGTGGGTAGAATATAGTTGTGCAATAATTGGCTGTTGATTGCTGGTGTTGATTTCTTGATGTGTAGTGCCTCGCAAACGTCAAGCCGCCTGCTATCGCTGTATCTATCGATGATTTCTGTGTTGTTTACTAGGATTTCTCCTAGTAAACATGTTGTTGTCTCCTCTCCATGTTGTTGTCTTGCCTATATACTGGGTTTTTTGGAGCTTACAGTCCCCAAGTGGGCATTTGAAGGCATAGACGACGTTAGTCTCTTTTAAAGCGTTCTGTTTTGTGTCTGGAGAGTTTCTCATGAGTAGGCTGGCCGTTTTTCTGGTTTTATAGTAAATCGTCAGTTGTATCCTCTGATTTTTGTCTGTAGGGATAACGTTTCTATTAACAATATCTTTCAGGACCCTTTCCTCCGTTTTATGAGCTGTGGAAAAGAAGTTCCTATAAAATAGTCTAATAGGGGGTATAGGTGTTGTGTTAGTTGTCTCTTCAGAGACAACTAACACAACTTCTTTTGAGGCAGAGATGATGAGACACTTTCCTTTAAAGTTCTCTTGAAGATGTTGTCTCATTCTGCATATCATACGAGGTTCACCGGATCTACACCACTTGCAAGTGATGCAGCAAACGCCACAGCATATACCCCACTCATACTTGAGTCCTTGTGTCTGCTGACATTCATTATATTGCATATCAGCTTATCATCCTGGCAATTAGCAAGAGCATACAAGATAACTTCAGTAGATTTGGATGGTAATTTATGCCTGGTGTCGTATATGTTAATTTGTCCAGTTACTCCAATGTTGGAAACGGTGGCCCAGTGACAACCATCAACTTGGATAATTTGAATAAATTCACCAATTGTAACTGGCCAGGAGAGGTCCCGCTACCACGCTGGGTCATGAAGGCCTTCTAGGCTTGGCACAGTTTGTTTGATGAGGTCACATGCAGATTTTATATGAAGGTCAGAGAGCTGTACATTTGTTCCAATGTTCATTATCTCGTCATTTGTTAAATAATTTAACATTATCGAATGTGAAGCACTGTTATCACTCTCCTTATTGTTGCATTGGTGTGAGGAGTGGCAGTGATTGGTTCAGTTTATTTTTTTTTTAAATAGGGACATATATTTGTACTGCAGATACCAGTACAGTTGCACCGTTTCTTTATATATTTTATACTTGGGTTAGCAAGGCGAGACGCTTCTCTTAACGTGATACTGTTGGTATCAAATAGAAATAGTTTTTAAAGTATGTATCTTAATAAATTTGAACCTTATATTATCAACATCAACATATTATATTATCTAACATCAACAAATTAGATTTCGAATGTTAAAACCAATTTCAACCAATTAAAGGATTTATCCTTTTTAAAGGATTTAATTAAAGGATTTGACACAAAAATCAGTATGAAAATTACCTCGGCTGAGGATATTGAAAAACTTCAAGCTGATATTAATAAAGTTTTCGACTGGGCATCAGAAAATAACATGATGTTTAACAGTGATAAATTCCAGGTACTCAGGTACGGTAAAAATGAGGACCTTAAACATAATACAGAATACAAAACACAATCAAATGTACCCATAGTATTAAAACAGCATGTAATGGATTTGGGAATAATAATGTCTGACGACCTAACGTTGCATAACCAAGCAAATATTGCGACAGCCAGAAAAATGATAGGATAGATTACGAGAACTTTCAAATCCAGGGATCCCATCACAATGGTTGTACTCTTCAAGTCACTTGTGTTGTCCCGTCTTGAGTACTGCTCAGTACTCACTTCCCCCTTCAGAGCAGGAGAGATTGCTGAAATAGAGGGAATACAGAGAACATATACGGCACGCATAGACGCAATAAAGCACCTAAATTATTGGGATCGTCTCAAAGCCCTCCAAATGTACTCACTAGAAAGAAGACGAGAGAGATATCAAATAATATACACCTGGAAGATACTGGAGGGCCAAGTACCAAATCTACACAGTAAAATAACAACGTACTGGAGTGAACGATATGGAAGAAAATGTAGAATAGAACCAGTGAAGAGCAGAGGTGCCATAGGCACAATCAGAGAACACTGTATAAACATCAGAGGTCCGCGGTTGTTCAACGTCCTCCCAGCAAGCATAAGAAATATTGCCGGAACAACCGGGGACATTTTCAATAGGAAACTAGATTTATTCCTCCAAGGAGTGCCGGACCAACCGGGCTGTGGTGGGTATGTGGGCCTGCGGGCCGCTCCAAGCAACAGCCTAGTGGACCAAACTCTCACAAGTCAAGCCTGGCCTCGGGCCGGGCTTGGGGAGTAGAAGAACTCCCAGAACCCCATCAACCAGGTATCCTTTAATGTTAAAAAATGTTCAAATTGAAATAAATATATAACACTGTACAGTACAGTTGTGTTTGCCTGCCACAGCCTGCCACAGCCTTGAGAGCACGGAGCCTCTCTCTACATTGGCGACCCAGTCTGGCTAAACATTGCGGTACAGTAGAACCTCAAGACCAAGGTATTTGTATCTGGTAACTAGTCGAGCAGAGAGCCATCATCCAACTGCATTTTGCGATCGGCCCCACCCCGTCTGGGTGGGTGTCGGTTCAGGATCTTTGTTTTCTCTACTGAGATGACTAAGCATAGTTCCTGACATGTGGACAATACAGAGTTCAGAACATTTTGGGTGTTGGTATACCCATTGGTGTGGATCAGTATATCATCCACATAGCTAATGATGTGTTCGCTGGACCTTCTAGTTACAAAGTTTAAAAGTGCACTGATTAACACATTGAACAGAGTAGGACTGAGGACACCTCCCTGTGGGATGCCAAGTTCAAAAAATCTCGTTACACTCCTATGCCCTTGGAACAGTACAGATGACTTCCTGTTGGATAGATAGCCTCTTATCCACCGTAGAAGCCATCCTCCAACATTTATTTTAGCAAGTTCTCTCAGAATGACGTGTGGGTTAGCAATGTCAAAGGCTGACTTAAGATCTAGGAAAGTGGTGTATGACCTATCAGTATGCAGGGTGAGGAATGTGGTAATACAGTGATGTACACTCTTTCCATGCATAAAGCCATATATCTGGGGAGACAACATATTAATAATTTTGTAAACGAGACGGTTGAGAACCATCCTCTCAAGACACTTATAGAGACAACTAGTGAGGGAGATTGGGCGAAAAGCACTCGGCTGGTGAGGTTTAGGAATGGGAATAATAACACTGTTGGTCCATGACTTAGGAAGCTCCCCAGTTACATAGCTCATATTATACAATTGAAGAAAGGTATTCCCTGGAACTAGCAGAAGCATATGCAGTATGCCGTCAGTAACTCCATCCTCCCCGGGTGATATAGCTTTGCCTTTATGTAGAGCAGAATCTAGTTTGTATTCAGTAAAAAGCATGTCACAGTCATCCTCTTGATGACGCATGAAGTCAAGGAGCCTTGCCCTATCAGTATATCTATTATTTAATTCATTCTTTGAGGGTAGAGGAAGACTGTCAAAGCTGGAAGTCGTGGCCCAAGCATCAACAAGCTCATTTGCTCTGTGCAGAGGATTAGGGTACGAGATCTCTGCAGCATTTTTCCCTTTGATCTTGTTGATATCCTTCCATGCCCGACTTAGTGGCGTGTGAGAATTGAGACCACGGACAAAAGTTTCCCAGTCTGTCTGCCTCAGCTCCACCATACGTTCCCTGGCCTTAGCCAGAGCCGCTTGAAAGAGCCGAAGCATTTCAGCAGTGCGGGTCCTTCTACAAGCTAGTCCAATTATTCTGGCAGTGCGTTTTAGTGTCTGCAATTTAGAATCATTATAATAAACATAAGTGCTATGACCAGTGTAATTTGGGTTACGTGGCCTGGACGATGGATCAAGTGACTCTATAAGCTGCTCGATAGTACCTGTGAGCTCATTGTTAAAATCTTCAACTGATGAAGGCTCAGATGAACTGTACCATTGTGACACATGAGCAACAAAATTGTCTCGTTGATCGATGGGCACAGCCAGCCTCTTCCGCTTGAACACTCCACCAGGGAGGATAGAGCTGCCAATGTTTACAGTGGCTAATATGGGCAGATGATCAGACGCCATAACTGGCACTATTGACGAGGCGCACACGGTGTGGGAGACGTTGACACCGAGACATAGATCAAGAATACCTCATTAGACATGCGTCGGTTCAAGGTCACCCACAATCTGTGCATCATCGTGACTACCTAATAGTGACACCAGTTGGTTGCCGTTACGATTACTGAACTGCGAATTACCAATATTCCTATGCCTAGCGTTATAATCACCTTTAATGATGGTAGGCTCAGTCTGAATACAGATAGGAAGGTCAGCATAATTACAGTTACAAGGAGCTGATTATTTACTACATAGTTGTTTTTCTCTTTAACTGGATGATAGAGGGGGAGTCTTTAACGTGATTGGGAATACATACATACATACATACATACATACATACATACATACATACATACATACATACATACATACATACATACATACATACATACATACATACATACATACATACATGCATACATGCATACATACATACATACATACATACATACATACATACATACATACATACATACATACATACATACATACATACATACATACATACATACATGCATACATGCATACATACATACATACATACATACATACATACATACATACATACATACATACATACATACATACATACATACATACATACATACATACATACATACATGCGTATATAAATACATGCGTATATACATGCGTATATAAATACATACATACATACATACATACATACATGCATGCGTACATACATACATCCATCCATCTATCCATCCATACATACATACATACATACATACATGCATACATACATACATACATACATACATACATGCATGCGTACATACATACATCCATCCATCTATCCATTCATACATGCATACATACATACATACATACATACATACATACATTCCTCTGGTACTAGAGGAAAACCCAGACATAATAGCCCTCACAGAAACAAAGATCACGAAAACAATAACAAATGCAGTGTTCCCACAGGACTATTATGTTATGCGGAAAGAGAGGGAAGGAAGAGGTGGGGGTGGTGTAGCTCTGCTGGTAAGAAAAGGCTGGGATTTTGAGGAGATGGATATTCAGGGCTGTGAAGGTTTCAGTGACTACATAGCAGGTACTGTAACAAATGGAGGGAAAAAAATTATAGTCGCAGTCATATATAATCCATCACCAAATGACAGAAGACCTAGACAGGAATATGATAGAAACAACATGGCCACCATTAACATAATAGAAAGAGCAGCTTCTGTTGCTAGCAGGAATGGATCTGGACTACTAATTATGGGAGACTTCAACCATGGGAAGATAGATTGGAAGAACAGAGACCCGCATGGAGGACCAGAAACATGGAGAGCTAAGCTGCTGGACGTGGCAACAAGAAACTTTCTAAGCCAGCATACCAAAGAGCCAACAAGAATGAGAAGAGAAGATGAACCAGCAATGCTTGATTTGATATTTACCCTAAATGAATGGGATATAAGGGAAGTTAAGATGGAAGCGCCCTTGGGAATGAGTGACCACAGTGTATTGAACTTTGAGTACCTGGTAGAGCTAGGACTTATCTCCCCCCAAAAAGAACTAGGAATCAAAAGGCTGGCATACCGAAAGGGGAATTATGAACAGATGAGAAGTTTCCTAAGTGAAATACCTTGGGACACAGACCTCAGAGACAAGTCTGTACAGGGTATGATGGACTATGTTACCCAAAAGTGTCAGGAGGCAGTAAACAGGTTCATCCCGGCCCAAAGGGAAAAATCCGAGAAGCAACAGAAGAATCCATGGTATAATAGGGCATGTATGGAAGCGAAGAAACTGAACAAAAAGGCGTGGAGGAACTTCCGGAATAACAGAACACCAGAAAGCAGGGAGAGATACCAGAGAACCAGGAATGAGTACGTCAGGGTGAGAAGAGAAGCAGAGAAAAATTTTGAAAATGATATAGCAAACAAAGCCAAGACCGAACCAAAGCTACTCCACAGTCACATCAGAAGGAAAACAACAGTGAAAGAACAGGTATTGAAACTTAGAACAGGCGAGGACAGGTATACAGAGAATGACAGAGAGGTGTGTGAGGAACTCAACAAGAGGTTCCAGGAGGTCTTCACAATAGAACAGGGTGAGGTCACTGTGCTAGGAGAAAGGGAGGTAAACCAGGCGGCCTTGGAGGAGTTCGAAATTACGAGAGAGGAGGTCAAGAGACACCTGCTGGATCTGGATGTTAGAAAGGCGGTTGGTCCAGATGGGATCTCACCATGGGTACTGAAAGAGTGTGCAGAGGCACTTTGCTTGCCACTCTCCATAGTGTATAGTAAATCACTAGAGACGGGAGACCTACCAGAAATATGGAAGACGGCGAATGTGGTCCCAATATACAAAAAGGGCGACAGACAAGAGGCACTGAACTACAGGCCAGTGTCCTTGACTTGTATACCATGCAAGGTGATGGAGAAGATCGTGAGAAAAAACCTGGTAACACATCTGGAGAGAAGGGACTTCGTGACAAATCGCCAACATGGATTCAGGGAGGGTAAATCTTGCCTTACAGGCTTGATAGAATTCTACGATCAGGTGACACAGATTAAGCAAGAAAGAGAGGGCTGGGCGGACTGCATTTTCTTGGATTGTCGGAAAGCCTTTGACACAGTACCGCATAAGAGGCTGGTACATAAGCTGGAGAGACAGGCAGGTGTAGCTGGTAAGGTGCTCCAGTGGATGAGGGAGTATCTAAGCAATAGGAAGCAGAGAGTTACGGTGAGGGGTGAGACCTCCGATTGGCGTGAAGTCACCAGTGGAGTCCCACAGGGCTCTGTACTCGGTCCTATCTTGTTTCTGATATATGTAAATGATCTCCCGGAGGGTATCGATTCATTTCTCTCAATGTTTGCGGACGATGCTAAAATTATGAGAAGGATTAAAACAGAAGAGGACTGTTTGAGGCTTCAAGAAGACCTAGACAAGCTGAAGGAATGGTCGAACAAATGGTTGTTAGAGTTTAACCCAACCAAATGTAATGTAATGAAGATAGGTGTAGGGAGCAGGAGGCCAGATACAAGGTATCATCTGGGAGAGGAAATTCTTCAGGAGTCAGAGAAGGAAAAAGACTTGGGGGTTGATATCACGCCAGACCTGTCTCCTGCAGCACATATCAAGCGGATAACATCAGCGGCATATGCCAGGCTGGCCAACATACGAACGGCATTCAGAAACTTGTGTAAAGAATCATTCAGAACTTTGTATACCACATATGTCAGGCCAATCCTGGAGTATGCAGCCCCAGCATGGAGTCCATATCTAGTCAAGGATAAGACTAAACTGGAAAAGGTTCAAAGGTTTGCCACCAGACTAGTACCCGAGCTGAGAGGTATGAGCTACGAGGAGAGACTACGGGAATTAAACCTCACTTCGCTGGAAGACAGAAGAGTTAGGGGGGACATGATCACCACATTCAAGATTCTGAAGGGGATTGATAGGGTAGATAAAGACAGTCTATTTAACACAAGGGGAACACACACAAGGGGACACAGGTGGAAACTGAGTGCCCAAATGAGCCACAGAGATATTAGAAAGAACTTTTTTAGTGTCAGAGTGGTTGACAAATGGAATGCATTACCTAGTTGTACTCACCTAGTTGTGTTTGCGGGGGTTGAGCTCTGGCTCTTTGGTCCCGCCTCTCAACCGTCAATCAACAGGTGTACAGATTCCTGAGCCTATCGGGCTCTGTCATATCTACACTTGAAACTGTGTATGGAGTCAGCCTCCTCCACATAACTAGGTGAGTACATGCGTACATACATACATCCATACATACATGCATGCGTACATACATACATCCATACATACATACATACATACATACATACATACATACATACATACATACATACATACATACATACATACATACATACATACATACATACATACATACATACATACATACATACACGTCCAGTCAGCATATAGCTATTTCGGGACAAAATCCAATACAGTTTATATTGGTGAGACGCCACTGTGATGAGGAGTTTAAATATCACAGGAACTGTAGGTTAATGTGTGACATAGGTGAGGTTAGATGAGGCATCTACAAGCATCAGCTGGAGGCTGATGGAGTGTTGTGGAGGCTGGTGGTACTATGTCCAGATGTTGGAGGGTGGATTTGACTCTCCCACCCTCCCTCCAACTCCCCCCCCCCCCCACACATTGACCGCCGTACGTCTAAGGTTACTTTCCACTCTCGCTTACCAAGGGTATAACCCCCGCCCCTCCCAACACACACACATGCATCAGATTCTTAACTTACAATATTTATGATTTACCAATTTATGTTACTACACTGACTGTCAATTTCACAATATTGTATAAACTTTGATGAATCGCTCGTCTATGGGTCATCCAATAATGTTAGCAGACTTCTAGATGTTACAACTGCTAGGTTTAGGCTCAGCTACAAGTACCTCTGGAAGTTTGTAACATCTGATGATGTAGATTTGACTAAATGTAAACTCTGTCAGCAGAACTATTCGCATACTTTGCGTCATTATATAATGGAATGTGAAAAATCGCGGAATTTAAAGATAACAACATCAATAGTGTCCATGAAATGTGTAAGTACTTCATTCATAATGATGTGCTGCTCGAAATCTTAGCGAAGTATCCAAAATTTGCTTACTGTAGGTAATGCATACACATGACTGTAAAGCTGCCGCCCAGTTGGGTGGGTGTGGAGCACATGACTGTAAAGCTGCCGCCCAGTTGGGTGGGTGTGGAGCACATGACTGTAAAGCTGCCGCCCAATTGGGTGGGTGTGGAGCACATGACTGTAAAGCTGCCGCCCAGTTGGGTGGGTGTGGAGCACATGACTGTAAAGCTGCCGCCGAGTTGGGTGGGTGTGGAGCACATGTCTGTAAAGCTGCCGCCCAGTTGGGTGGGTGTGGAGCACATGACTGTAAAGGTGCCGCCCAGTTGGGTGGGTGTGGAGCACATGACTGTAAAGCTGCCGCCCAGTTGGGTGGGTGTGGAGCACATGACTGTAAAGCTGCCGCCCAGTTGGGTGGGTGTGCAGCAAGACTAGTAACTGTGTGACTCACCATAAATGTAAAGTGCCTTGTATAGTGACTGTTGTGAGCCTCTTGTTGAATCACTTGTGACACAAAAGATTACTGATGTGTGTATTTGTGGTGGTGATTAAATATGTATGTGTATGTATATATGTATACGTATGAATATGTACATGTATGCATAAGTATGTGTACATTAATAATTTTGTAACTAGCGTCAAAAGATTGTTATTTGCTTAGCTAAACGAACTAGAGGGTTCAGTTCCTGAACCGATTATGTGCCTCTGTAATCCTTTACACCACCGCCCACGGGATGTGTATTATGGGGTGCATAATAAAGAAAGAAAATGAATGGACCGAACCCCACAATTCATTTAGCTAAGCAAGTTACAATCTTGATGAGCTAGTTACAAAATTCACTATAAGTCGTCACATCATAAATGGGTTCGAGATCGACCACTAGTAGTGCATTACATAAATTTATCAGTATTGTGCCGCCTGTGATCCCCGCCTGGCTGGATACTGATACCTAGGTAATTTTCATGTGTCCGGACACCGGCAATAAGGTGGTATTATTTATTTAACTTAAGATATATATATTTTTAAATGTTGTCACATTAACGGCTACATCTTCCTTTCTTCTGACATATAGATTTTTAAGATTAATTAAAATATATGGAAACTAATTATACAATTTATTGGCTGGTGTGCAGGGCTTCACACTCTCAGAGCAAGCCATCAAGTAACTATCAAAACGCATATATCTTCGTTTTCACTTCAGTTATATTTATGACAAAGGATTTTAAATGTAGCCTATATTTCTACCTTTCAGATGACATAAATACTTTCGTTAATTACAATATCTAGATCAAACTAACATTGATTTTCAAAAGGTTGTATATTTTCCATCAATGGAGAGCATCAGCCAAGAAGCCTTCTTTAAAATATGAATATCTTTCCTCACCCAATAAGATCTAATCTCGGAATAAAACGCAAAAAACGACTTGATTGTAACCTATCCACCGCTGCCCATTGGATGGGGGAGAGGGGGTTATGTGTAGGATAAACATATCAATTGTGACACTAGCCCTCCATATATGTCAGTTGCTTAAATTATAAACTGTACTTGTGGTCGGTCTCGAGCCCATTGTTGATGTGACAATGTGTATTGACTTTTGTAACTAGCTTATCAAGATTATAACTTGCTTGGCTATATGAATTGTGGGGCTCATTCCCTGAGCCCATTATGTGCCTCTGTAACACTCCACTATCGTCCATAGGATGGGTATGGAGTGCATAATAAATGAACTAAACTAAGCTCTGCCTTTTTGATAACATATACAATTATAAGCTTTATTTGTGAATCTCAATTAATTAAACAATATATCACAGAGCCTGTAGGGTTCGGTGAGATGAGCGAAGAGACATGGAAGATTTTACATAAGTACAGTACATGGTAGTTTAAATAGCGAACGCATGTCAACGAATAACGAGTATATATAACAAAACCATTGTCCTATGAAGTCGATTTAACTTCCAAACATATATTTTTTAATTAATGTTAAATGTTTTCTGGCTAGTTATGTTAGATTTTATTAAAAATACGTATTCTACTTGTTAACATTATAATTTAAATTTGTGATAATTTGAGCAGAGAAGTGCGACAACTGGATATGCCAACAAACACTTTCCAAACAACGATATATCTTGGATAAGTCGCTCCACAACATTGCTGCTTGGACCATCGACTTCCTTTGATGCTACTTATTTCATAATGAAATTATATTAGTTTGGAGTAAATATATTTTTTCTCATGTTCTGCATTCAGCACCCACATTATAGTGAGTAAATATACCATATTACTTCATTACTTAAATAATGCTAGGAGGGTTTGAGTAGCTTTGGGTATTTAGTGCACAGAATCTCCAATAGATGGGGCGAGAGTCGCCCCATCTCTCTCACCCGAGAGAGAGTCGAAACTTAATTTAAAATTGATATATCTTTGTTCTCGAACATGATATATTTCATTTGGTGCAATTATAATAATGTTCATATATCGGTCTTTCTGGAGGCATATAAGATTTTAGGCTTTATTAGCGTATCTTTGTTAATTATACAATAAATCGGGAAGTGCGTAGGCGTCTGCACTCCATGCCCGACAAGCTACTGAGCGCTACTATAAAAACATATGTATCTTCACTTGAGCTATAAATATGTCTATTGTAATGTATTTAAAATGAAGCTCTTATTTCTATCTTGCTTAAGACTTATAAAACATTTGTGTTTATTAACGAATTTACGTGAAATAAACATTGATCTGAGAGAGAGTTGCTCTGTCGTTCAGTCTGTACGGGGTGGGAGCTCCGTAATTTTTAAAATACAATAATCTTCATTAGAAATTTAAATATGTCTATAGTAAAGTGTTTAAAGTGAAGCTTATATGTCTGTCTTTCTTGAGACATATAAAACATATATGTTTACTAACGAATTAACGTGAAATAAACATTGTTCTGAGAGAGTTGCTCGGTCGATCGATCTGTCCGGGGTCGGAGCTCGGCTATTATAAAAGTACACGTATCTTCGGTTTAAATTTAAATATGCCCATGGTAAGGTATTTGGAATGAAGCTTATATTTCTATCTTTCTTGTGACATATAAAACTTTTACGTTTATTAAGGAATCTGCGTGAAATAGGCATGGTTCTGAGATGAATGCTGCGGTTTTCGAGCTCGACGCGCGGCAATGGACGCCATATACACATCCAGTGGGTGTTATTGGACCCCATACCCATTTTATGGGTGGTTGGAGCCCCATACCCATTCTATGGGTGGTTGGAGCCCCATACCCATCCTGTGGGTTGTAGTGGACGCCATACTCATCCTGTGGGTGGTATTGGACCCCATACCCTTCCTGTGGGTGGATGTGATCCCCATACTCATCCTCTGGGTGGATGTGACCCTCATACCCATCCTGTGGGTGGTATTGCACCCCTTGCTCACCTAACAGGTAGTAGTGGACAATATACCGATCCTGTAGTTGGTATAGTAGACACAATACCATCCTGTTTAGAGTAGTTTACCCCATAGACATTCCACTGAACCATCGTTTTCTGTTAGCGTTCCTACAAAACATCCTTTAAAGATTTGTAAAGCACCAACTATGGTATATAATATTGATTGGTGAAGGACTGTTATTCTATGTAATAATTTTTAGTGCTTATTATAATTTACTAAGAACAACTAATATTTCTCAAAACAAAACTACGAACCTTCAATAGGAAGTAGCTGATCTATAATATTCTAAGAGCATGGACAATAGTAGGTAAATTTCACAACCCATGTGGGACCTGAAAAGTACAATTTTCCTTATAATTGAACCAATCACGACTATTCTGCTATCTAGGTTGACGGACGGGTACTGTGAGACGCAAGTTGGTACGTGAGGAAGAGTTTGGGCCTTGGAAAAAAAAGTAACTGGGAATATATCACATATTTACTAATTCATATTCAACATATTGACTTTAAGCATTAAGTCATATATGTGCTGTCTTGTGTGAGAACGGGTTGCATGGCAACGAGGTTTTCCATAAGGATGTTAAAAAGAGTAGGACTGAGGACTCCTCCTTGTGGAGTCCCATTCTCATCCAAGTGGTAGTCCGACATTCATCCTTGTAGCTTTACTCTAGCATACCTGTGACTAAGGTAATCTTGAATTCATGCTAGCATATTTTCCTTTACACCTTATTTAACTAAGGTGTGTAAAATTGCTTGCGGGCTTGCAAGTTTTAATGCTTTTTCTAGATTAAGGAAGATCATCGTAGCTGGACCTGAGTTAACTGTTCCTATTAATGTTGCTATGAAGTTGGCAGTACCTACTCCTCTAGTGAAGCCAAATATGTGCTTATGCAGGTCTCCAGTCTTCCACAATAGCCCATTTAAGACCACCTGTTTTGCAATTTTAGTTATGCACGATGTTAATGAAATGGTCTGTAATTGTCAGGCTCTTTCGGCTTAGGAATCGGAATGATGTCTGCTTTTTTTGCAAAAGGTTGGTAGTTTGCCCTACTGCCAAGATGCATTAATAACGTCCAATATCCCTTGTCCTCCAGCAGGACCTGCATGTGTGATCATTGCGTATGTAATGTTATCAGCACCTGGTGCAGTTTCCTTACCACCTTTTTTGGCTCTGATTAATATAAATAAATAAATAAATATGTTTATTCAGGTAAGGTACATACATACAAGTGATGTTACATTAATGGATTGATATATAGATAGAGCTAGTACATACAATGCCTAAAGCCACTATTACGCAATGCGTTTCGGGCAAGAAAAACATTAATATCTAGAACTTAATACTAATTGAGCATAAAGAATAAAAAGTGTTGAAAACAAATACAAATAAAGATAAAAAAAAGGGGGAACATGACTGAAAAAGCAGCACAAATACAATAGGTTGACAAACAGTGTTGATTAAAAAAAAATAATAATAATAAAATAACAGACATGGGTTGACAATAAAGGAGTGAGGTGGGTTACAGGGAATTTATTAGGTAGTGTTTAGTTTTTATCTTAAACTGGTTGAGAGAGGTACAGTCTTTAACATGGTTGGGAAGGTCATTCCACATTCTGGGTCCCTTGATTTGTAGAGCATTTCTAGTTTGGTTAAGTCGTACTCTAGGAATATCAAAACTGTATTTATTCCTGGTGTGGTGCTCATGGGTTCTGTTACAACCTTCAATGAAGCTTTTGAGGTCAGGATTGGCATTACAGTTCAGCGTTTTATATATGTATAATACACAAGAGAGAATGTGCAGTGACTTTATATCTAACATATTCAGAGATTTGAGTAAGGGTACCGAGTGATGTCTGGGGCCAGAGTTGGATATTGTCCTAATAGCAGCTTTGTGTTGGGTAATAAGAGGACGTAAATGATTTTGGGTAGTAGAACCCCAAGCACAAATACCATAGTTGAGGTATGGATAGATGAGGGAGTAATAGAGAGTAACCAGGGCAGGGCGGGGTACATAATATCTGATCTTAGAAAGAATGCCAACAGTTTTTGAAACTTTTTTTGATATATTTAGAATGTGACCCTGGAAATTCAGCTTGTGGTCGATGAGAACGCCAAGGAATTTGCCATCTAATTTGTTACAAATTTGGGTATTGTTTATTTTGAGATTTATCTGATTAGAGGATTTATTGCCAAACAGAATATAAAACGTTTTGTCAATGTTAAGGGTGAGTTTGTTGGCAGTTAGCCAAAGATGGACTTTCTCTAGCTCAGTATTTACTGTGGCATTTAGAGCAAGGGGGTCAGGACTGGAGTAAATGAAGGTTGTGTCGTCAGCAAATAGAATTGGTTTGAGGTGTTGGGAGGCATTTGGAAGGTCATTAATGTAGATGAGAAAGAGGAGAGGGCCAAGTATGCTGCCCTGAGGAACACCAATGTTGATGGGTAGGGTGGGAGAAATTGTATTATTCACAGAAACATACTGGAGCCTGTCAGTAAGATAAGATTTGAGGTATTGCAGGGAGTGTCCTCTGACTCCATAATGTTCTTAGTTTGGTTTGTTCTTTGGTTCCTCTTTGATTAGTTCTTGTTTGGTGAAGGGACAGTCACATTCGTCATTTTTAGTATTCTCTCACGAATGGCTGTCAACCTCTCTTATTTTAATTGTTCTTGTTACCTTCTGACCATTGAAGGAAGCTGAAATGAAGCTGCTCTTTCAGCCAACTGGACAGGAAGTCTCTCGGCCTCCTACAATGGTTGAATACATGCATATTGTCTGGCTGGTCGACCTGATATGGTTTTAATCTGGCCCCATATCTTGCCAAGACTACTATGTTTATTTAGAGTTTGACACCACTCAAATCATCTCCGTTACCGTTACCTCTCTATAAAGTCGTCTTGTTTCAGATATCACTGCTCTTAGCAAGGTTCTTCCTTCTGGTGTGGTGTTTCTCTTTAGATGTTTTCTGGAGATATTGACTCTGTGGTTTTGTTCTTTAACTTCATTACTGTAGTACCAATAGTTCTTTCGTTTTGTGTTTCCTGGAATAATGATTGGAATTGCTTTGATTGCAGCAGATCCAATGGCTTCCTGGAAATTAGTCTCGTGTATGTTCAAATCCTCAGGTGGCGTGTATGTTTCATACCATTTTTCAAGTTCCTCTTGGAATATATTCCAGTTGGCATTTTTTTAAATTTCACCTAGGTTGTGGAGGTTGGTGTGAGGGAATGAAGATTCCCTCAGCTAGTTTTTCTAGTTTCTAGATTAGGCTAGAGTCGCTCTAGGGACTCTAGACAAGAAGTTTTCAAACTTCATGCACTTGTGTGGTGTTGGATGAAAGCTTATGTTAAGGACCGTCATTTAAGACTAACTAGAGGTCTGTGATTGCTCTGTAGAGAGAGATACAGAATTTTACCTGTTTCTGTGAAATAGGATGAGATTTGAGAGTGAAGTGGTATGAGAGGATACTTGACTCTCAACGGTTTTTAGAGGTGGGAGGACAGTGGGGTGAACGTTGTCCCCTGCCCCCCCACCATGTGAGACATCGCGCCAGTCCTAGGCCTCCCCCTCCTTGTGACGTCACGGGACGCCTGAGGGTGAGGGCGCCTGTTATTGGTAGCGGCACCTCCGCCTCTAGGTGAGTTTTGGCGCGAACAGCTGTGATTGGGAGCAGCACCATAGAGTTGTGCCGGCTTTGTGCTGATTGGTCAAGACAAGGTAGGGGGGAGATATGGGCATTTGAGTTTCCCTAGCCCGCCAAATCGTCAGTCTGGGCTGAGCGGCAAGCTGTGGAGCAGGTGATTGGGTGGGGGTGGCAGCTGCCACCTCCACCCCCCCCCCTCCCCCATTAATCGCTATGTCTTTCTTATTACTCATTGTGCAGGGCACTCCTGCCATCCTAGGTTGTGACAAGGCCCCATTTGCGTGAAAATGGGGCCAAGGAGTACGGAAGGAGCAGTAAAAAGCTAAGAGACAATTTACAGTGTTCACCCATGCGGCAGCTGGCAGGCCTCATGGTGTATCAGATTGATCCCTCACATCGGGTCCGAGTATCCTGTCTATGTTAACGGACAATTGGTGGAATAAGGGCAGGGACTCCTAGTGTAATTGTGGTGATATTACAGGGCCCTGTTGGACTTTGAATTCCACCTTGTTGGGTCTGCCATGTGGTGACGCCGCCGGCCATTGTCACCCCTGTGTACGAGCGAGGCATGCTCTGGTTTGATGGGGGTGTAGGTAATCTCCCTTCTCCATTCTGTATGCCTGTGGGTGCTAGCCAGCTGGCCTGAGGCATCCCATGTGCGCGCCACCCATGTGCCGGCCACCTCCCAGGCCATCCCCGTGCCGGGTGGGGCGCTGTGACGCCCCGCGCTACTCGTGGCCACCCCTCTTAGAGCTACGCATTGGCCACATGCCTTGGCCACCCCTTGGGCCACGCTTGGCCACATTCCCTGGACATCCTAGGGCCACATCTAGTCGACGCACGTGGAGCGAGCTAGGTGTTCTGCAGCCAGTGAGGTAGTGACCGGGGAAATGAATGTGTTGAGGATTTAAGGAGCCGTGAGTACAATGAAAGTTGTTACAGTGTCGAAGCAGCTGAGAGATATCTGTCTGTACTGACGTCCAGGTGACTGGTTGTTGTAATGTACCTCGAGATGGATGTTATACACAGTACCACATGTAGATGTATATAAGTATATGTTGTGTGTAGACTGACTCGAGCATGTAACCGGTCAGTGTAGAGATTTACCATATAAGTGATCCAGTTCTGTCGATTCTATATAATCGTTTAGTCTAGATTAATGCCATGTTACTGCATGTTAATTATATCATTGCAGAGGTAGGCAGGCCAGTGTTGCAGGGATGTCAGGGATACCCTGAGGTCTGTGAAGTTATGGATAAATTTATCTGGTGATATAATTTTCATCGATTATGTGAATGATATTTCCATGTGTTTCATTTGCATGTTTTTGTATGTACTGTGTTGTGTGGTGAGTCAGTAGATGTGATTGCTGACTGATTGCCTAATGATGTCATTAGCATGTGGGGTATGCTGACGGCATCATTATTTTGTAGGTTTGGGCAGTGTTGTTGTTGGTATATGTAATATTACTGCCCCTAGGAGCTGTGTTGAGGATTTAAGGGACCCCTTTGAGTATTCAGTGGGAAGTCACAGTACTTAATGAGAGCAAGCAATTGATTAGTTAATGGCCTAATTACGAGAATTAGTGCCAGCTGTCCGCGTAACGACGGTGTTTTATATTAACGTAAATTGTCTTGCTGAAGTAGTCGTGATTGCTCACAGTAGTTCCTTGCAACTGTTGCAAGATTAGAGGGGCAGTAATGTGGGTATACTTTTGTTGTTGCCTAACCGTGTGTCATTACTGTGTGGGTCCAGTAATTAACGTGTTGCAGAAGTTGCAACCGTATGAGGGTCGTGCATTTATGTTGTTATGCATGCCACTGTTAGTGTGACCTATTTAACATTGGGGTTACTTTGTTTCTTTAAGTTGTGATGAGGACTTAAGGATTCAGTGAGTTAATTAATGGGAATTAACTTTATAAAGGGGTTGCACATTTATTGTTGAGTGAGTAAAAGCTGTTAAAGGAGAACAGTGTTGAGCTTGTTGAGATACGTTTCCGGTGCTATTAATTGTCCGTGTGACAACTAATTGACCACTCTAGCTAATTATGTAATTAGCATTCTCATCGTGAATTCACATAGTGGGAGAGGAACTGTCAGAGTCTGTCAGTGTTTGTGTTAACGTAATTTGCTCGAGACTAATTACTTTTCGGGGTTATTGCAATTAGTGGTTCATGTCAATTAGTGGAGTAATTAACGTCTGGGGTCTTGAGGACTCAGATGACTCGGTAAAGCGAAGTCATGGAGCTAGCATAACTCGTTATATTAATCATATCCTGTCTGGTGACAGTGGATTAAGATGCCCTCATGTTAATTAGGGGAGTAATTAACTCCTCGCCCATGAATTCACAGTGTTTGACGAGACCTGCTTAGGCAGTGCAGAGTGAGACGTATTTATGTATGATTAATTATCGGTTCTGGTGACAGTTAATTAATTACTCAGGGTTAATTAGGGTAATTAACACTCGTTAAAGTAAATTTTGACATAGACTGTTGAGAAGCTACCAAGTTAGTGGTAGGCTTAGTTAACGTAACTCGATGGGGATGTGGTCCGTTTGACCTTAATTAGGAATTACTCACAGAATACTTGCAAGGAGTCAAGTGTGATGTAATGTAAGAGACTTTGAGTTATTGTTAACAAGATGACTTGTGTTAAGAGAGACAAGTGTTAATGATTAACGTAGAGTACCATCATGTTGTTGTCTAAGAGAGACAAGTGCTTGTGATTAACATAGTACTTTGTTGCTGACTGCTGTGATAAGTCAATTAACGTAATTAATCACATAATCAATTTTGTAATTGATTAAGGCAATTTTCTTTTGTTTATCGTCGGGTGATGAGAGTAAAGTAACTTAGGGATTATTGGAACTGTGTCTCCGAATCCCACCTTGCCTGGCTTTGTTTACTGTTTACAGTGCAACTTCTTGCAGGAAGTGGCAAAGAGTGTTCACATTAGGTTGTGATAGGGGGAGTCACTGTTGGACTACCCGCCTAGTTACGTGGGTCTCTCCTGTTATGGTTGGATGACCCGTAAGATTGTGATTATAGTATCTGTTCACCGTGAAGCCGTGACAATATTGATTGCAAGCTTGTGTCATCAGTGGGCATCCATCATTGTTCAGTTAGTTCACTTGTCAGCCCGAAGTGTCAGCAGGATGGAGCCTGCTGTCATTTCTCGAGGGGCTGTTGAATAGCTGTGTTGCAATTGCCACTGGATGGACATTAACGTAACGAATCACTCTCTGTAGTGTAACTTAGTCTGTGATATTTTTTTGATTTGCAATATTGCGTCGTCAGTGGGCACACCTGTGTTCAGGTTAGTTCTGTATGCAGCTGCACAGCAAGGGTTGCTATTTAGCTGTTTGTTATAGTGCCACTGGAGGGACATTAACGTAACGTAAAGATAGTGTAGTAGTTTAGTCTCTTGTTATTAATAAATTGTTTATTTTATAGAAAACGGTTTTTGATGTCAACCCTTCAACCATTCTTTTCCACCCATGTTCTGCTTTATACGATTGAATGTTGATGTGATCTTTTGATTGACTGTTCTTGGGAATTCGAATTCCAATTCATAGCGCCACATCAAATATAAATATTTGATTGTGAGAACCCGTCGGTTACCCTTTATTAGTTTAAAGTCTTGTTTATCTAGGAGGAACCAGCGACCTATGTGGACAGGTTTTCACCCTAGTGATGGAAGCCTCGCGGTTTGCTCCCGCTTTCCCTTTTTCTATTGGACTCATGCTTAACTGCCGTGAGCAGCCTTTAAACTTGAAGTCCACCTCCTAAGGAAGGTAGGCGTAGAAAAAAATCTCTCAGTTGGATAGGAGGTCGTTTTATGTTTAATGTTGTGACAGTAGCATAGCATTCACTGGTGATCACCGGGTCAACCTCCCACCTCATCTGATTCTTGAGTGCTGTTGAGATCAATGTAAGATCAAGGAAACCCCCTTGAATGGAAGTGAGTTCCCCAGTGTTAAAAAGTGTAATCTCAGGTACTTCTCACAGAGCTGCAGCTAAATGGCGCCCATTTGTATTGGTTGGCCCAGTTGCACCTAACTCTTGATGATGAGCATTAAAATCCCTAAATGCAATAATTACATTTTCGTGCGTCGCCAAGGCAAGCACTGCCTTTGTTTCAAATTTACGTCTATGGGGTTTGTATAGTCGTTGTATATGAGGACCTTAATATTTGCCATATTCACTGTTACTGCTAATACACCTACTCCATCCCCACATGAAACAGGGTCTATTTTCTTGCTGGGTATGGTGTTTCTGACTAGGGTCATTAACTCTTTTTGTCTCCCCTGTTCATGCGGTATAATATAGTGCTGATATCCCAGCTAATCTGATGGATTTCGTGACTGGGAAAAGACTTTCTTCTAAAATGATTATATCTACTTTCGCGCTGATTGCAGTTTCCTGAAGGGTGTGGCTTTTATTTCCAAGACCTTGTATGTTCCACTGCAGTATTCGTAATAGTCAGAGCTCGGTATCGGTTGGTGTTGCCTCTTCTATTAGAACTCCTCTTTTGAGTCGATCTCTATATTCTCCACCTCGCGAGTCACGTCGCTGCAAATCTGATTGCACTATTTGCTCATGGTTATCCTCTGCATTGTTGGAATCTGTGCATAACTGTGGTCCATCACTTTGCTGTTGGTATAGTTGCACATCGGAATGTTGACTGTTCGTGGCCGTTTCTCATGTTGTTGGAATCTGTGTATCTCTGCCATCCAGTATTTCGTTGTTGATGTTGCTGTATTGATTGTTCATGCCCGCCTCTTGTGTTGTTGGAACCTGTGCATCTCTGCTGTTCAATACTTTTTTGTTGATATTGTTGCCTATCAGACTGCATTGGCTGTTGATGTCTGTCTCTTGTTTTGTAAGATTCTGTTGATCTTGAGTAGTCACTGCTTCTTGCAGTTGCTTTTGCGAATGTTGATGGTCTGGTGTCTTGACTACCCGACAGTTGTTGGTAATCCTTACGTCCATGTCGTGTTGTTTGCCCTCTTGTGCTCAGTCTTGTCTCAGACTGTATATTTCTTTTATAACTGTGGTCTGCTGCACAATCTTGTCCATTATTACACAAGTGTTTTCTTAAGTCAGTTGTTGTGAGGCGTTCTGCGTCATCTGTAGGCAATTGATTATGCTCTCTGCCATGATCTTCACGATGTTTTTCAGCTGGACCTCGGTAAAACTGTATATTTGTTGTGGTGATTCCGAAAGTGATTGCTTTTTGCTTTTTTGCTTTTGTTGCATTTCTTCAGTATTTTTGTGTATTATCTGATTTTGAATTGATAGATTCGTAAAATTTCTGTTCTGTGAGAGTGAGGAGTGTGTATTGTGGCTGTGTACGAGTGTTCCAGACGTTGGTGTTGGTGTATGTGGTACTGGTCTGTGTGTTTATCCTGGCCTGAGCTGTCTGCACCTTTTTTTCCCATGCAGAACAGGTTGTGCTCCAGGCATGTTGTTTGTCTCTACAATTTGGACATTTGGCTGTTGTGGCCTGGTTAACCTTGTGCTTGGCTATACAGTCTTTGGTTGGATGTCTCAGACTGCACACTCCGCATCTCTCCTGTCCGGTGCAGCGTGATTGATGGTGGCCGTATTTCTGACACCTGAAGCAGCGCAGGGGTTCTGGGACGTATGATCAATGTCGGTATATTCCCCAATTTCCAAGATTAAATGTTTCTGGCACATGTCCCATGACGGTCACCAGAACTTGAAGTGTCGCTGCCTTGTCTACTTTTGTGCGGCATCGTTCCGCATTCAGGATTTGTTTGTGTTCTAATATTGGATCCAGTGGAAAGTCGATTAGGTATCCCAAAAGCACGACTCGTGTGAGTCTTTCTGAAGGGGGCCACTTTTTCCAAGCATACAGGTTTCCCATGCAGGGCTATTACTTTTTCTAAGTAATTTGCAGTCTTTTGGTCTCGTGGTGTCATTATAATTTCTCCTTTAAGGTTGAGTGTGATGAAAAGTTTGAACTCTGGGTGTTCCTTTTCCATTGCCGTTGCTACTCCTTATGCTGTCGGAAAATGGTCTGTCTGCATTATCTTGAATTTTAGAAGATGTGCAGAGTTTGACAATGTCTGGTGTGAGAGTGGTGGTGTCCTCTCCTGTCTCATAATGCTGTCCTGTGGCTGGGCTATGTAGTGAGATACATTGTCTGACACTGGCCAGTGTGTGACTGGTACTGTCCTCTCCTGTCTCATAATGTCATCTTGTGGATGGGTTGTGGACAGAGAAGCATTGTCTGACACTGGCTGGAGTGTGACTGGTGTTATCCTCTCTAGGTCCATTATGTCCGTTGTTTTGCTGGTAGAAGCACCTGGTGTAGCTTCGATAGCAGATTTCTTCGCTGCCTGCTGCCCGAAAGCTGCCTCCATTGCCTCTTTCTCTTTAAATTTCCTATGACGTCTCGACGTAGCTATGACCGATTCACTGCCCTACCTAATGCGTGAGACACTCCTAGGCCTGGAAAAATAAATTCCCCCTCCAACGGAAGTCGTAAAAGGTTTCCTCCAGGTGAAATCAGGGATACATAACACCTAGTTGAACGGTTTGGTCGCCTTTCCCTGCCATGCTCAATATACCATCTAAGGTGCCTCCTTTTAGCAATGCCCCCTAGGGTATCGCCTCGCCCTCCAGGGTAGGACTCTAAGTGACCTGGTCAGTGATACAATCCTCACTAAATAATAATAATAATAACTGTTCATGGGTGACGATTGCAGTACGACAGTTTGGGTCGCCTGAGTACTGGGTTGTGCAGAATGCCAGTCAGCTGGACAGCAGCTAATCAACAACGTTGTTTGTCCATCAGTTGTAGACGAAATTGGTAATGTATCCTTCCAAACAAGCTATTGACTGGGTCTTTGAGTATATATGTGGTCTTCCGGCTGGCGGTATGGCTGTAGCTGGTGATACCCGTGTTCAGCGGGTAGATACTGTACAGCTAGATTTTTCTGGTGCAGTGGACTAGCCCATTGTGGAGATTGCTCTCCTGGACGTGCTCCATGTCGACGTCTCTGATCTATTTGGGCTGGAAAAGATCTCGCCTACCCGTGTGGCAGTGTCGTTTGCCACGTCGCTGTTTTACCAGGAGTTTGTGGCACGCTGGGATGCACGCTCGCTTCCTATTCCTGCTTCGGCTGTGTCTGTGGAGATCTCGGATCCCTGGGGGCCCTTGACATTTGTGATTGTTCACGGTGTGCCGGTGACCTTCCCCGAGGCGGAGCTTATATCGGTGTTTACGCGGTATGGTGTGGGTGGTGAAGCACCAGTTCACCACTTTGAGTGCAGGCCGGCTAAAAGGCGTCCGTCTGGGCGCTCGTACGCTCGTCATGCGGGTCATGAGCCCTATTCCTTCCAGGGTTTCGTTTCGTGGGCTCTCTCTACAGATATTTTATCAGGGTCAGACACGAACCTGTTTCCGGTGTGGAGCTGAGGGCCACGTGGCGGCCAGCTGCGACGCTCCTCGTGCTGAGGCCCCTTCCGTTTTCCTGGAGATGACTTTCCCTGCTTGTCTGTGAGTGGGGATTCCCCGGCGGATCCTCGCTCTGTCCTGGTGCCAGGTGTGGTTCCTGCGGCGGTTCCGGCAGGCGTTCCGTCTGGCCCTGATCTGTCTGGTCCTGGTATGTCTGCCCGACTGGTGAGCTCTGAGGACCTGGAGGCACCTTCTTCGGATCTTCGACGTTCGGTGGTTGCGGAGGTGCATCCACAGCTGGTTGCTTCCGTGGAGGCTGTTACGACCCTCGATCTCTGGGTATGGTTCCTCTGTTGCAGTTGGTAAAATATAATAATATACGGTCTTGCCTCAGTAAATGTCTAGGGGAAATAATGCAACTGATACTAACAGAGCAATATACTTTTAGATAGGGGTAACAAAGAAACATACAAATATCATACATGGAAAAATGAAGGTAGCCAGAAATATTCTTACACCATTAATTAATCTTACAATAGCACTGTATAACATAAATCACTTCATATCAATACAAATGAATAGATGGGTAATCTCATAATAGTCTAACCAGAAAATCAGTCTTGTAAGCTAAGAAATAAAACAAAGATCTACCAACTTAACTCAAACATGTCTCCACTCAACCACGCTTCTGGCAAAATCCTGGCTTGCTAGGGCGGCGTCCTACCAACATATCAACTAAGCATCCACATAAACTATTGTGAAACCTCTACTAACAAAATGTAGTACTAATAATCAAATCATTATTAATCTTAAGAGTATATAATATTGTTACAGTACTCAATAGAATTTAATGGCAAACAATAATGAGAATTAATCAAGGTTGAAATATAATCACTCGCTTGACAACAAGTTTCCACACTGGCCACATCCAAATATGGTCATCCCCCCACACGGAAGAACACACTCCCTTCAACAGGAATTAACTTGCAAAAGCCTCATACAATATAATGCAACTCAGGCACACTACAGCATGCTACAATATATAACATACAATAGTCTATAATCATACAACTGGATACTATACTAATAATAGAATAAGACAATAAAGTATATAAGCATCAGGAGTATGTTAGAATCCTTGTAAGATTCGTAACATCCCTCCCGTCCCCTAAGAAAAAAAATGAAATTAACTGAAGGTTGATTTCATTTTATGACAGCATGAAATATAACATGAATATATAACATGAGTATACTTCAACAACAATCAAAGTACAAAGCAATGAAATTTCACATAGTAAAAAAAAAAAATTTACATACATCTTATGAATAAAGAACACTACATATTATGGCACTGCAACAGGAAATCCTCTGGATAAGGCATCAGCAATAACATTTTGCCTCCCAGGAATATGACGAATTACAATATTGAATTCTTGCAGAATCAATGACCATCTAAGTATTCTCTGGTTTTTACACTTCATAGAGTTGATAAATGTCAATGGATTATGATCTGTATATACTACCACTTGATTTCCTGACAAATTTGTCTCAAATATGTTCACTGCCAATATTAAACAAAGTGCTTCTTGCTCAACTACAGAGTAATTAATTTGTGTCCTGTCAAATTTACGAGAGAAATAATAAACAGGATGTTCTAACTCATCTGGTCGTACTTGAAACAGAACAGCACCTGCTCCTAGATCTGAAGCGTCTATGTGCAGAATAAAAGGTTTATCATACTGTGGACTAGCTAGCACAGGTGAAGTAGAGAGAATTCCTTTCAACTTCTGAAAAGAGTTCTGACACTTCTGCGTCCATTAAAATTTTACCTGTTTCCTTACAAGATTTGTTATGGGAGCAGCAACAATGGAAAAGTTTTTACAATATCTCCTATAATATGCACACATTCCAATAAATCTCTGCACAGACTTCTTATTTGTTAGGACTGGGTAATCAAACAATTGCCTGGATCCTTCTTGCAATGGGACTATCCTTCCTTGTCCGACCTCATGTCCTAAGTACACTATAGTTCCTTTAGTCCAACTACATTTCTTCATATTCACAGTCAAATTAGCATGTTGTAACACATTAAACAATTTCTTTAAACTAGACATATGATCTACCCAATTCTTACTGAAAATCACAATGTCATTCAAATATGCCCTACAATCTGGTACATCCTTCAACAAAGAATTCATTAACTTCTGAAAAGTGGCTGGAGCATTCCTTAATCCGAAAAGCATTACATGAAACTCGTAAGCTCCATCAGGAGTGATAAATGCTGTCACTTCCCCTGCAAAATCTGTAAGAGGTATCTGGTGATATCCCTTAGATAAGTCCAATTTAGATACAAACTTAGCATGACCTATATTATCGATACAGTCCTCCAATAAAGGTAATGGATACACATCAACTACACTTACCTGGTTGAGTTTTCTATAATCCACTGCTAGTCTCCATTTATCCTCTGGTTTTGGTACTAATAAACACGGTGAACTCCAGGAGCTCTGACTGGGTCTAATGAACCCATGTCGAAGAAGATAATCAACCTCCTCCTGGATGATACGACGTTTCTCGGGTGTCACTCGATAAGGGTGTAGCCGAATAGGAGTTACATCTGTCAGGTTAATGTTGTGAGTAATGAGAGAAGTCTGAGTGGGGACCTCCCCAAACAAGTTAGAAGACATCTCCAAAAGGTCCTGGAACTCTGCTCTCTCCTCATCCTGCAAATGACACAACAATTCTTCCCCGGAACTGGAATTAGACAAACAAGAATTACCATCTTCCTCTGCAACACTCGACTCTTCAGGATTTACCTCCTCAGCAACACAACAAGCCACAATACTAGGCCCACAATAAGCCTTCAACCGGTTTACATGTACACTCATGGTCTGTCGTTTTTGTTTGGGATGGCAAACTTTGTAAGTAACTTCCCCAAGACGTTTTACTACTTGATACAGTCCTGCAAATTTATGAGACATAGAAGTACCCATACGAGGCTTCAAGACCAATACCAAATCTCCTGGCTCAAAAACTCTGAGTTTGGCCTTGAACCTCTGGTCATGTTTCTGCTTCATTACCTGTTGTTGTTCACTTAGATGTCGTAAGGCCAACTCCCTCGTTCTGGACAGCTTGCTCTTTGCATCCGTCAGGTAACGCTCACTCTGCCTGGCTGTAACATTTTCTCATGTAACATTTTTAAAGACCCTTGTTACGACCCTGGATTCCTCAGTGGAAACCAGAGGTCAAAATTGAACTAAATAAGCTACGTTAGATTAGCAAAACGCAAGTCGATGTGTCTCTGTTTGTATCTTCCCTGCCAGACGTAAGACTATTCTTGTTTCTCAAAGAGCATTTAAAGACTGAGCTTGGGGTTGATTATTAAATAATAACATAGGCACCAACTATGTTTACTAATACTTTCTAATCATTTGTAAAGTAACAATATGTTGCATAGGGGAAGATTTTTAATGTGCTTAGCTGCACGATCAATTAGACTCCTCCCGGCACCACCACATGCGGGAGGCCTGAGCTGGTCGCTGGGAGCGTTCTTCTTCTGGCTGGCGTTCGTGGGGACGAGACCTACTCTGTGGCTGCACCCCTACTCTCCTCCCTTCTCCTCTTACTTATTTCCCTTACCTTAAGTTCCTGTACCATTAAGTTAAGTACTGTGTGTTTAAGTGTGCCTACTCTGGTTGTAACGATTGGTGAGACCTGGGAGTAGTATTTGCCAGTGTTTTGGGTACCCCTAAGGGTTGTGTTTTGTATTAGGGTACCACGTGGTCTCACTACCCTAAGCTGCATCCAGCTTCAGTGCTTATCCCGTAGAACTTTACCCTAGCTTGTGTTCAGTGTAAAACCTTGCATCCTGTCTATGTGGACCAAGGCTTTTAACGTAAGATAGTGTGGTAAAATAATTATTATTATTGTTATTGGTGTGAGTGTATATGGGGAGTTGTTAAGGGGTTAATAAATAAGTTAGAACAGAGTATTCCTTCTTCCTGTGTGGGAGGGCAATGATCAACCTCTAGACTGACCTTGTGTGTAGCCAAGTATTCAGCACTGCTTATAGTTGTATTTGGGGGCCGGGCCTTTTAGCTCTCCCATATTTGATAACTCTGTCTTCTAACTACCCTTACCCCTTAATAGTACCAGTTTCCCCATAGCAAGCCCACCAATTTACATAACAGCCCTCTCACCTGATGACCAAAGATCAGATCAAATGGAAAGCAGCCTAAGGCACTGTGCAATCCATCTCTAGCAGCAAACAAAACAAATGGTAAATTATCGACCCAATGTCTGCGTGAATCTTCCCCAGTTGCTTTCAACATTTTCTTGAGAGTTTGGTGGAACCGCTCGATTCCCCCTTGACTCTGAGGATGGTAAGGACTGGAAAAATTATGATGAATACCAAATGAATTACAAAAAGTTTTATATGAGATGGAACAAAAATTACTTCCATTATCAGTTTGAATTATACGGGGCATACCAAATAATGAGAAAAATCGTTCCAACTGCCTTATAATGGTAGAAGCTCTAATGTTACGTAAGGCATATGTTTCAGGAAACCTGGTGGCCATACATAAAATTGTAAACATATACATATTTCCGGATTTGGTACGGGGTAAAGGTCCGACACAATCCAGTACCACATGAGTAAAAGGCTCCTCTGGCACTACAAAAGGGTATAATGGTGCTCGTGGCACAGTCTGATTGGCTTACCAACAGTTTGACACACAACACAATTGTGGCAATATCTGACCACTTCTTTCTTGAGTTTTGGCCAATATAAAAATTTACAGATCATATGATACATACTGGTAATGCCTTGATGGCCTCCCATCAGGTCATCATGGGCAGCTTGCAATACCTGCTCCCTATACTCTGTTGGCACAACGAGCTGGGTTTTAGACTCACAATCATCTGATGAGGGAGTTCCTGATGGTCTTCATCTTCTCATCAGGCATCGATCCTTGAAATAACAACCCTTACTCTCCTCCAAAGTATCAATGGAGTCGGCTGCTTCTGCATAACACTCAGCTAGACTGGGATCAGTACTCTATAACTTACGCGAGGTCTGGAACTCTACAGCTGGAGCGAGCGGGCAAGGAACTGGTACCTGGGCCACATCTTCAAGACCATCTGGGTCAGAATAAATTAGGGCTTTGGCACCGGCCTCACACGACATCGGCGTGAGCTAAGAATGTATTCTCAAGGTCCACCTCCACCTCCCTGTCTGAAGGGGTCCTGGCCTCGAGAACATCCACCTTGGTAGTAGCAGGACTTACCACATTCTGCTTATCCATGGATCTGGTCACAACACAGGCTGGATAAATGACACCATCATCCGCATCTGGTTGAGCCAGTACTGCACTAGGTTTAGTAAACATAACAGAAAAATCGGTCCCACTAACTTGACACTTGTCAAAATCATTACCTACAATGATATCAATCCCAGAAATGGGCAACTGCTATTATATTTTGTGGGTTGGTGGTGTTGTCGCGTTGTTGATCCTTCTTTACGGACAACCCAACCCACAACTCGGTGGAGTGCTTATACTTTACCAGGAGTTCACACTGGGCACTTCTGGCTCTTGGAGAGGGGCTCAACGTCACACGTTTAGGGGGATGCGGCTCCAAAATTTAGCCTCGTTGTCACGTGCACACACCCACTCGAGCCGCTGTGACTCCCCACTCTCTCCTTATGTGATATGATCTCCTCAATCCCCTTTGACTTATTAGTTTTCCGTCCTACCCTGTCCACAGCAGTGGCTCTTGGTTCTTTCTCTCTCTCTCTCCTTCTTTACTACTTCCTGGGAAGCCTCATTAGGACAAGGTCAAACACCAGAAAATTTGAATACATTTACTGGACAAAGCACACACAATATATATACACATATAATAACAGTGAATCCTACACTCTATACTATTTCAGTCAGGTTGCACTCCAACACCATCAGAACTCTATCATCAGCTTATCAAGTGGTATCCTATCTCCTGATTCACCACCTGATACTATCAACTTCCTCAAGTAGATCAAGTCTTATAATACAATGTTGCACTATCAGCAAGAGAATATATATATCTATAAACATGTACAAGGAAAATCAGCATATGAATGCAATAACATATATATATCAGTATAAATGTTCCTTGATACACAACAATGATCAAGCAATCACCCTATCAGTCCTAGAACACATATGTCTGTAGGAAATCCAGCCTACTACTGTAACTCTATACTTCAGTATAAACGCTCCTCGGCAAAAGAATGGCAACCAATCACTCACCTTTCACTGCGTCTTGCACGCTAATGACAACCAAACACTCTATCACCTCCCTACAAGTAATCATTTAGAACTTCCCTTCCACATCTGGAAGTTCACTACCCTGATCTCTTCAGGTTTTTCCGGGTTTAACTACCAGGATCCTCTGCAGCTCCTCCAGGCTGCTACACCATGAAGTTTTCCTTGAGCAACTACGGTGCTCCACCACTTCTACTAGGGTCCTCCACAGCTCTCCTGACTGCTACACCATGAAGTTCCCTCGAGCAACTATGGTGCTTCACCACCTCTACAGAAGCACGTGACACTCCTCTTCACTGCTTCTCCTCACAGCTCGAGGTCCTCTCCTCCACTACCTTGGAGTCTCATCAACTACTACTCCTGTGCTGGCTTCGAAGTTCTCAGCAACTTCTTCCCCAAAGACAAACCTGCAACCCATTGACACTCCAATAAAAATGTTTCCCCTTAAACACATAAACAAAAATAACCACACAATATGTTTGCCTCCAACATCTATCTGCTCTCTACATACTGTGAGAGTGGACTTCCCCATTTTGGGCTGGTCCATGTTCCGCCTTGCCCGGCGGTCCTCACTCACTCTGGGAGGGTCCTCCACCATCAGGAGCTGGGCTCCCTCAGTCACCTGCCAGCGCTCAGAGAAGACGGATGTCGCTCCGTCCTCCAAGACGTTCCTCCCTCTCCACTCTCTTATTTTAGGCCTTCTGCCTTATCAAAACATGTCTAACTTATCAATAAACATTCGTACACTTGCTGGGCACACGACCAACTACAAGTAATCGCTGTGGACTAGCTTAAAATCGTGCTTATCACAGATTGTCTGGTCGAGGGCACTCCTCCCTCTGACAGTCTGGTCAGGGCACTCCCACGGCCCACAATAATGTCTGGGCGGCTTAATAAACACTCCTCGCCGTCCGTTGAGACCGCAACGTTCCCAGCTCGATTCCACAGCTGGCAGGTCTGCACACTTCTCTTCTCTTGGAGATATATCACTAGGGGTTCCTTTCTAACGGGAGCTCAAACGGAGCACGGCTTCCCCTTGCGATATCTGGCACTCAAGTGAGATCAAAGCCCTCCAGAAGCGAGCCTCACGCCTCCAGCAAATTATCCACATCTCCTAACCAGTCATTTATCTATTTTTTTTATTCACTGCCCATAATCTCAAGTTGTTTATTAAATCCAACCAACTATTTTACATCTGTGTTATCACCTCTATATTTCCTAGACCTTCTAGTCAGGTCAGGCTTGACAGAATAATACTCAAAGGGAAGACTCGTTTTTCGGCTGCCTGGGATCATAACACTGCTCACTGACTGTTACAGTGCACCAACCTGGTGTAATAGAAGAATTCAGGTTAACCTTAATTAATGGTACACGCTGGATATGGCCTCCAAGTCCTTGCAATAACACTACCTCTCCAGTGTCTTCTGTGCTAACATCAGTAAGAACACAGCAAGAAATTAAAGACTGGGAAGCACCAGTGTCCCTTAACAACTGAACTGGTTTCCAGGTTCCACTAGTACATAATAGGGTTCCCGAAGGTAGGTATGGATCAAAATTAGTCATCCACTTGGGCATGACTGGAGTAACATTGGCATTAAAGGTTTGCATACCCCTACTCATAATCAGACCAGTTGGTCTCAACTCAGGGTGAAAGCATTACATGAAATTACCACATGACCTCTTCTCCTGCAATGCGTGCAATATCTGCCAGTCGTCGAAACAGCCGAACCCACTGCAGGTTTAATCACTACATTACTTGAGGTTGACAACCCTGTCTGTTGTATCTCAGATTTAGGCTTTACAAGAGAAGGGTTAAGGGGAGAAAATGAAGTAGCTGGTCGGGTCTGGAAAACATGATTTTAAGGAGCATAATGATTAGTTTTAGCATTATAATGATTAATTGGTGCTCTAAAAGGCACTTTAGTAAGTAATTCATGCTCATCAGCTAGCTTGGCTAGTTTCATAAGATCAGTGGTTTGTTTATTTTAAGCCATAAACAAAGCTAATTTCTCTGGTAGACATCCCAATACTTCCTCAGTTACTATGAGGTCTCTCAAAGTCTCAAACTCTGCAATATTAAGTGCTTTAACCCATCTATCAAAGTGATTTCATTTAACCCGTACAAAGTCAGAAATAATCTGGTCATGTGCTCTTTTTAAGCTTCTTAATTTTTGTCTATGTGCCTCTGGGATCTGCTGGTATGCATTTAAGATGCTCTGTTGAACAAATTTAAAATCGAAAGAATTCTCAGCAGGCAAAGATGCAAATACCTCCTGAGCTTTACACTTAAATTGTCCTTGTAAAATACCAACCCATTGGTCTACAGGCTAGTTCATGCTGACTGCTAATTTCTTAAAATGCAAGAAAAATATTTCTGGATCTTCTTCATTAAACTTAGGTAGATCTACATGTTTACTGTACTAGAAACAACTATTTGTACTCTCTGGATTATTACTAGTGTTACCTAGCCCTGCTGCAATTCTCTGCTGTTCCAACCTGTTATTATTTTCAGCCATGCTCTGCTGAATATCTAATTGTTTAGTCTGCTGCTCGGTTTGTTTAGTTTGTTGCTCTGCTAGTCATAACTGAGCCTCCAACTCAAGGTGTTTTTGCTGGTTCTGCAACTCCAACCTCTGCTTATCTGCTTCCAGCCTAGCCATTTCTAAATTAGTCTCCATCTCCAACTTTAAGATTGCCACCTTGTCACTTGACTCTTCTTCTAACTATCCTAAACACTCCTCGTCAAGTCCCTCCTCCTCCACCAATTGTGTGACAATAACTCTTAACACTTGAGCCTTCAACAATTTACTGGAAACTGCTAGGTTCAATTTATCAGCAAGCAATAACAAATCAGACTTCCTCAAGTCTTTAATTTTACCAAAATTTGGTTGTTTTACTAGCACAGCAACCTGATCTCCATGGTTGGCTCAATTATCACAACATACCACTTGTAACAACACTGAAAATTATGCTTGGCCCCTGGCACAAGCTGAACACTTACCTCAAATCATGAAGCGTTGAGAAATTTTGACAGCAGCTCAAAACGACAGAGAATTTTACCCAGGCTTGATTAGGTGTCACTAGATAATCACAGAGTACCTAGGAAGGCAATTGCTATTAATACTTAGCACTGTCAATTGTACATACATTACAGGGAATTAAGGTTAAGATCCCCGGACAGTGGCTCTCATTTTGTTATGACCCTCGATCTCTGGGTATGGTTCCTCTGTTGCAGTTGGTAAAATATAATAATATACGGTCTTGCCTCAGTAAATGTCTAGGGAAAATAATGCAACTGATACTAACAGAGCAATATACTTTTAGATAGGGGTAACAAAGAAACATACAAATATCATACATGGAAAAATGAAGGTAGCCAGAAATATTCTTACACCATTAATTAATCTTACAATAGCACTGTATAACATAAATCACTTCATATCAATACAAATGAATAGATGGGTAATCTCATAATAGTCTAACCAGAAAATCAGTCTTGTAAGCTAAGAAATAAAACAAAGATCTACCAACTTAACTCAAACATGTCTCCACTCAACCACGCTTCTGGCAAAATCCTGGCTTGCCAGGGCGGCGTCCTACCAACATATCAACTAATCATCCACATAAACTATTGTGAAACCTCTACTAACAAAATGAAGTACTAATAATCAAATCATTATTAATCTTATGAGTATATAATATTGTTACATATATATAATATTGTTTATATATTGAATATATAATATATTATATATATTATATAATATATAATTGTTACGGACCCGAGCCCAGCGTCTGAGCATGGAGCAGTGACGACCGCGCCATCTGTGGGTCAGCTCCCGAAACCCCTCCAAATGGACGACACCATCTAGTGAAAACGAGATATACCGGCCACAGGGGCTGGATTCCCGTCTTAATCAGCTCGTGACATAGCCGCTGTTGACCTCTGGTGAGGTGACGCCTAGACAGCAACGCCCTCTATGGAGTGGATAGGTGGGCGTTTGCGTCTAAGCCTGTAAGTGAGGTGCCCTAGAGTGTAACCAGTACTGATGACGTGTCATTACAGAGTCGACCTGGGACTGCTGAATCGGACGGTGGATCAGTCAGTAGTAGGGATGACACCGTACAGGTGATATTTTGTTTTGGGGAAAAAATCCCCTGTGTGAGCCATGGTTTTCAGGTCCAAAATCCCGTGTGTGAGCCACGGTTTTCAGGTTCCAAAATCCCGCGTGTGAGCCAGGGTTTTGAGGTCCAATATCCCGCGTGTGAGCCAGGGTTTTCAGGTAAATTTTGTCAGTCACAGATTTTAGAAGTTCTTAAAGTTCTTATGATGAAAATAATTTCCGAGACTTAGAAGTTTGTTAAAGTTCTTATTGGCGAAATTCAAATTCGTGTTTATGAGCCAGGGTTTTCTGGTAAATTTTGTCAGTCACAGATTTTAGAAGTTGTTAAAGTTCTTATAATGAAAATAATGTCATACGAGTTTGTTAAAGTTCTTATGATGAAAATAATTTCCGAGACTTTAGAAGTTTGTTAAAGTTCTTATCATGAAATAATGTCATACATGTTTTGTTAAAGTTCTTATTTGTTTCTTACTTAGAAACTAGTATATTGCTATATATCTGATTCATTTCCCTGCCATCCCCCCTCCCTCACCTTTTCCCTCCCCCTGCATCTCCCGCTCATATACCTCACACCCCTCTCCCTCCCCCCTTACCTCACAATCTCTTGCGTCACCTGTATTTACCTTACGCCGGCCAGCCAGACGCCGCATGCAGGTCACCTCTTATCTTATCTTCTCCATAATATCTGGACCGTCCCTCCACCCTCTCTCTCTCTCTCCTCTTCATATTATTCTCTCTTCCTATTTTTCTGACATCGTAATGTTTTATTCCTTTTTTCATTAACCAGTCAGTTTTACACAAATCAACCGAAGCATCTCAATGTAACCTTTATTACTGAAACTGCCTCCGAGACTATCTAAGCTGGCACCAGCTACCTGCCCCCCGTGCTATCTGCCCGAGGCAATCATCACCTGATTACCTGCCCTGACATCTACCAGTCATTGTCAGCGTTTGCCACCGTAATAATTTATATATATATATATACATTAGGCGTTAATAAAACATATTTATTTATTTATAATTTATTTAGTCATCTAATTCTTAGTTTACACAATTTATAATAAGAGTTTAATCCCAGTATTCGCCAATCATTCTCGCTATTAATAAAACAGCCAAACGCTCACTCAGGGGCACACTATTGTTATTACGCTAATTCAGGGTCCCCCTCAGATCGCCTAAGGTCAAAGTCTTAGAGGCCTACACTTTCAGTCAACATTCAATCTTCATCATGTCAGTATGTCCCCTGTGCCTGTCTCCTCTCAACAACGAAATCAGGCATGTGTGTCAAACACGATGTTTAACATGCCTAGGTGAAATGTCCATCAACGCTCTTCAAGAATGCAGACTGTACTGTATAGGATGCAACGGGCCTAAACCGCCTGGACATTTTGACGTAACCTGTACCAGCT
Source organism: Procambarus clarkii (assembly GCF_040958095.1). Classification (NCBI taxonomy): domain Eukaryota; kingdom Metazoa; phylum Arthropoda; class Malacostraca; order Decapoda; family Cambaridae; genus Procambarus; species Procambarus clarkii. Next base: position 32,430,631 of record NC_091151.1, read on the forward strand.
GTGGACAACTCTATTGTGCAAATCGTAAGTACTGCTTTTTCTCGCACATTCAATAAACTTTCAAAGAAAATATATATCTGAAACACACATACATACATACATACATACATACAGACAGTCAATTTATATATATTATTCTTATTCCAGTTCATGGTTCTACTTCCTGCCCGTACTGTCGTTGGTCTGTTAACCAGGAACCTCCCACCGAAGCCAGAAACGTCATTGAACCTCCACCCAAACGCCGTCGCATCATAGATAACCGTACGTTTTCACAATAATTTTTGTAATTTAAAAAGTTAATAATTGTATATTTTAACAAGTGTATAAACAAGTAATATGTACTTATACAGAAAAATGTTTCCATTACAGGAGTTCCTATTCGTGATCAAGAGAATCTCATACTTGGTGGAATCAACATCCCAGCTCGTAAGTAATATTATTATTTATCTGTAATTCAGTTTTTCCTCTTATTTAGACTTTTTGTTTTTCCTTTTAATAATAAATCCTCTTATTTACACGATATTTTCCTCTTAAAGTTACAAACATTTTTTCCTATTAAGGTTTTCAAAATCCTCTTAATGTTTTCAAATTTGCTTTCCTCTTAATGTTTATTCATTGCTAATATTATATTACAGAATCGCCCCTGGATTCAACCCAAGCCTCTGAGTTGAGCACGCCTGTACGCAGTCAACCCCAGCTTTCCCAGGAGCTAGAAGAAGATGCCCCAGACGGCAACCAGCAGGCTTCCTCAGATGAAGAAGAAGACAATCAACCCCCTGCTCATGACATATCAGATGAAGAAGTCAACGCCCCGGATTCCCCAGAGGTACTTAACTTAGATAACGTTTTTCCGCGAGTGTTAGAAGTCATACACCATTTCGAAGGATCATTCTCGAGACATTCTTTCTCCATTCCCGGTCATTTAGACGCTGACCCTAGCGTTTATATAAATAGGTATAGGGAATTTTTTATAGAATATATAGACAATCAGTTCAGACAAATACAGGAAGAATTCCCTCCCTCATTTCATATTTACCCAGACGTAAGCCTAATTTTGCAAAAACTTAATCATGTTGACGATCAATATGAAATATTAGACGAAGTATTTTCAATCAGGGGTGAAACTCAGACTGTTACACAGGAAGAGGTGGAAGTTCTTGTAAATTCATGGGTTGACGAAATGTCTGCTAAAATTGACGAATGCCTAAAAAATTTCCAATCCTCAAGTGTAGGAATTCATTCCATGTCGGGCTTTGCCATTAATTTTTCATATATTTGCCACCCTATGCACCTTGGATCATATATACCATATCCTGCAAAATTAAGGGGTAAAGAATCGGTATTTAACCCTGAAAGTGAAGGAGATGAGTGTTTGTTAGTGCATTGCTGCGTATAAAAACTTAGCATTGGGCTGGACTATAAATAACGTTAGAAAATATTACAAAAACCTTCAGTGGTGTAGAAGATTCGTAGTATGGGCAGATGAAATCAGATTCCCCGTATCATATGATAATCTTAAGAAAATAGAGAAGCTTAACAAAATTTCTATTTATATTTATACAGTAACTCATGAAAGTAACAGATACTATCTTAGTTTAGCTAGGAAAAGCCAGGAAAAGTATGCCGATAAAGTCCCTTTGTTGTTATTAGAAGGCAAGCATCTCTGTCTGATCAAGGATTTTGATAAATTTGTAAAGAGTATTAACCATAACCACGGTAGAATTCCTGACACTCATAAATTCTGCAAAATTTGCCTTTTGCATGCTCCCTTAGATGAAATTCAGGCTCACAAAGAGTCGTGCATTGTATCCCAAGTATTTTCGTTCTATAATCCTAATGATAAAATAATTTTTAAAAATTACGGTAGGACCTATAGCCCAACTCACACCGCCTATTACGATTTTGAATGTCGTTTAGACCGTCAAAATCCTAGAGGCATGGTGGAATGTAAGCATAAAGCAATTGCTTATACTTACATGATACATACAGTCTCCGTGGTGTAGTGGTAAGACACTCGCCTGGCGTTCCGCGAGCGCTATGTAATGGGTTCGTATCCTGGCCGGGGAGGATTTACTGGGCGCAATTCCTTAACTGTAGCCTCTGTTTAACGCAACAGTAAAATGTGTACTTGGATGAAAAAACGATTCTTCGCGGCAGGGGATCGTATTCCAGGGACCTGCCCGAAACGCTACGCGTACTAGTGGCTGTACATGAATGTAACAACTCTTGTATATATTTAAAAAAAAAAAATAATAAAATAAATGATTTTAGACAGGGAATTCAATGTCGTAGAAACGTATTCATACGTAGGTCCAGACGCGGTTAATAATTTTATTACAAAGCTAGAAGCCTCATGGAAAGCTATTCATGCTCAGCTCCCCAACTTCCCTAAGAACTTGTCTAGAGAACAGGAAAGAATGTTTCAAAGACAAAACACGTGTCAATTGTGTCATCAAACTTTCAAGAATAAGAAAGATAAACATAGACATCATAATCATGCTATTCAGGAAAATAATTACTTGGTGCTTATTGTGCTCGTTGCAATTTACAATGTAAAAATTCTCGTAGATACTTGACCACATTTTCCCATAATGCTGCCTATGATCTTGGAATTATACTTAAAGAACTGCCCAAAAATCCTCACCGCGATGTAGAAATTCTAACCAAGGAAGGATTGAAATTTATGCAAGTCATCATAGGTGAACTTAAATTCCTAGATAGCCTAGCTCTCCTTAATGGGTCATTAGGAACCTTAGCAAAAGAGCACGTTGCCAGTAAGAAACCCACCAAGTATACTGAACACATACTAAATGGCGTATCCGATGAAGCTAAAGCTCTGTTAATTAAAGGTAAACAAAGCCTATGTTATGATTATATTTCTTCCATGGACGTGTTAGACGAACCTCAGCTCCCGTCGCGAGATAAGTTTTACAATGTTTTACATGTCGCTCCACTGTCTGAAGAAGATTATAACAATGCTCTTAAAGTATTTAATTTAGGGAACTGTACAAACATCAAGGATTACCTCATGTTATATTTAAAAGTTGACGTAGGAATGTTAGTTGATATATTTACACTTTGGCGAACATCACTGAAAGAAATTTATGAACTAGATATTGTTTTCTATGTATCACTTCCTAGTTATGCTTGGGACGCGTTCTTATTTAAATCAAAAGTTGTACTTGACTATGTGTATGATCAGAATGTATATGATTTGTTGAGAAGGAATCTTAGAGGGGGGTTCACATCTTCCATAAGACAATTTACACAGGCTGTTAACGAGCACACTACATCTAACCCTAGCTCTGATGACGATACTCACATTTTGTACCTCGACTTCAACAGCCTATATGCAGCGTGCATGGCTGAGGTACTTCCCCAGGGAGGGATTAGACAATTATCTGACCTTGAGCGGGATACCTTATTAGGGCAAGGGTTACAACATATCCCCTGTGATCAAGACAAAGGTTATTGGATTTTATGCGATACCAAACATGTATCTCCCGAGGTAGCCAGGTATACTGATGATCTGCCCCTTGTACTGTCTCATACTAATATAACTGAGGAGTTTTTGTCAGAGTACAGTAAGAAAACCCTTAACGATGAAAAACTTAAACTCCCACCTAAAAATACTAAGTTAATTGCATCCCACTTGCCCCAAAACAACTACTTAGTAAGCCTTGATTTCCTGCAATTGCTATTAAAACTTGGACTAGAAGTTGAACGAGTAAAAACAATCTATGAATTTAAACAGGCTCCCTATTTAAAAGATTTTATTTCAACCAACATTCGAGAACGAGCCAATACCACCTGTAAAGTTAAAGAAAAAGCCTTTAAACTCATAAGTAATAGTCTGTACGGGAAATCAATGACCAATATATCTCGATATGATAATACTCACCATCTAGTAACGACAAAACATTCATTCTTAACTCATGCAAGAAACCCTTTGTATAAACGAGCTGTCTCTTTAGGTCCAGATAGGGTTCTCTGTACAGTAATGAAAGACATCCTTAAAGTTACCACTCCTTCTTACATGGGATATCAGATCTTGCAGATAGCCAAGAGGCGTTTATACGAGTTCTGGTATAATGTAGTTAAAGCCCATTATGGGGAGAGAGCTAGACTAATTTATACGGATACAGACTCATTCATATTTACTCTGACCTGTAAAGATACTTTCCAAGAAATGACAAAAGCTCCTCTAGTAGATTATATGGATTTCAGTAATTTCGACAAAGATCATCCTATGTATTCTGCTACTCGCAAAGGTGAACTAGGACTCCTCAAGTCAGAAGTAAAGCAGAAAATTATAACTGAATTAATTGCACTCAAGCCTAAAACTTATTCTCTCCTAACCCTTGATAAAGAACATTTATGTAAATGTAAAGGGATTCCTTATCACCAACAAATGAAAATAACACATGCATCTTTTCAGAACACATTAGAGACAAATACAACTTTTAATTTTGTATCCCGATCCATTCGTAATGTTAACGGACAGATATGCACGTGTAAAACAACTAAGCGCGGTCTGTCAGCTTTTGATGACAAGAGGTACCTCATTAGTCCCACAGAGTCATTAGCTTACGGTCACCCAGACATTCCAGCGCGTGAGGTAGAGGAAGAGGTACAGGTAGAGGAAGAGGTGCAGGTAGAGGAAGAGGTGCAGGTAGAGGAAGAGGTGCAGGTAGAGGAAGAGGTGCAGGTAGAGGATCCAGTAATTGTAGATAATCCCCAACCAAGACGTCAATTGTTCCCCATTTTTAATCTTTGGGAAAAGCGGGATAGAGTCGCTCAGCAATTATTCCCTAACAACAACTAAGTCTATGTTACTGTATTGTCTATGTATTATCTATAACTATATTCTATGACTATGATTTATTTTGGTACTGTACCGGCTATGATTTGTTACTGTAATTGATATGAAATGACTATATTCAAATGTCTATAATATTGTATTGGCTATGATTTTCTTACTGTATTGGATATGATCAAACGGCTATGTTATGACTATACTTTATTTTGTTACTGTATTGACTATGATTTGTTACTGTATTTGATATGAAAATGACTATGATTTTATTTGCTATGATATTTTGATATTGTATATTTTATGATTTTATTACTGTATTGGATATGTTATGACTATGATTTTATTTGCTATGATATTTTGATATTGTATATTCTATGATTTTATTACTGTATTGGATATGTTTTGACTATGATTTTATTGGCTATGTTTAAAATAAAAACTCGAATGTAGATTTCGTTTAAATACTCCTTTCATTATATATTTGTAGTTATTGTAGTTATTGTTTGTAGTCTATTGAATCCTAGCAACATGGAAGGGCAGAAAAAAGTTATTACTGAAACCCAGTTGAATATATTTAGTGAACCGTCAAGAATTATTATTGCTGGATTTTCAAATGGTGGGAAGAGCTATTTATGTGCTAAAATGATAGAGAAATATCAGCAGAACTTTGCAAAAATAATTATCTGTGGAAGTGGGTATAAAGAGTTGAGAACTAATCTACTCATTAAACATAAGATATCTTTTTACTCTGAAATTGTAAACCCTTTAGACGATCGTGATCCAGAGGACACATCTCATATATTAGTTGTTTATGATGACTTGTATGTTGAATCTACAAACTCTAAAATAGTAAGTGATATATTTACTAAGGGACGGCATGAGAACATCTCTGTTATTTTTATAACCCAAAATATATTTTTCAGTGGGAAATTTTCTAGATCTATAAGTTTAAATGCTTCTCATTTTATTCTGCTTAAATCAAGAGACTTGTCCCAGATAGAAACATTAGGCAAACAAATATTCGGAAAACAAGATGCCAAGAAATTTTTAGATATATATAAGAAAGTGATTTCTCGACAGTATGGGTATTTACTTGTTGACTTGGGCGTTAAAACACCTGAATCCATAATATTTAGGGGAAATATTGTAAATGAACCCCCATATGAAATAGTGTATCAATGGTGAACATTACACAAACTCTTAATAAGATATACAATGACCCCAAGTCCATAGGTGGGTTTGGTGGCGTTTTAAAATTGTATAAGGCAGCAAAGAAAACAATCCCTGAATTAACTATAAAAGATGTGAAAGACTATTTAAAAACGTCTAATGCTTATACCTTACATCTATTAAAAAAACATAAATTTAAACGAAGACGTATCTTAGCACCTAGACCTAAAGCTTTCTTTAACAGTGACTTGGCTGATATGACATTGTTAGCTAAGCACAACAATGATATTAAATATTTATTAGTTTGTGTTGATATATTTTCAAGGTTTGCACATGTAGTTCCACTATCCACTAAATCAGGTCAGAGTGTAAGTGAAGCCATGAAAGCTATTTTGGATTTACCTTCATCAAAAGGTGTAAGGAAGCTTAACACTGATAAGGGCGGTGAATTCTATAATAAATATATGAAACGATTGTTAGACAGTAAAAACATTGAACTGTACAGTGTATTTTCTCAGGAAACTAAAGCCAGCATTGCAGAGAGATTTATAAGAACATTGAAAACTAAGATATATAAATATTTAACGGCTTATAACACCTTAACCTATATAAATGTTTTACCTGATATGGTTAAAACGTATAATAGAACACCACATAGAGGATTAAAGGGGAAAATACCTATTGATGTACATGCTTTATCTTCGCCTCATGATGTGACTAGGCAGTTTAAGCTCATGTATAAAGAAGAGCAGCAGACTAAGCCGCGCATCAGTAATCATCTGTCTGTGGGAGATACAGTACGGCTTGCCTTATCTAATCGTATTTCAAAGTTCAAAAGAGGTTTTCATCAACAGAACACTAAGGAAAAATTTACTATTGCTCAAATTGATACTAAACAACCTGTGCCTTTATATTATCTAAAGGACCTAAATAATAGACTTATAGAAGGTGGATTTTATAGAGAGGAGTTGACTCCCACCTACTTGTCAGATACATTTGAAATTGAGAGAATTATAAGTAAACGTAAAGTTGGTAATACTACTTTATATAAAGTTAGATACGTCGGTTACGACAGTTCATTTGATCAGTGGGTGAATTCAGATGACGTGAAGAAACTATGAAGAAGCAGCCCTTAGTTAGCAAGTATCGTGGATTTATTGAACTATTAGCTAGATTAAGTTATAATTCTAGGAAAAAGATAATTAAGACTCTTAAAAAGGAACATATACTTTGCTTATCTGAAATATTTAATAATTTCTTAAAAAATAAAATTGAAGTTGGGAAGCCTATTTTAAAGAGACTTTCTAAATATAGAGCTCTACTCCATACATTAGCCTGTAAGAAGAAGGCTATTTCACTAAAGAAAGACATATTAACAAGTAAAAGAGGAGGTAATTTATTGGGCATTTTACTTCCCATAGCTATAAATTTTATTTCAAGGCTATTTAATAAGGAATAATGAAAGAATTCTATCTTGTACCACGAAAAGCTATTGATCAACAGAAGCCTACGGCAGTAAGTGTTGAGAAGCCTACGACGAAAGTGAGAACAAATCCTGTTATACAACACTTGATAGACTTAAGATTAAAGCTTAAGGATTATGATTTTGCTGTCTCCTTGTTAAATTATTTTAATACAACTGGACTTGTAAAGTGGGATGATGAAGGGAACATTACATCACCAGTTACTGGGATCAATATTGTTGATGACGTTATAGGCAGGATGTGCACTCCGAAATTGTTATTCCCAGAAGATAAATTGCCCATAGCCAAGTTATTTTTTTCTTTGACCTCTACACCTAAGAATTTATTTAGAAATGTAGATGCGAAAAATCAAGTGTTTTCTCCTCCGAGTTTGAAGAGGAAGATCAAGGCTGGAGATGAAGGAGAGTCTACCTGGATACCATATTAAGGTGAGTTTCTGTTTATTTTTATCATTTACTATTAGTCTACAGGATGGATAGTTACGTTATATATGCAGCGAGTAACTCTGATACTGATGTATTTAAAAACAATGCTCCCAATGCTTTTGAAAATAGATTACATAATCAGCTGCCTTTAGACCCGAATAAAGCTTATGAAGTGTGCCTGAAGAATATATTCCTGCCTCCATCTTATTTCGCTGTTAAGAGGAATGACCCGGAAAGTTTGATTTCAGTCCAACTTCTAGTGTCTAATAAAAATTTATCTGATTTGAGCACGGTGAATACATCTTTCACTTTAAAGTCGGATATTTTAGCCAGTGATAATTGCATAGAGCTAACGACTATTTTAAATAGAGAAATTTCAACTATATTTTCAAAAGGTTCACTGAGTTTTATAGGATCCGTACTTAATTATAATTTCCCAGACCATGGGGGCATTTATATGAAATATGATTCGAGTATTAATCGAATTAAGTTTAATGCAGCATTTAGTGAGAAGTTGTTAAAATTATTTATTACAAAGGATGGAAAATTAGTTGTTCGAATTTCTTTATCTTTCGGTCAAAATATATGTAAAGTTATTGGAGCTGAAGTTGGTAAAGCCTATGATATTTTTATTATGAATAAACTACCTAATAACAGGTTAACTGTACAAGATACATGCTATTATCATCCTAGGCCGGGAGGCCGTATAGATTTCTTGTGTGTATATTGTGATAAGGTGCAGCCCACCATGTTTGGTAATCAGATTGTAAATATCTTGGATGTTGTTTCGTTTCAAAGTAATGTAACACACAGGAAATTATATAAACCTTTAAATACGACAAATATTGATGGCATCAGTATTAAATTAACAGATCAAGATGGGGAGCCTGTATATTTTGAAAAGGATGGATGTACGATTGCAGTATTACATATTAGACCCGTTGATATATAATGGTAAGAGTAGAGGGAGTTTATCATTCTCTCCTGGTACGTTTAACCACTGCACTGCGCAAAGCACCTTAAGGCGCTCTGAGGGTTGTGTGATTTTTTTTATAATTTGGCCATAATTTAAGTTTTTTAAATTTTTCATTACTCTTTGTGATTTGAAATAAAAATGATTGAGTTTGGAAACATTTTGACATTAATATTAGCTGAACATTTATAAAAACAACAAAAATATGTCCTTAACAACTGCACCATGACATTTTTGGCCAAAATCAGGTGCACAGTGCAGGGGTTAACCATTAAACATGAGGGTCGGGTTTGTACAGCTGTCTGTTGACGAGGTAGGGCGATTTATCGCTCCTCGAGGGAAGAGAGGTGGAGCACTGGGCGATATTACTGTTTTTGATAGAAGACATTTAAGAGGAGGTGGAATATTAAGTTTCTTAACTGGTCTAGCTCGTAGAGCAACACCTTTCCTATTAAAAACTATCATGCTAGCAGCATTGACAATGGGACAGAATGTTTTGCAGGATATAAATGCAGGCCAAGGTACTTTGAAAGATTCAATTAGAAAACGCGGTATGGAAACATTGAAAAGTATAGGTCCTAAATTGATAGCAGGTGGCCGAATAACGAAAAGAAAATCGAAAAGACCTGCCTATATAAAGAAAATTGATAGATATAAAGACGTGTTTTCAGAAAACAGTACTAGTTGTATGCTAGACGCAGACATGGTGAGTGTAAATGCTCCTAGTGCAGCATTGCAAGTTCCTTTAGAAAATTTTACAGCTGCTATAAGCGATGGTTTTCCTAAAGTTAATCCGCATAGAATGGTAGAAAGTACGATATTTTCAAGACAGACACAGGATATTTTACCTGTGAATTCAAGTATTAACAATAAATTTAGAGACTCTTATATTGAATTCCGTATCCCAGGAGTTAAAGGACAATTTATTGATCTTTCGAGCTTGACGCTAGAACTGATGGTTGAATTAACGGGACCTGACGGAATTACGGCTTTAGCGGAAACTAAAAATGCATCAATAGTCCCAGACAATGTTTAAAGCTGTAACTGTTTATTTAAATGAGCAAGTGGTGGAAACTAATTCACTATTTTCATATTTATCACATGTAAAGCTAATGACAACGCTTTCGGAATGTAAAGCTGAAAGATTTAAAGAACTGACGTATTTCTATAATGATGTTTTTCCTGAAAAATATGATGCAGATTATTTTAAGAATGCCTCAGAAGACCTTAAATCTAGATTTGTAAAGTTAAAAACTGAGGGAGTAAATTGTTGCTTTAAACTGCTGTTGGACATTACAACTTTGAGCGAATATCTTTTGGATGGAATTGATATTCGTTTGAGATTAGAACTTAACAGTGATCCGTGGGTTATAAACAGTATTGAATCTGGATATAAGTTTAACATAAAACTAGCTAGAATGTGGATTGATCGGATAACTCCATTCGCATCTGGATTGGAGGCTATTAATAGAGCTCTGGCTGAACAAAATACGCCAGTTACATATACGTTTGATAAGACACTCCACAAGACGTTCATTCTTGGTAATGGGCAGCAGAGATTAAGCAGCCATGGGGGAGCATTATCCCAGATAAATTATTTATTATGATGATGGATATGGAAGCAATATCCGGAGCGTATACACTTAATCCACTTTATTTCAATCACTGCGATTTATCTAATGTATATATTACACGTGATGGGACAAACTTATTTAATATAACTTGCAAGTTCCCGAATAAATGTTCGAAACTATACTACGAGACTCAAAATACAGTAGGCTTTAACGCTTGCAATACCTTGACATATAATTCATTTATAAAAGGAAGAACGTTACTGGCATTTAGACTAACGCCTGAGGAATTGAGAGATACCCTTCCTATAGAGGCTTCGGGAAACCTGAGAATTACATTAGAATTTGCTGTTCCAGTGAAATCAAATAAAGTTATTATTTTATTCGGAAATACAACGGGAGTATTGAGAATTTATTCCGATAGGCGAGTTGTGTGTGATACAAGAGCATGAACTGCAAACAAATTAATACGGCATTGAACAATATGAAGGGTAGTAAAGCTAAATATATTGGATGCTATTTAGCGACGGATATATATAGAATAATGAAGCAAATACGGGATAGGCCGATTATGTTTATAATAAATACCTTAGGAAGAGACTCTAAGGAAGTAATGGGTCACTGGATTGCTGTATATAAATCTAAACGGAAAATAGTTATACTAGATTCATATGGAATAAATGTGTATTCGCCCTACATTTCGGAGTTTTTAAATTATTATAAAGACTGTGATGTATACACGTTTACAGAGCGACTTCAGAGTTTAAATACATACGTATGCGGGCTATATGCGATGTTTTTCTGTTACCACCTTTCAAACAAGGATCTAAAAACTGCATTAAAGCTATTTGATACTAGTTTTACTTACGGAGATTATATGCAGAATGATAGGAACGTAATGAGGCTATCTTATGCTTTATTTAAAAATATGCCGAGCTGCTATGAAACGCTGTGTTATGATAAGAGCGGTATTTGTTGGAAAATGTGCTTGGAGACGACTGGCTGAATGAGGCTATAACAAAATTATCTAACGGAAAATGGTGAGTACATTTGTTTCGAGGTTTTATGTGTCTGATAAATATTGTACATGTGTAAACGCTATCTGAAACTGTTATTCTTTATTTACAGAGATGAAGAGTGAATAGGACGGATATTATACAAGCGGATTGAGGAGTGAGCTTCTTAGAACTTCGGGCTAAATGAGTCGTTTATTATAAATTGTGTAAACTAAGAATCAGATGACTAAATAAATTATAAATAAATAAATATGTTTTATTAACGCCTAATGTATATATATAAATTATTACGGTGGCGAATGCTGACAATGACTGGTAGATGTCAGGGCAGGTAATCAGGTGATGATTGCCTCGGGCAGATAGCCTGGGGGCAGGTAGCTGGTGCCAGCTTAGATAGTCTCGGAGGCAGTTTCAGTAATAAAGGTTACATTGAGATGCTTCGGTTGATTTGTGTAAAACTGACTGGTTAATGAAAAAAGGAATAAAACATTACGATGTCAGAAAAAATAGGAAGAGAGAATAATATGAAGAGGAGAGAGAGAGGGTGGAGGGACGGTCCAGATATTATGGAGAAGATAAGAGGTGACCTGCATGCGGCGTCTGGCTGGCCGGCGTAAGGTAAATACAGGTGACGCGAGAGATTGTGAGGTAAGGGGGGGAGGGAGGGGGGTGTGAGGTATATGAGCGGGAGATGCAGGGGGAGGGAGGGGGGATGGCAGGGAAATGAATCAGATATATAGCAATATACTAGTTTCTAAGTAAGAAACAAATAAGAACTTTTAACAAAACTCGTATGACATTATTTCATGATAAGAACTTTAACAAACTTCTAAAGTCTCGGAAATTATTTTCATCATAAGAACTTTAACAAACTCGTATGACATTATTTTCATTATAAGAACTTTAACAACTTCTAAAATCTGTGACTGACAAAATTTACCCGAAAACCCTGGCTCATAAACACGAATTTGAATTTCTCCAATAAGAACTTTAACAAACTTCTAAGTCTCAGAAATTATTTTCATCATAAGAACTTTAACAACTTCTAAAATCTGTGACTGACAAGATTTACCTGAAAACCCTGGCTCACACGCGGGATATTGGACCTCAAAACCCTGGCTCACACACGGGATTTTTTCCCCAAAACAAAATATCACCTGTACGGTGTCATCCCTACTACTACTTCAGTCTACCCAAGGCAGCCATAGTATCTCCACATGTTTGCTGCAGCAGCTGTGAGTCACCCCCCGGATGAACACTGTTGTGTTAGCCTGCCTGTGAGGTGGCAGAACCAGGAATTGTCGTACCCGGGGCTGACTGGTGGAGAAGACTAGCCACTGGGGTGTTGTGGTGAGGAGAGTGATCAGCGGAATCACACGAGGCTCCTGCCTAGGGCTCGCAACCCTAGTATCGGTCGTGAAGTGGCCTACGCAGCAGAGCTGATTGGAACCTGCCAGCTACAGGCTGGATTTGTGGTTGAAAGCCTCCACGACGGTGCACCAAGTGGGACTGTGATTTGGCTGGCCTGTGGCCAGGGTAGACTCGCCGAAGGAATCAAAGGATTCATCGTGAGGCTACAAGAAGAAAACCAGGGCTACTCGTCTTGAGCACCGTGGAACATTCCGCGTCTTCAGAGGAAGACGATTCTGCACATTGAATATTTATACCCCCCGTGTGACAGTATATATATTTATTTATTGGTGGTGGTAATTATATATTTAATTTAGTGTATTTGTATCCCTTCCCCTTTAATTTACTTGTGTTACGGAACACACCCCTTGAAAGCCACTACTAACTTGGGGCCGGTTACCCAAACTCTAATAACATCAGAGAAGAACCCGGTTGCGACCCAATAGGGCCGTAACAATAATATATCTTACATTATATAATAATATATATAATTAATAATATGTATAATTAATGTATAATATATATATTATATAATATTGAGTATATAATATTGTTACAGAGTATATAATATCTCAATAGAATTTAATGGCAAACAATAATGAGAATTAATCAAGTTTGAAATATAATCACTCGCTTGACAACAAGTTTCCACACTGGCCACATCCAAATATGGTCATCCCCCCACACGGAAGAACACACTACCTTCAACAGGAATTAACTTGCAAAAGCCTCATACAATATAATGCAACTCAGGCACACTACAGCATGCTACAATATATAACAAACAATAGTCTATAATCATGCAACTGGATACTATACTAATTATAGAACAAGACAATAAAGTATATAAGCATCAGGAGTATGTTAGAATCCTTGTAAGATTCATAACAGAGGCATTGGATGGTGCTGTACGGGTGGTGCCTGCTTCTCCTGCAGACGGACATGTGCTTCCCAGGGCTGTTGGGGTGGTGGTGTGTGAGACTTCCCCCCGCCCTCTGCCTCGTCACCTCTGGTAGTTTCCTCGTTCCCACGTGCCTCTTCTCCTGCGCGGGTTCCGTCGTCCCCGCTGGATACCTCACGTGTGCTGGAGTCTAACCTTCCGCCTGCTGTGTCTCTTCCTTCTCCGATTCCGGTCTCCTTGAATGGTAGTGGCATTTTACCCCACGTTGTTGAGGCTGCTGTTCTGCGTGATCGTGCTTCCCAGGCTTTGGGGCCGCCTGCCGATGGTTCTTCTGGGGCACCGCTTGCTGGGGGTGACAGTTCCGACGATCAGCGGCCCCTTTTTAAGCGATGTCGTTCGGCTCGGGATACGTCACCTCGCCGGACGTGGACAGAGGAGCGTGATGCAATGGATGATGATGCCGTGGACGACGTTGTGTGCCTCCTGTGGTGCCTTCTGTTTTGGACACTGTTATCTTGAGAGTTATCTTAAGTTACTGTGCTGAGTTACTGTGTTACTGTGCCTCCTGCTGGTGGCTCCCCTCAGTGGGCGGTTGCCTCTGGTGATCGCGACCTTGTAGTGGTGTTGTTGAAGGATGTGCGACGGGGGGCTTCTGCTCCTGTTCCGATTGGTGGGGGCTCTGGGGCGCCTGCGGAGCCACTCTCAGTGGGGCTCGGTGCGGTGCCCGGCGTCGAACGAAGTGCGTGCCCTAGTGGGCGGGCCGGTGTGTGGCCCACTGTGCAGCCTTGTGTGCTTCCAAGTGTGCGGCCCTGTGACCGGCCTCCTAGGGGGAAATCCTTACCTTTCGTCCTCCCGACCGGAGAGGTGATCGACAGTTCTAAAACATCTCTGTGTTTTAAGTCTGATGACTTGGTGCGTCCTGTTCCCTGGTGCCCTTCTACCATCTGGGTTCCGTTGGAGCAGTATTTCATCATTGGCGTACCGGATTTGATGCCTCGGCCTACTGCGACTCCTGGATGTCCGCTTACTGAAGACGACCTTGTTGATTGGGATGCTTACTGCTTACGATTTCCGGCTCGGGAGTACCCGGAGAAGTATGAGTGATCCGTGTGGTTGGTTTCTGTCTGTGTTGTGCGTGTTGTTTCCCCAGTGCCTGCGTGCACGGGTGGGTGTCCTTGTCTGTGCTTGTGTGGGGTGTGGGTGTTTGTTTCTGGCTCCTGCGTGGCCTGTTTTGATGTATTTGCGATTTGTTTTGTGCTTTGCCTTTGTTCTGTATGGGTGTTTGTGTTGTGGTTGTGTGCAGTTGTGGGTGTTTGGTGTTCTTTTTCCTGTCATTGCGCGCACCCCGTGTGTTGGGGTGGCGGCCGAATTGGTGTGGAGTGGTGTGGTTGTGTATGTTGCTGTTGCGTGTGTTTGTCGCATGGGTTGTGTGTGTGTGTGATTATTTCTTTGACTTTGTAATTTATTTATTCTTTGTATGTATTTTATGTTATTTATGTTCTTATGTGTAGTTTTTGTTTGTTTTTGTGCTTGTGTTTTAATTTACTTCCGTTTTCTGTTCTAGGGGTGGTTGGCTTTCTGTGCTTTTGTTGTAATTTTCGTGTATTTTTTCTTGTACAGTTTTGTTCTTGTACTTATGTCATTTATTTGTTGTGTATTGTATGCATTCTCTGTCCCATGCTGTTTGTGAGTTTCTTAGCTTGTGTCCTGTGTGCTTTTCTGTGACCTCTTGTATGTATTTTATGTCTGTTTCATGGTGTTTGCTTTGTTTCATGTTTAAGTGCGTTTGTTTGTCTTTATGTGTTGTTTTGCACTTATTCCCTGTTTTTGTACTTTGGTTTTTATATTTCAATAAAAAAAAGTGCGGCCTGCTAGCAATGGTGCCAGCAGTGAGTTATTGCAGCGTTATTGACGTTGAATCATCGTTATCGATATTGAATCAGCTTTATCGACGTTGAATCAGCGTTATAGACGTTGAATCAGTGTTATCGACGTTGAATCAGCATTATCGACGGTGAATCAGCGTTAATCGACATTGAATCAGCAATATCGACGTTAAATGAGTGTTATCGACGTTGAATCAGCATTATCGACGTTGAATCAGTGTTATCGACGTTGAATCAGCGTTATCGACGTTGAATCAGCATTGTCGACATTGAATCAACATTATCACACATTCAATCAGCGTTATCGACGTTCAATCAACGTTATCGATGTTCATTCAACATTATCAACGTCGAATCAGCGTTATTGACGTTGAATCAACTTTTTGACTATGAATCAACGTTTTCGATGTTGAATCAACGTTTTATACTATGAATCAACGTTTTCGACGTTGAATCAACGTATTCGTTAATCATCAACATCGTTAACAACCCTGAAATATGTTAGAAAACAGTAAATGGACTATCAAACCCATATTTCAGATGTAATAGACAGTAAAAGATAATCCTACAGAATGGAATGGGGTCAACCTGACCCCATTTAACACTCTGGTTACAATATTCATTAACACGGTAAAGATTAATGGGTGTAGTCCTAGCATCTCGCATTCAACAACGCATGAATAGGCAGGCAGACAGTCTTCTCTAAAAATATAGATGAGAGAACACTCTGCAGAGAGGATAATTACTCAACCTCGTTGGATAGGCTTGAGATTCAAATACTTTTCAATGACCACAGGACGAGCGTGTGTCTTGCTTTCCGACCGCCCCTCGCGGTCACCTGTCCCTCAATAGAATTCTTGGTGACTCAGATACTTTTGATATCGTTCGCCTTATGCGTTTTTGTTCTCGTATTGGCATCCTTGGTGATATTTAGCGCCCTCTGATTATTTTGCGCATTTGATGGTGCTACATAGCCTTCCCGGTTTGGTGCCTTCTTTTGATAATTACTTACTTACTTTTCAATGACCATATTTCCTAGATTCGAATACGTACCCTTATTTTCAGTTGCGAAATTTTGAAGAAAAAAAAAATGAGACCAATGCAATGCTCAACATATTAAATAATGTTAATGCAAATGTTATTTTACTCTATGTATCCAATTATATGTTAGGTTACTTTAATATTTTATTATTATTTTATTACTTAATATTTTATTATATGATTAATCAGACGGTTAGAGCTGAATCGTATATGTTCTTGTTGTATTTACAGTTAGCAACTGGCGACTAGCCGTGTTCTCCACTCATAACAAATAGAACTAAAAAATAGAAAAAGGTTCTAAATATAACTTTCGGAATACAATTTTATCGCACTTCAAAGAGACATAACAAAATATTATTATTTTTTTTTAGTTTTTCAGAAGCATAATATTTGCAGTGTTAAAGAAAACTGAAACTATTCGACCACTAAATATTGCAAATGCCTTCCAAAACAAAACAATTTTGTATCATTCGTTTTGATTTATGATTTTGTTATTTATTTACTCGTTATTTTCCACTAAGTAATTTAAACATTACATTCTGACATCATTTGGAGAAGCTTTGATTGCCTATATTACCTGACCGCTTCCTATAGCATCCTAGCCCATGAGCAGCCTAGCCTTGGCCTCCATAACACGTAAATTTTCGGGCTTTATTTTAAGGGTTAAAAAACAGTGACTTCGGTGCCGGGAAATACGGGTATACATATAAATAAATAATTTAGCATAACTTTCTTATGGAACTCCTGCAATTTAGTGGACAGATTGGGCATGTCATCTGGGTTGGAGCCCCAGTGCAATGATTCGCCCAGGGCCTACAATGCTACTAAGACGACCCTGCTTGGCCAGCCTCTCCTTCTGCGTCTCACTGAAAAACATAACAAGAAACACTAATATGACCTGTGCCTACAAGGGTATCAGGGGCGAGTAAAGCACTAGACATTAAGCAACAAACATATACTCAGTGAACAGGTGCGTGATATACAATACATGCTGGAAACAATAACAATATTTGTGTGCCGGATAATGATGGTTCCGGTCTAGAGGGACGTTGGTCAAAAGGCATCAGCAAAACGAAAATAAACGCTATTTTTACCTTGAGAAAGTTTCAAAAGTCGTTAATCCAGTAACAGTGTTCTTTACCCAATAATAATTGTCAGTAAAAATATTACAAGTACATCACTCTATAACTGAGAATAATTTAAAGAAATAACTCTCACTTCCTTCCAGATATTCCAACCACTACTCAACACAAGAGAATGCTACTTAACCAAAAATTCAACAAACTAAACTAGTCCATCCACACGATATCGACTAGTTAAACCTATCGTAGTAATTGCTAATCAGTAAGTTAACATCTTGCCGTTATCATATATATTTCTACTCTTGAAATGTTTCCATACAGAGTAATATCTGACTGCCATACAGACTACACTTACATTAATAGGCTTACCGATGATACATCAGCTCTTATCTACACACTTTGCGTCAACCTATATATTTACCATACCTGGATATATTCTCAATAAATAAATTAATTTTCTTAAGATATGTTAACATGATGCATTGGTTGCAAAATTCTTTTATAATCAGTATGCAAGTCAAAAGATATGCAACTAGCAAAACAGGACGTGCAACTTACATCATAGCCTACATATTAATATAGCAGTTCATATGCCTATGGCTCATTTGCATATGTTATACATATGCAATAATGAAATTTCAAAATGTAATATACCTGAAGACAACTCAACAGGCAATATATTCTCTTTTCTTATTCACTAACTTACCTCCAAATGCTTAATTTGCATACATCTACCTATTCTCAAGAAAGTGCTACCTAACCTAACACATACCATAGGTAAAAATCTGCGTATCTAATTCAGTTTAAAAATATACACATCATTAAGAAGGAAACATCCCAAAACATACAGTAATATAAATCAATATTTCACCTATAAGCCTCACTACAATGGTAAGCAAATCAGAGAGTTGTGATGAGGCTTTCAGCCTAATCATAACTTAAACACACACATATATATATATATATATATATATATATATATATATATATATATATATATATATATATATATATATATATATATATATATATATATATATATATATATATATATATATATATATATATATATATATATATATATGTATATATAACTGAAAACTCACACCCCAGAAGTGACTCGAACCCATACTCCCAGAAGCAACGCAACTGGTATGTACAAGACGCCTTAATCCACTTGACCATCACGACCGGACAAAATGAGGTGATAGCCGAGGCTATATGAACCACCCCACCGCCGGCACTCGGATAGTTATCTTGGGCATAGCATTTTACCAAATCACCTCATTCTTTGGGGCACACGTGAGGAACACAAATGCGAACAAGCCTGAATGGTCCCCAGGACATATGCAACTGAATATGTTCAGTTGCATATGTCCTGGGGACCATTCAGGCTTGTTCGCATATGTATATATATATATATATATATATATATATATATATATATATATATATATATATATATATATATATATATATATATATATATATATATATATATATATATATGTCGTACCTAGTAGCCAGAACGCACTTCTCAGCCTACTATTCAAGGCCCGATTTGCCTAATAAGCCAAGTTTTCATGAATTAATTGTTTTTCGACAACCTAACCTACCTAACCTAACCAAACCTACCTTTTTCGGCTACCTAACCTAACCTAACCTATAAAGATAAGTTAGGTTAGGTTAGGTAGGGTTGGTTAGGTTCGGTCATATATCTACGTTAATTTTAACTCCAATAAAATAAAATTAACATCATACATAATGAAATGGGTAGCTTTATCATTTCATAAGAAAAAAATTAGAGAAAATATATTAATTCATGAAAACTTGGCTTATTAGGCAAATCGGGCCCTGCATAGTAGGCTGAGAAGTGCGTTCTGGCTACTAGGTACGACATATATATATATTTATATATATATTGTGACGATAATCTCCTTCAAGAGATTGAGCCTGCTCTTCCCTTCATAATTACGTCTTCACAACTATATAAAAGACTATGGAAGAAATGTCCAACAACGACAACAAACACCAGCAAGGCTTGCCAGGGTGAGCAGAAACGTATGCATCCAGCCACCTGTTCGAACTCCAACCACCAAACTACCCGTTGATCGCTACGGCTCCGCTGATTGGTCGCCGGTCTGGCTGCACCTGCACTCGCCCCCCAATACTACCCGATGTCTGGGGTCGCCCCAACATCAGTCTTCAGAATGTTCCGTGCTTTCGTAGCCAGCACTCCTCCCAGCTAGACGTTAGCGTGTACTGAGAGAGGTGGTGGCTTTAAGCCAATATTCCAGCACCTCCCACTTACTGTTGTATTGCACTTCTTGTTATTTTGCCTTAACGTAACTTTTCATTGTGTCATTTAAGTATTCTTATTATTTTGATTGATTGATTTTATTATACATATTTGTTTGTGCATTATTTTCATGTTTTGATTTATTTAACGTAATTAAAATTTCATTGTTAAAGTTTTACTTGTGTTTTGTGTGTCTTCTCCTTACCTTACCACAGACGAAGTTCCAGTTTTTCTATTTTTTTATAACTATGTGACGAGGCCATACCCCTAGCCTTAAACAGCCGAACACCAACGCGTTACCGTCACAAGTTTTATGGGGGCCTGTCCGGGAGCTTCACTCAGGTACTGGTGCTAAGTGGTAATTTATGGTAAGCGTATTTAACTTTGTTAACGTAGCTTTACTATTTTTCATTCAATTTCATTTTTTATAAGGTGCGGTGTATTGTGCATTACGAGAGTAACATATAGTGAAGGTGAGACAACTTTGGATTACGTGGTGACTGTAGGCCGCAGTCATACTCTTAATTGGTCATCTCTCCCTCCATGTTATTACTCGTATTTACCATCTATGTCCCTTGAATATTTCTCATTCTGACAGATCATCATATTGGTACCCTGGTACTGTGGTCTGCCCCGGGTCAAGAGTACCCAATCTTCTGCAATCTGACTGTAGGAGGACAAAGAGGGCCATAGTTCCTCTAGCTCGAACTTTAGTTGCTGAGTTGGGACCTCAGCAGCAGTTCTCGTCACCAGTTGACACCTCGCACCCCTACACGTCAGTCAGAGATGATGATACATACAACGGTAGGGAATTAGCTTATTTTTTCAGAGCACAAAAGTTCGCTAATTCTGTAAGTATCATATTAAATTCAGTAGGAAAAACTTGCTTTATGTCCTTTAGAGACTTGGCAAGGTATGCCTACATCCTTGGACTACCAATTTTACTTTTGAAGCATTTAACTGTTTCATTTGTTTTCGAAACTTTGTTTCATTTGTTAGTAGGATTTTCTTGCCCTTATTCTCTTACATGAGTACCGGGTACAAGATTTCCTGCGCCCTTGATTTAATTTAATATCTTTCACTTAACGTTAATTGTTAAAGATCACACAGGATAGGTACCAGTTGCCACGTTGTCCTGTTTCTGACATTTCATTATTGAACATTCGTGTACCTTTATTTGCTAATTTCACCATGTTTCGTCTCCAAACTTTCCGTGCAAATCCAGCAGGTGAAATAGGGACTTTAAGTCGTGCCAAGAGGACTGAACTACAAACTCTTGCACATGAGTATCAACTAGAAGTTCCCTACCAAGCCAACAAAAATGACCTACACAACCTGTTGCTGGATTACTATTTAGAGCAAGGTAAGATAGACTCTGAAACTCATGAAACTTACTATATTGCAGATAAAACTGACTTGGCAACGATGAAACTTAAACTAGAGCTGGCCAAGATTGAACGTGAGCAGCAAAGGGAAGCCCTCGAACAACAAGAACGAGCAGCTGCCATACGAAGAGAAGAACAAGAACGCGAAGCTGCTTTGAGGAGAGACGAACAAGAACGCGAAGCTGCTTTGAGGAGAGACGAACAAGAACGCGAAGCTGCTTTGAGGAGGGAAGAACAAGAACGAGAAATCACCCTCAGAGAACGTGAAGCTGCTTTGAGGAGAGAAGAACACGAACGCGAGGTCGCATTACTCCGTGAACGTGAACGAGTACAGCTTGAAACCAAACAACGCGAGTTGGAAATACAACGCGAACATGACAAGCAGCAAGCGACTCTGGTTCTTGAGTGTCGTCAACGGGAATACACGTTGGAAACTTCACACCTCGCTCAACGCCAGCAAGCTACTGCCAATCTTCCCGTCAGTTTTAATATATCACATGCAAGTAAGTTAATGCCATCCTTTGTAGAAGCAGAAGTTGATGTTTTTTTCACCACCTTTGAAACCCTTGCTAATCAACTCAGTTGGCCTGTCGACCAATGGGCCACACTTCTCAGAGTCCATCTTACAGGTAGAGCTGCAGTCACACTCAGTACTTTGGCGTCTGAGAATGACTACTACACTCTGAAACAAGCAGTGTTGGACGCCTACCTCCTCTCTACTGAAAGTTATAGAAGGAAATTCCGTGACCACCTGAAGGCAAGTACCACTACCTTCCTCGAGTTTGCTAACACGAAACGGAGGTATTTCATGAAATGGCTGGAAGCAGCACATGTCTCTACTTTTACAGAACTCGTGAACCTGATGCTTGTTGAAGAATTCTTGAGACGTGTGCCGCCTCCTGTCCGCCTCTACTTAGCAGATAAAGAAGAAACCGACTACCTGAAGTGTGCTAAGTCAGCTGACACTTACAGCCTCATCCACCGGCTGACACCTGAACCATCCTCCAGTAAGAAGTCGTGGTACAGTTACGAGAAGGTGAGCCCCGATCAAGCTGGTTCACAACTGTACTGCAAGTATTGTAGACTCTATGGACATACCATAGACAAGTGTGGTAAGTCTCAATACAAGGGAACCACTGACCAACAACGACCCAAACCAACTCCTCCTAAGTCCGGTAAGCCTGTGATGAATGTTGGTGTTGATGTTAATGATCTTTCTCTTTTCAGTAACCACCTGTATACTGGAACTGTCTCTGCCAACGGTTCAAATCCGGAGGGACGTTTCAAATTGAAGATCTTGAGGGACACAGCGGCTCTACAATCGATCATCTTGAAGTCGGCTGTGCCCAACATAGTCTACACCGGGGAAACCGTCTTCATCACTGACCTCACTGCTACCACTCCATACCCTCTCGCCAGAGTCCACCTGGATTGTCCCTACGTGAACGGGGAAGTCCAAGTCGCCGTCAGGGAAAAGCCTTTTCCCATGCCTGGAGTGCAACTTCTCCTAGGCAACGACTTGGCAGAAGACCTGCAACCAACCAACCTGATCGTAATGGACAAACCCCAGGTGTGTAACTCTGTGCCAAGTAACCCTATTCTTGAGTATGTTCCAGCAGAGGTTCAAGAGAGTGATGAAGTTTCTCCTCCGGTTCTCGTGACCACCCGTGCACAAGCCGCACGTCCACAGCCAGCTGACTCTACTGCTACCGCTGTCCCTCAAGACCCTCAGAAACTACCCCCGCATCTGACCAAGTTGGAGTTCCGTAAGTTGCAGAGGGAAGATCTTACTTTAACACCATTGTTTTTCCAGGCTGAGACTCAACCCGACAGTATTCCTGGGTTCTTCCTAGAGAACGACTTGCTCTACCGCAGATATAGACCCAGTAAACTGAAGGAGGAGGACGATTGGGCCAACACCGAACAACTTGTGATTCCCACCAGCCTGCGGCCCACTATTCTACACCTGGCCCATGGAGCATTCTCCCACTACGGCTTCAACAAGACTTACCATGGGATTCGCCAAGACTACTACTGGCCAGGTATGGTAAATAACGTCAAACAGTACGTAAAACAGTGTCATACATGTCAGATGGCAGGCAAACCGAACGTCTCCATTCCCAGAGCACCACTGATTCCCATACAGGTGCCTGCGGAACCTTTCCACAGACTCATAATAGACTGTGTCGGTCCTTTACCTCGGACCAGTTCAGGTAACGCCTACATCCTAACCATCCTGTGTCCTACCACCAGATTTCCCATAGCAGTTCCAGTGAAGAACATCACGGCTGCTACGGTTATCAAACATCTACTGAAGATCTTCACTCAATACGGATTTCCCAGGGAGATTCAAAGTGACTGTGGCACCAACTTCACCAGTGATCTCTTCAAAAGGACACTGGAGGAGTTCAACATCAAACAGGTATTGTCCAGCCCCTATCATCCTGCTTCACAGGGTTCTCTTGAACGTAGTCATCAGACCATCAAAGCACTCTTGAAAAAGTTTTGTAGTGAAACCTCAAAGGATTGGGATAAGCAGATTGACCTAATAATGTGTATTTTCAGAAGTCTCCCCAATGAGTCCCTAGGAGTATCTCCTTATGAGATGCTCTACGGCCGTAAGTGCCGTACTCCCCTTAAGGCTTTCAAAGACTCTCTCAGAGATGCCACCTTCAGTGAGCATCAGAATGTGCCCCAGTTTCTTCAAAACCTTCAGCACATTCTAGAGAGAGTCCACCGCTTTGCCCATGATAATCTATTGAAAGCCCAGGTGAGAATGAAGACTCATTACGACCAGACCAGCAAAGTAAGAAAATTCAAGCCGGGAGACTTCGTCCTTGCTTATTTTCCTATCCCAGGTTCACCTTTACAAAACAGATTTTCAGGACCCTACTGCGTCAAAGAGTGCAGGAATAATAATTATGTGATAGAGACTCCTGATAGGCGGCGGAAGACCCAGCTGTGCCACGTCAACCTCCTGAAGCAATATAATGGTACTCCTCCCACTGTCTTGATTAATTGTTCTACCTTCACAGAACCCTACATCCACAGTGAGACCATCCCGGCTTCTTCTCCCGAAAGCACTGACAAGGAGTCGGCGCTTTCTAATTCCAAAATCCTTAATGATCTTCCCAAATGCTTTCAGGATAATACTCGTGCTCCTATGCCCTCTTCTAATTCCACTCTCACCTCGTCAGATAAGCCCTACATCCTCCATGTCGACGCCAATGGTACCGACGATGGTGGTGTCGTGATGCAGCAACGAGGCGAGAAGAATACACCTGTCAGCGACTACTGCTACAAGGAACGACGGAACAATTGGCAAGGAGCTACTCTTCCTCATCCTGAAGCTTCAGCACTTCACTCCACACCTGAAAAGTGCTCGGTCCACCATCAATACGGACCACACCACCCTACACCTCCTGCAGCACGCCCACTTCTCATCTCAACGTCTTCTACTATGGGCTTGCTAACTGCAGAAATTCAACCTGGAGACACGCTATACCAAGAGTCTGACAACATCTTAGCCCATGATCTCTCCAGAGTTTATGAAGTAGAAGCGACTCCATCCATTACTCCACCACATAACGACGTACTTCTTCCAGAACCGCAGGCTTCGGGGGAGAGTTGTGACGATAATCTCCTTCAAGAGATTGAGCCTGCTCTTCCCTTCATAATTACGTCTTCACAACTATATAAAAGACTATGGAAGAAATGTCCAACAACGACAACAAACACCAGCAAGGCTTGCCAGGGTGAGCAGAAACGTATGCATCCAGCCACCTGTTCGAACTCCAACCACCAAACTACCCGTTGATCGCTACGGCTCCGCTGATTGGTCGCCGGTCTGGCTGCACCTGCACTCGCCCCCCAATACTACCCGATGTCTGGGGTCGCCCCAACATCAGTCTTCAGAATGTTCCGTGCTTTCGTAGCCAGCACTCCTCCCAGCTAGACGTTAGCGTGTACTGAGAGAGGTGGTGGCTTTAAGCCAATATTCCAGCACCTCCCACTTACTGTTGTATTGCACTTCTTGTTATTTTGCCTTAACGTAACTTTTCATTGTGTCATTTAAGTATTCTTATTATTTTGATTGATTGATTTTATTATACATATTTGTTTGTGCATTATTTTCATGTTTTGATTTATTTAACGTAATTAAAATTTCATTGTTAAAGTTTTACTTGTGTTTTGTGTGTCTTCTCCTTACCTTACCACAGACGAAGTTCCAGTTTTTCTATTTTTTTATAACTATGTGACGAGGCCATACCCCTAGCCTTAAACAGCCGAACACCAACGCGTTACCGTCACAATATATATATATATATATATATATATATATATATATATATATATATATATATATATATATATATATATATATATATATATATATCCATACTCACCAGTTGCGTTGCTCCTGGGAGTATGGGTTCGAGTCACTTCTGGGGTGTGAGTTTTCAGTCGCATATAGTCCTGGGGACCATTCAGGCTTGTTCGCATTTGTGTTCCTCACGTGTGCCCCAAAGAATGAGGTGATTTGGTGAAATGCTATGCCCAAGATTACCATCCGAGTTGCCGGCAGGGAAGTGGTTCATATAGCTTCGGCTATCACTTCCTTCTGTCCGGCCGTGATGGTCAAGCGGATTAAGGCGCCCTGTAGTTACCAGTTGCGTTGCTCCTGGGAGTATGGGTTCGAGTCACTTCTGGGGTGTGAGTTTTCAGTCGCATATAGTCCTGGGGACCATTCAGGCTTGTTCGCATTTGTGTTCCTCACGTGTGCCCCAAAGAATGAGGTGATTTGGTGAAATGCTATGCCCTAGATTACCATCCGAGTTGCCGGCGGGGAAGTGGTTCAAATAGCTTCGGCTATCACTTCCTTTTGTCCGGCCGTGATGGTCAAGCGGATTAAGGCGCCCTGTAGTTACCAGTTGTGTTGCTCCTGGGAGTATGGGTTCGAGTCACTTCTGGGGTGTGAGTTTTCAGTCTCATATAGTCCTGGGGACCATTCAGGCTTGTTCGCATATATATATATATATATATATATATATATATATATATATATATATATATATATATATATATATATATATATATATATATATATATATATATATATATATATATATATATATATATATATATATAAATATATATATATATACATATATATATATATATATATATATATATATATATATATATATATATATATATATACATATATATATATATATATACATATATATATATATATATATATATATATATATATATATATATATACATATATATATATATATATATATATATATATATATATATATATATATATATATATATATATATATATACATATAGATATATATATATATATATATATATATATATATATATATATATATATATATATATATATATATATATATATATATATATATATATATATGTGTGTGTGTGTGTGTGTGTGTGTGTGTGTTATTAAATATGTCCTAAAGGGTTAGATCAATATTTCCTGCATATAATATTCTCATTATTTTCTTATGTTCTTATTCACTTGGAAATCATGTGGCAAATGAAATTCAATGAAAATGCATTTTAACATATTGAAATTATTAAAAGTCAGTCATGGCAATATGTCAGTTACACCTGCAACAACCCAAGATATACTTGACTTAACATAGCCTGATCTGACTTCATCGAATTGAATAATTGTCTTCTAAAAGTGTCTAATATCCTTTATAAATTCCATGGAAATATTTATATACTCACAACGACATTTCCAGTCACTGATCAACACAGCAATTATGTGTTGTCCCGCTTCACGCCACCATTAGGTACTTCCGCCAGGAGACCAGTATACTTCTTAGTGTTACCACAGTACTGATACACTTGTATGTATACACTCATAATACTATACACTAACTGACAACCTGTCCTCATACATGACAGTGTTGACAACATGTCCTCATACGTGACAGTGTTGACAACCTGTCCTCATACATGACAGTATTGACAACCTGTCCTCATACATGACAGTATTGACAACCTGTCCTCATACATGACAGTGTTGACAACCTGTCCTCATACATGACAGTGTTGACAAGCTGTCCTCATACAAGTCAATATTGAAACAATCAAGACAATTGTGAGAGAGTTTGCACACATTATCAAGAACTCTCCACAAACGCAACAAGAACCGTGCAGACTGTGTCAACAATGTACTCAGTCCCGGCTGAGTGGCTTGAAACCTCTTCTATAATTATGAGAAACCACTTACATTATCAACGCCTTCCTTGCTGGTATAATGTACTGCCAGTCGATATTAGTCACTTAAGCAGTGATCGTGACGTTAAGAGACCGTGACCTATTATTATTATTCCTGGAACAAAGGTCTCAATACTGTTGTTTTTACTACCTAGAATTTGCAAAGGTGAAATTTTATCTTCCATTGATCGCCAATAAAATGAGATAAATAAGAATAACGGGTAAATTAGGGCGTTGTATTTTAAATTTTCTGTCAGAGATTTCTAGGAATAACAGTCAATGAAAAAAAATCATGTTCAAGCACTGTAAAAAGCTCTGTACCCTGGGGCACAGTCTTGGGACGAATGTAACCGAGGACACAGTCATATTATCAAAGTACCCAGGGCACAGTCCTAGCACCACTGTACCCCTAGGGCACAGTCCTGGCGCCACTGTACCTCAGGGCACAATCCTGGCAGGGCACAATCCTGGTACCACTGTACCCTGTACCCTGGTACAGTCCTGGCACGACTGTACCCTAGGGCATAATTCAGGCACCACTGTACCCCAGGGCAGAATCCTGGAACCTCTGTACCCCAGTGCACAATCCTAGCACCACTATACCTACGGCACAATCCTGGTACCACTGTACCCCACGGCACAATCCTGGCACCACTGTACCCGAGGGCACAAACCTGGCACCACTGTACCCGGGGGTACAATCCTGGCACCACTTTATCCCATGGCACAATCCTGGCGCAACTGTACCACAGGGCACAATTCTGGAACCACTGCACCCCAGTGCACAATCCTTGCACCACAATACCCTACGCACAATTCTGGCGCCACTGTACCCCAGGTCATAGTCCTGGCACCTCTGTTCCCCAGGGCATAGTCCTGGCGCCACTGTACCCCAGGGCACAGTCCTGGCGCCCCTGTACCCCAGGGCACAGTCCTGGCGCCACTGTACCCCAGGGCACAGTCCTGGCGCCACTGTACGCCAGGGCACACTCCTGGCGCCACTGTACCCCAGGGCATAGTCTTGGAGCCTGGAAAATGATAGGATTGATTATGAGAATCTTCAAATCTAGGGATCTCACAGCAGTGTTAATACTATTGAAATTACAAGTGCTGTCCTGCCTTGAGTAGTGCTCGATACTCAGATACTCAAGTATTGCCCGAGAGATTTCTGAAATAGATTGAATACAGGGAACATATACCCAAGTGTTGACACGATAAAGTACCTAAACTGTTGGAACCGTCTAAAAGCTCTCAAAATGTGAGTAGGGTAAAGTGCGACTACGACCGCGCGCACCAGCTGCCAGCTGGTCCTCCATGGAGTGCCAGCCGACAGGTGCCGCGCGTGTATCTAGTCGCACAGGTTTTGGGGGAATTTTTCGGAAGTTTTGGCGTGTTTCGGACGCGTGTGAGCGTCCGATGTTTGGGTATGTGGTCATGAAAGAGGGGAGGTCATGTTGACGAGTGCCAGGTGGTGCGCGAGGTCAACGTCACAGCGCGGGTGTCTAGTCACATAGGGTTTTTGGGGGATTTCCCGGAAGTTTGACGCGTGGCGGGCGAGCAGGTGCGGTCCCCCACCCCGCGCGCGCGCGCGGGTCTAGTCCTCGGGGGTTAAGGTAAGTGGTCAGGAAAGATTGGAGATCTTGTTGTGTGAGAGTAAGTGGTGGAGTAAGAGGAAGGAGTGAAATGAATATGTGTGTGTTTAGCAAGTGATAGAGTAAGAAAATAGAAGGAAGATGGAGGAAGGAGTAAAAGAGTTGATCGTGAGTTAGTGTGTAGATGAGAGGAGAAGGCAGCACGGCCTGTTATGTTGTTTTGGGATGGGAGCTGGATGGAGTTTCCCCGCGTCGGGAGAGAGTGCTCTGGGCCATTATGTGGTTAGACAAACCCATTGACTCCCCTACAGGAAGGTCTTAAGTGATGTTTGTAAGAAATGCATGGAAAAGACACGGGAGTGCACCTGGCTTTTTCTGTGTTCGGGTCAAGAAAGAGAGAAGTCACTCTCGTTGTGAGACTGCAGCGGGCCATTATGTGGTTAGACAAACCATTAACGTCCCCTACAGGAAGAGCTAAGTGTGTGTGTGAGGATGAGGGCAAAGTCTCCTGCAGGAGGGGAGTGTACCATTACCTAAAGCGTTTTTCAATGTCGCGGGGGTTTTCGTTGTCTTCAGAGTGTTGATGTTCGTCCCACGGCGGGTCCCCTTACACTGTGGATTCCGGTAAGGAGGCGCGAGGTACTTACTCCTGCCGACAGACAGACAGACCCACACCTGTCACCCATCAATCAATCACTCACACCCCTCATCCACACCCGCTCCCATACCATCAACCATTGTTCCGTGCATTCTCTTTTAGTATGTGTAAGCTATATCGCAACGTGATCAACATGGTGAGAGCAATAACGAGGGAAAAGTAAACACATTATATAAATTTATTCCGCGATGGAGTAAGCGTGCTGGTCGCAGGTTGGAGCCCGACTGATCAACTTTCCAACTAGTCCGGGTATTTCTCCCCCGACACCGGAAGTGGTGGGGCACCCATTACCATTGCGTTTCGCCAGGGTCCGCGATGGCGGGTGCCACGCCTCGCTCTGTCTCTGTCTCTGTCTCTCTCTCTGTCTATCTCTGTCTCTCTGTCGGTCTGTCTCTGTATGTCTGTCTCTGTCTCTGTCTCTGTCTCTCTCTCTCTGTCCATCTCTGTCTCTCTGTCGGTCTGTCTCTGGCTCTGTCTCTATCTCTCTCTCTCTCTCTCTCTGTCTCGGTCTCTCTCTCTGTCTCTGTCTCTCTCTCTCTCTCACCCTCTCTAAAGTCCACCACACAGCACTTCACTTAGTAAATTCAGTCAAAGTCAGTAGGTTGGCGTTTACTAAAAGAGAGAAACATTTCACACCGTCACGGAGACGCGATCTATACCTACAAATTGTTCTTGTTAACTGTGATCACAACATCTGCCGGCCCAAATAAATACCATTGAAATGTATGCATGTTTATCAAGTCATAAGCTGGTCTTCAATCTTATTATTATAACAAATCATAATTTGCTGTTCTCTCTCTCTCTCTCTCTCTCGCTCTGCCTCTCTGTCTCTCTGTCTCTCTGTCTCTCAGTCTCTCTGTCTCTCTGTCTCTCTGTCTCTCTGTCTCTCTGTCTCTCTGTCTCTCTGTCTCTCTGTCTCTCTGTCTCTCTGTCTCTCAGTCTCTCAGTCTCTCAGTCTCTCAGTCTCTCTGTCTCTCTGTCTCTCTGTCTCTCTGTCTCTCAGTCTCTCAGTCTCTCTGTCTCTCTGTCTCTCTGTCTCTCAGTCTCTCAGTCTCTCAGTCTCTCAGTCTCTCTCTCTCTCTCTCTCTCTCTCTCTCTCTCTCTCTCTCTCTCTCTCTCTCTCTCTCTCTCTCTCTCTCTCTCTCTCTCTCTCTCTCTCTCTCTCTCTCTCTCTCTCTCTCTCTCTCTCTCTCTCTCTCTCTCTCTCTCTCTCTCTCTCTCTCTCTCCAGATCATTTAGTAGTTGGGAAAGTAACATCATTTCCTTTCTCCTGCTGCCGCTGTTCACATATCTTTCTCCATCAAGGCTGTCTCTCTTAAGACCTACGTCATCCAATGTAAACACCAATCGATGAGAATAAGACCGGTGAGTCGATAGTGAAATAGGTCTGGGTTAAGTCTGTTTTCAGTTCTTGTATCACAGTCAATGTAGCGTAATGGGAAACCAGTCTTTCTACTGCCTACATAAATAGCGTTTGAAAATGTATGCAAGTCTAGACAAACTCCTATAGCCCTTACATTCTAACACAAATAAAATATTAGCTCACGATTGTATCGCATTATATCATCATTAAGTAACGTAGAGATCAACTTTCTGGCTGTTGTCCGAATATCATTATTGAAATGTGAACTCATTTAGCCAAACACAATATCTCCATTACATCTCTTAGCATATGAATATTACGGTATACCCGTTTTAACCCTCTATAACACAATGTAACGTAACGTAACGTACCGCAAATCAACTTTCTACAGACCAAATATCGTTTTTAAATGAAAGTATGACATAGTCCATCTTCATTACATCTCTCACCATATAAAATATTGGCGTCTACCCCTTTTAGCCCTCTGTAACACAATGTAGCGCAACGTAACGTAACGCAAATCAACTTTTGCAGACCAAAATGTCATTTTGAAACGGAAAGTGTGGGATTAGTCCTTATTCATTACATCTCTCACCATATAAAATATTGACCTCTACCCCTTTTAGCCCTCTGTAACACAATGTAACGCAACGTAACGTAACGCAAATCAACTTTTTGCAGTCCAAAATGTCATTTTGAAACGGAAAGTGCGGGTTAGACCATCTCCATTACATCTCTTACCATATAAATAATTGATGGCTACCCCTTTTAGCCCTCTGTAACACAATGTAACGTATCGCAAATCAACTTTTTGCAGTCCAAAATGTCATTTTTAAATGAAAGTATGACTTAGTCCATCTTCATTACATCTCTAACCATATAAAATATTGGCGTCTACCCCCTTTTAGCCCTCTGTAACACAATGTAACGCAACGTAGCATAACGCAAATCAACTTTTTGCAGTCCAAATGTCATTTTGAAACGGAAAGTGAGGGTTAGACCATCTCCATTACATCTCTTACCATATAAATAATTGATGGCTATCCCTTTCAGCCCTCTGTAACACAATGTAACACAACGTAACGTATCGCAAATCGACTTTTTGCAATCCAAAATGTCATTTTTAAATGAAAGTATGACTTACTCCATCTTCATTACATCTCTAACCATATAAAATATTGGCGTCTACCCCTTTTAACCCTCTGTAACACAATGTAACGCAACGTAGCATAACGCAAATCAACTTTTTGCAGTCCAAATGTCATTTTGAAACGGAAAGTGAGGGTTAGCCCATCTCCATTACATCTCTACCATATAATTAATTGGTGACTACCCCTTTTAGCCCTCTGTAACACAATGTAACTCACCGTAACGTATCGCAAATCAACTTTTTGCAGTCCAAAATGTCATTTTTTAAATGAAAGTATGACTTAGCACATCTCTTACCATATAATATTGACCTCTACCAGTTTTAGCCCTCTAACACGATGTAACGTAACGCAAATCAACTTTTACAGCCCAAAATGACATTTTTAAATAAAGTAGGACTTAGACCATCTCCATTACATCTCCTTCCATAAGAATATTACAGTCTACAAGTTTTAGCCCTCTGTAACACAATGTAACGTAACGGGGAAAATCATCTTTGTCGGATGAGCAAATAACATTATTGAAAATGACATCCGTGTTTAGCCATTACATCCAAACACAAGAAAAATATTACCGTTTTTCTTGAGAAACTTATATGTGGAGATCATATCTCCAGAGTCCACACAATAAGCCACACATCACTCATCTTCTGTTTTCAAATCGCAGCTCGCATCCAATTTAATGTTATTTTTTTTGCAGAAACTATGTTTTTGAGATTATGCTCAATGTCGGCAATTACTATTCGTATCATCAAACTCCTTTCAGTCAACAAAATTCACATTTCATATCGCGTGTGTAGATTAGAGAGAGAGAAGGCAAACATAGTGTGCAGCTAGTCAAAACTTATCATAACAGATATGATTTCACAGAGTTTTTCAACCTTTGCCAGTTTTTTTTTTCATTGTTATCTCTTCACTCGTGCTAAGTGAGTCAGACATAATGTGACATTTCATTTCATTATTAGCCATGCAATATGCTATTAGCTAGGTAGTCAAAACATATAACAAGCGTTATTTCACAGGAATTTTTTCTAGCAAATATGCTTCCTTTAAGCAGTTCAACACATCAAACACCTCCAGTCTGCGAAATTCCCTTTAGTCAATAATCATCCTTTACAGTATTTCTTGACTAGAATAGCACTCCAAAACATAAGTGGTCATTTTTATTCTCACTGTCGCACTATAGTCAATAATTTGTTTCGCAGAGTGACAAGTTATGCATAGTGACGAGATTTCATGGTGTGCATAGTTTAAGAGAGTTCACACTGTATTAATTACGGTCATGGATATCTTATGTTATGTTTATGAAGACCATCTCTTCTTATTTTTTTATAATTTTCACGCCCCACAGCTTTACAGTCTTCTCATATTCTTTTTCAAATAAAGTTTGTTTACTGTTTTCCAGTACATCGGCCTCACATTACATATATTAATAAATTTTCAAATTCAGTTCAGTTTCTTTTCAATATCACAGCTTTGTTGCCCCCACAGCCCGTATCTAGTTCAAGACCTCTTATTATCAATGTCATTAATACGGTTATCATCAACCACGTATTGGATGTCTCTGTCATTCAGTCAGTCATCAACGTAGTATGTGTTTAATGAACGTGAGAATCACTTCATGTGCACTCATTTTAGTTTAGTTTAAAGTTTTACATCTTGAATTAATACCGCTATTGGATAGCTCAGACATTCAGTTAACATCTCAGTAAGTGAAAATCTTTTCATGTGAGCTCATTTTTAGTTTAGGATAAGGTTTTTCCATCGTGAAATGCTATTATCAGTAACCAGGTATTGGATGAAACTACCATTCAGTTTACATCTCAGTAACTGTTAACTGAACATTGTTATCCATCCATGCAACCTCATTTTTAGTTTTAAGTTTCTACATCGTAAAAATAAAATATTACTATCACCAGCCGTGTATCGGATAGCTCAACCATTCAGTTAACATCTCAGTAAGTGAAAATCTTTTCATGTGAGCTCATTTTTAGTTTAGGATAAGGTTTTCCATCGTGAAATGCTATTATCAGTAGCCAGGTATTGGATGGGTGGACCATCCAGTTTACATCTCAGTAACAGTTTACTGAACATAGATATCCCTCCATGGGACCTCATTTTTAGTTTAAGTTTCTCCATCGTAAATAAAAATAAAATATTACTATCACAATCCTTGTATTGGCCTGCTCCGGCATTCAGTTTACATCTCAGTAAGTGTTTACTGAATGCAAAATCGCTACATGTGTGGTCATAAGGTTTTCTCATCGTGAAATGCTATTATCAGTAACCAGGTATTGGATGACACTACCATTCAGTTTACATCTCAGTAACTGTTTACTGATCATTGTTATCCATCCATGCAACCTCATTTTTTTAGTTTTAAGCTTCTACATCGTAAAAAATAAAATATTACTATCACCAGCCATGTATCGGTAGCTCAACCATTCAGTTTACAGCTCAGTAACTGTTTACTGAACATAGACATCCCTCCATGCGAGCTCATTTTTAGTTTAAAGTTTCTCCATCGTAAAAAATAAAATATTACTATCACAAACCATGTATTGGGTGGGTCAACCATCCAGTTTACATCTCAGTAATAGTTTACTGAACATAGATATCCCTCCATGTGACCTCATTTTTAGTTTAAAGTTTCTCCATCCTAAATAAAAAATAAAATATTACTATCACAAACTTTGTATTGACCAGCTCCGGCATTCAGTTTACAACTCAGTAAGTGTTTACTGAATGCAAAATCGCTACATGTGTGGTCATTTAGTTTAAAGTTTCTCAATCTTAAAATATTACTATCAACATCAACCATGCATTGGCCGGCTTAGTCTTTCAGTTCACATCTCAGTAAGTGTTTACTGAATGCAAAATCGCTACATGTGCGGTCATTTAGTTTAAAGTTTCTCAATCTTTAAATATTACTATCATCATCAACCATGCATTGCCTGGCTAGTCTTTCAGTTTACATCTCAGTGAGTGTTAACTGAATGTGGAAATTATCACGTGTTAGCATTTAGTTTAGTTTCAAGTTTCAATTAAATACTAACATCATCCCCGTATTGGGCTGTCGGCATTCAGTTACCCACTCGGAGAGTGTTTACTGAACGTCGAAATCATTTCCTGTAGACACATTTTTTACTTGAACCCGTCTCCACTCCAAACCAGTCAGGACCGGCGGTCCTGACTCGGACCGGAGGTCCGGTTTGGAGTGGAGACGGGTTCAAGTAAAAAATGTGTCTACAGGAAATGATTTCGACGTTCAGTAAACACTCTCCGAGTGGGTAACTGAATGCCGACAGCCCAATACGGGGATGATGTTAGTATTTAATTGAAACTTGAAACTAAACTAAATGCTAACACGTGATAATTTCCACATTCAGTTAACACTCACTGAGATGTAAACTGAAAGACTAGCCAGGCAATGCATAGTTGATGATAGTAATATTTAAAGATTGAGAAACTTTAAACTAAATGACCACACATGTAGCGATTTTGCATTCAGTAAACACTTACTGAGATGTGAACTGAAAGACTAAGCCGGCCAATGCATGGTTGATGTTGATAGTAATATTTTAAGATTGAGAAACTTTAAACTAAATGGCCACACATGTAGCGATTTTGCATTCAGTAAACACTTACTGAGTTGTAAACTGAATGCCGGAGCTGGTCAATACAAAGTTTGTGATAGTAATATTTTATATTTTATTTAGGATGGAGAAACTTTAAACTAAAAATGAGGTCACATGGAGGGATATCTATGTTCAGTAAACTATTACTGAGATGTAAACTGGATGGTTGACCCACCCAATACATGGTTTGTGATAGTAATATTTTATTTTTTACGATGGAGAAACTTTAAACTAAAAATGAGCTCGCATGGAGGGATGTCTATGTTCAGTAAACAGTTACTGAGCTGTAAACTGAATGGTTGAGCTACCGATGCATGGCTGGTGATAGTAATATTTTATTTTTTACGATGTAGAAGCTTAAAACTAAAAAAATGAGGTTGCATGGATGGATAACAATGATCAGTAAACAGTTACTGAGATGTAAACTGAATGGTAGTGTCATCCAATACCTGGTTACTGATAATAGCATTTCACGATGAGAAAACCTTATGACCACACATGTAGCGATTTTGCATTCAGTAAACACTTACTGAGATGTAAACTGAATGCCGGAGCAGGCCAATACAAGGATTGTGATAGTAATATTTTATTTTTATTTACGATGGAGAAACTTAAACTAAAAATGAGGTCCCATGGAGGGATATCTATGTTCAGTAAACTGTTACTGAGATGTAAACTGGATGGTCCACCCATCCAATACCTGGCTACTGATAATAGCATTTCACGATGGAAAACCTTATCCTAAACTAAAAATGAGCTCACATGAAAAGATTTTCACTTACTGAGATGTTAACTGAATGGTTGAGCTATCCGATACACGGCTGGTGATAGTAATATTTTATTTTTACGATGTAGAAACTTAAAACTAAAAATGAGGTTGCATGGATGGATAACAATGTTCAGTAAACAGTTACTGAGATGTAAACTGAATGGTAGTTTCATCCAATACCTGGTTACTGATAATAGCATTTCACGATGGAAAAACCTTATCCTAAACTAAAAATGAGCTCACATGAAAAGATTTTCACTTACTGAGATGTTAACTGAATGTCTGAGCTATCCAATAGCGGTATTAATTCAAGATGTAAAACTTTAAACTAAACTAAAATGAGTGCACATGAAGTGATTCTCACGTTCATTAAACACATACTACGTTGATGACTGACTGAATGACAGAGACATCCAATACGTGGTTGATGATAACCGTATTAATGACATTGATAATAAGAGGTCTTGAACTAGATACGGGCTGTGGGGGCAACAAAGCTGTGATATTGAAAAGAAACTGAACTGAATTTGAAAATTTATTAATATATGTAATGTGAGGCCGATCTACTGGAAAACAGTAAACAAACTTTATTTGAAAAAGAATATGAGAAGACTGTAAAGCTGTGGGGCGTGAAAATGATAAAAAAATAAGAAGAGATGGTCTTCATAAACATAACATAAGATATCCATGACCGTAATTAATACAGTGTGAACTCTCTTAAACTATGCACACCATGAAATCTCGTCACTATGCATAACTTGTCACTCTGCGAAACAAATTATTGACTATAGTGCGACAGTGAGAATAAAAATGACCACTTATGTTTTGGAGTGCTATTCTAGTCAAGAAATACTGTAAAGGATGATTATTGACTAAAGGGAATTTCGCAGACTGGAGGTGTTTGATGTGTTGAACTGCTTAAAGGAAGCATATTTGCTAGAAAAAATTCCTGTGAAATAACGCTTGTTATATGTTTTGACTACCTAGCTAATAGCATATTGCATGGCTAATAATGAAATGAAATGTCACATTTTGTCTGACTCACTTAGCACGAGTGAAGAGATAACAATGAAAAAAAAACTGGCAAAGGTTGAAAAACTCTGTGAAATCATATCTGTTATGATAAGTTTTGACTAGCTGCACGCTATGTTTGCCTTCTCTCTCTCTAATCTACACACGCGATATGAAATGTGAATTTTGTTGACTGAAAGGAGTTTGATGATACGAATAGTAATTGCCGACATTGAGCATAATCTCAAAAACATAGTTTCTGCAAAAAAAATAACATTAAATTGGATGCGAGCTGCGATTTGAAAACAGAAGATGTGTGATGTGTGGCTTATTGTGTGGACTCTGGAGATATGATCTCCACATATAAGTTTCTCAAGAAAAACGGTAATATTTTTCTTGTGTTTGGATGTAATGGCTAAACACGGATGTCATTTTCAATAATGTTATTTGCTCATCCGACAAAGATGATTTTCCCCGTTACGTTACATTGTGTTACAGAGGGCTAAAACTTGTAGACTGTAATATTCTTATGGAAGGAGATGTAATGGAGATGGACTAAGTCCTACTTTATTTAAAAATGTCATTTTGGGCTGTAAAAGTTGATTTGCGTTACGTTACATCGTGTTAGAGGGCTAAAACTGGTAGAGGTCAATATTATATGGTAAGAGATGTGCTAAGTCATACATTCATTTAAAAAATGACATTTTGGACTGCAAAAAGTTGATTTGCGATACGTTACGGTGAGTTACATTGTGTTACAGAGGGCTAAAAGGGGTAGTCACCAATTAATTATATGGTAGAGATGTAATGGAGATGGGCTAACCCTCACTTTCCGTTTCAAAATGACATTTGGACTGCAAAAAGTTGATTTGCGTTATGCTACGTTGCGTTACATTGTGTTACAGAGGGTTAAAAGGGGTAGACGCCAATATTTTATATGGTTAGAGATGTAATGAAGATGGAGTAAGTCATACTTTCATTTAAAAATGACATTTTGGATTGCAAAAAGTCGATTTGCGATACGTTACGTTGTGTTACATTGTGTTACAGAGGGCTGAAAGGGATAGCCATCAATTATTTATATGGTAAGAGATGTAATGGAGAAGGTCTAACCCTCACTTTCCGTTTCAAAATGACATTTGGACTGCAAAAAGTTGATTTGCGTTATGCTACGTTGCGTTACATTGTGTTACAGAGGGCTAAAAGGGGTAGACGCCAATATTTTATATGGTTAGAGATGTAATGAAGATGGACTAAGTCATACTTTCATTAAAAAATGACATTTTGGACTGCAAAAAGTTGATTTGCGATACGTTACATTGTGTTACAGAGGGCTAAAAGGGGTAGCCATCAATTATTTATATGGTAAGAGATGTAATGGAGATGGTCTAACCCGCACTTTCCGTTTCAAAATGACATTTTGGACTGCAAAAAGTTGATTTGCGTTACGTTACGTTGCGTTACATTGTGTTACAGAGGGCTAAAAGGGGTAGAGGTCAATATTTTATATGGTGAGAGATGTAATGAATAAGGACTAATCCCACACTTTCCGTTTCAAAATGACATTTTGGTCTGCAAAAGTTGATTTGCGTTACGTTATGTTGCGCTACATTGTGTTACAGAGGGCTAAAAGGGGTAGACGCCAATATTTTATATGGTGAGAGATGTAATGAAGATGGACTATGTCATACTTTCATTTAAAAACGATATTTGGTCTGTAGAAAGTTGATTTGCGGTACGTTACGTTACGTTACATTGTGTTATAGAGGGTTAAAACGGGTATACCGTTTTAACGGTATAACACGGGTATTCATATGCTAAGAGATGTAATGGAGATATTGTGTTTGGCTAAATGAGTTCACATTTCAATAATGATATTCGGACAACAGCCAGAAAGTTGATCTCTACGTTACTTAATGATGATATAATGCGATACAATCGTGAGCTAATATTTTATTTGTGTTAGAATGTAAGGGCTATAGGAGTTTGTCTAGACTTGCATACATTTTCAAACGCTATTTATGTAGGCAGTAGAAAGACTGGTTTCCCATTACGCTACATTGACTGTGATACAAGAACTGAAAACAGACTTAACCCAGACCTATTTCACTATCGACTCACCGGTCTTATTCTCATCGATTGGTGTTTACATTGGATGACGTAGGTCTTAAGAGAGACAGCCTTGATGGAGAAAGATATGTGAACAGCGGCAGCAGGAGAAAGGAAATGATGTTACTTTCCCAACTACTAAATGATCTGGAGAGAGAGAGAGAGAGAGAGAGAGAGAGAGAGAGAGAGAGAGAGAGAGAGAGAGAGAGAGAGAGAGAGAGAGAGAGAGAGAGAGAGAGAGAGAGAGAGAGAGACTGAGAGACTGAGAGACTGAGAGACTGAGAGACAGAGAGACAGAGAGACAGAGAGACTGAGAGACTGAGAGACAGAGAGACAGAGAGACAGAGAGACAGAGAGACTGAGAGACTGAGAGACTGAGATACTGAGAGACTGAGAGACAGAGAGACAGAGAGACTGAGAGACTGAGAGACAGAGAGACAGAGAGACAGAGAGACAGAGAGACAGAGAGACAGAGAGACAGAGAGACAGAGAGACAGAGAGACAGAGAGACAGAGAGACTGAGAGACAGAGAGACAGAGAGACAGAGAGGCAGAGCGAGAGAGAGAGAGAGAGAGAGAACAGCAAATTATGATTTGTTATAATAATAAGATTGAAGACCAGCTTATGACTTGATAAACATGCATACATTTCAATGGTATTTATTTGGGCCGGCAGATGTTGTGATCACAGTTAACAAGAACAATTTGTAGGTATAGATCGCGTCTCCGTGACGGTGTGAAATGTTTCTCTCTTTTAGTAAACGCCAACCTACTGACTTTGACTGAATTTACTAAGTGAAGTGCTGTGTGGTGGACTTTAGAGAGGGTGAGAGAGAGAGAGAGACAGAGACAGAGAGAGTGACCGAGACAGAGAGAGAGAGAGAGAGAGATAGAGACAGAGCCAGAGACAGACCGACAGAGAGACAGAGATGGACAGAGAGAGAGAGACAGAGACAGAGACAGAGACAGACATACAGAGACAGACCGACAGAGAGACAGAGATAGACAGAGAGAGAGACAGAGACAGAGACAGAGCGAGGCGTGGCACCCGCCATCGCGGACCCTGGCGAAACGCAATGGTAATGGGTGCCCCACCACT
This sequence comes from Procambarus clarkii, assembly GCF_040958095.1. NCBI lineage: Eukaryota > Metazoa > Arthropoda > Malacostraca > Decapoda > Cambaridae > Procambarus > Procambarus clarkii. The sequence goes on from NC_091151.1 coordinate 32,471,743, forward strand.
TCCGGTGTCGGGGGAGAAGTACCCGGACTAGTTGGAAAGTTGATCAGTCGGGCTCCAACCTGCGACCAGCACGCTTACTCCATCGCGGAATAAATTTATATAATGTGTTTACTTTTCCCTCGTTATTGCTCTCACCATGTTGATCACGTTGCGATATAGCTTACACATACTAAAAGAGAATGCACGGAACAATGGTTGATGGTATGGGAGCGGGTGTGGATGAGGGGTGTGAGTGATTGATTGATGGGTGACAGGTGTGGGTCTGTCTGTCTGTCGGCAGGAGTAAGTACCTCGCGCCTCCTTACCGGAATCCACAGTGTAAGGGGACCCGCCGTGGGACGAACATCAACACTCTGAAGACAACGAAAACCCCCGCGACATTGAAAAACGCTTTAGGTAATGGTACACTCCCCTCCTGCAGGAGACTTTGCCCTCATCCTCACACACACACTTAGCTCTTCCTGTAGGGGACGTTAATGGTTTGTCTAACCACATAATGGCCCGCTGCAGTCTCACAACGAGAGTGACTTCTCTCTTTCTTGACCCGAACACAGAAAAAGCCAGGTGCACTCCCGTGTCTTTTCCATGCATTTCTTACAAACATCACTTAAGACCTTCCTGTAGGGGAGTCAATGGGTTTGTCTAACCACATAATGGCCCAGAGCACTCTCTCCCGACGCGGGGAAACTCCATCCAGCTCCCATCCCAAAACAACATAACAGGCCGTGCTGCCTTCTCCTCTCATCTACACACTAACTCACGATCAACTCTTTTACTCCTTCCTCCATCTTCCTTCTATTTTCTTACTCTATCACTTGCTAAACACACACATATTCATTTCACTCCTTCCTCTTACTCCACCACTTACTCTCACACAACAAGATCTCCAATCTTTCCTGACCACTTACCTTAACCCCCGAGGACTAGACCCGCGCGCGCGCGCGGGGTGGGGGACCGCACCTGCTCGCCCGCCACTCAAGTCCGCCACGCGTCAAACTTCCGGGAAATCCCCCAAAAACCCTATGTGACTAGACACCCGCGCTGTGACGTTGACCTCGCGCACCACCTGGCACTCGTCAACATGACCTCCCCTCTTTCATGACCACATACCCAAACATCGGACGCTCACACGCGTCCGAAACACGCCAAAACTTCCGAAAAATTCCCCCAAAACCTGTGCGACTAGACACACGCGCGGTACCTGTCGGCTGGCACTCCATGGAGGACCAGCTGGCAGCTGGTGCGCGCGGTCGTAGTCGCACTTTACCCTACTAATGTGATCTCTCAATAGAAGACGAGACAGGTATCCAGAATAAAAGCATGGTTGATACTAGAAAAGCCAGGTCCCAAACTTGCACAAGAGAATAACAACATATTGGAGCGAGCAATACGGAAGTAAATGCAGAATAGAACCAATGAGGAGAAGAGGTGCCATAAGCACTGTCAGAGATCACTGTCTGATCATTTCAAGTCCACCGCTGTTCAACACCTTCCCAGCATGTATAAGAAATATTGCGGAACAAGGGTGGACTTTTTCACAAGCAATTATATAAGTTTCTGCAAGAAGTGTCGGTCCAATCCGGTTGTTGTGGATGTGTAGGTCTGTGGGTCGCTCCAAGCAACAGCCTCTAAAACCAAGTTATCACAAATCGAGCCTTGCTCATAGTCGGGGCTGGGGAGAAAAACTCCAGATACCCTCTTCAGGTATATTCCAGGTAAACTGTGCACACATATGAAGAGTTATGTCATTACAATTCCAAGTTTTACATGAGCAGCCTTCAGCCTCCTGAGCTTGGTGACTGGAGGAAATGGAGTACTGGGAACCGGAGAGAACACAGGGAAGTAGAGAGATGAGAAGCGGGTGTAGGGAGACTTAGCCTTTGTTTACCTGGATGGGGATCGTGGGGTCTCAGAGGTTAACCTTTCCTTACCCTCGTATATTGAAGCCAACATAAAGCAACTCTTATCTATAATCAGTGTCTTTATTATTTACACAGTTGTGTGAACAATAAAAATTATTTAATTACTGATATTCAACAGTGGATGGAACAGTGTGGTGAGTGACAAGGGTGACTATGACAGCACCATCGGCACTATCGGTACCATCTGCACAATCGTCATCACATGCACAATCTAACCATTGGTACCATCGGCACTGTTACGGTATCGATACTGTCGCCGGAGTACGATACCCTAACAGAGTAAGCTATTTATGCACCATCTATGGATGTGCACTCCCACTCCCATGTATTGGGTGCAACACAGACTACGACATCTGTTGGTGAGGGCATGGCATCGGTGAAAGGCCCCGGTTTCCTACCTCAGTCAGAATGTGAGGTCGATGACGACCTCTGGTGAGTGGCGTAATGATGTCAACGCCATCTAGGTTGTGGCTACAAGTTACAATTTCAGTTCCTTGGTGGAGGGGTGTTTTCCTAAAATCACCCAGTGTACTGTCCGTTTAGTTAATGACGTTTTATGTTCACAGAGGTGGCGTCAGGAGACGACTGTGCTAACGAGGGCAGTTCACCTTAGGCTGTCCAAGAACTCGACTTTATCCTGTAAGAGGACAAAGTGGCCGCCATTGGTTATAGCAGTGTGTTAGCTGCTGGTTTATGCAGTGTTGGATGGTCCGACGTACCCGGGATTAGCCAGGAAAGTTACCCAACGACAGTGGTGTCTGTTGAGAAGTGCTGCTAGTGAGTTGCTAGAGACTTCTGCCAGGGTGTTAGCTACCCCTTGTATGTGATTGTTTGAGACCCCTGTCAGCGTGTTGCTGAAACCCTCTGCCAGTGTGTATCTGGAGAGCAGAAGTGCGGTATTGGCACATCGTGAAGATAAGGTGTGTGTGGACTGGCCCATGTTGAAGAAAGTGAACTTGCTGGCGTTCGTCATTAGGAGTGGACAACGTGTACCTGGAAAGTGGATTCACCAGGAATTGATGAACACTGCCGATGTATTGTGTCCTGAGTGAAAGCGACACTTTGTAAATACGAATGGTAATACTTTTTTATAATATATATATATAGTGGTGAAGGTGTTAATATATTGGTGAAGGTGTAATTGTGTATTGTTTATCCCCTTTTATTCTTTGCACTACTACTTACCACAGCCAGTTCTTGAAAATTTACCACCGACTTGGGGTTGGATATAGAAGAAGAGGTTATAACATCATGAACCCGGTTACAGGCACAAAGTGGCCGTAATATAATTGGCATCCCCAGCGGGATCCGATTTCTTGTCAGGTAAGTTCGATAGAATTGGTTAAGTAATTAGTGCAATCCCCTTGTTTAGATTTTCCCTTTTTTGTGAGTGTCAAGTGTAGTGTTGAGAAACAGTGCAGTATTTGTGATTGTGCGCAACATTAACAATGGCAGAGAAACAGATCATTGACACATTGGACGATGTTCAGGATTTTTTGAAACAGGAGGACTGCCTTTCCAAGTTGAAACATCTGGGAAAACCTGAGTTGGTTTTATTAAGTGAATACCTAGAGATTAAGGTGAGCGATCGTGAATCGTGTGTGGATATCCTCTCATAGGTATACAAGCATTAAAACCTGCCGGTAAGCAAGAAAGTAAAGTGCAGAGTAAAGGAGAAAACGTTATGGCTTCCACTGAAAAGGAAGACCAGGGAAGTGATGGTGAAAGTGACAAAGATGAACTTAATATAAGCCACTTAACAGTGAAATTGCGAGTTAGAGATTAATCCTGAAATAGAGTGGAAAAAGCTAGAATTAGAGAGAGAGAGAGAGAGAGAGAGAGAGAGAGAGAGACAAGAAAAAGAAAGAGAAATCGAATTGAAACGTCTGGAACAAGAAAGAGAAGAAAGAAGACAAGAAAGAGATAAGGAAATCGAAATAAAACGTGAAATTGAAGAGAAACGGTTGGAGTAGGAAATGAAAATGAAACGTTTGGAAATAGAAGAAAGAAGAGAAGAAAAGGAGCGAGATAGGCAACATACCGTCCCACGTAGTGCCGTGAAATCAACCCCAGGTAGTCCTAGAAGATCTAGTTCTAGGAGAGACTTAGTGTGCTGGACCTGCGGGAAGAAAGGGCACATAGCTGCTAAGTGTCGGAGCAGGACAGGTAACGACCTGCATAGGGAGGTTATGCTGGCGAATTGTGTGACACCATCAGTAGACACCCAGTCTCTAGGGACGAAGAGAGAGAAACCAGAGTTGTTTGCTCTTACACTTCGCAAGGGTATGTGTCGATTAATCTGACTGGTAGGTCTGTGGTAGTGTTCAGAGATAGTGGGGCAACCCAGTCTCTGATTTTGAGAAACTCGTTACCCGAGGAAGTGTCTACTGACGGGAAACAAAGTGATATATTAAGCGGGTTTCCCTCGACGTTGTATGCTGTCACCTTAGTAGGAGTACATTTAATAAAAATAATAATAATAATAATATTTTATTTAGGTAAAGTACATACATAGATGCAGTTACAAACATTCTGATTGATTTATAGATGGAGCTAGTACATACAATTATTAAAGCGACTAGTATGCATAGCGTTTTGGGCAAGGTGAGGTGGGGAAAACACTTAGACTAAAACTTAATAGTAATTGAGCTTAAAGTATAATTACGTTGAAAAAAACACATAAAAGATAAAAAGAGGGGGGGGGGAACATGGTAGAAAATAGCCAATATACAAGTTGGTCAGCAAACAGCATTGTTTAAAAATATTAAGACATGGGTTGACATTTAGGGGTAAGGTTGGTTACATGGAGTTAATTAGGTAGTACTTAGTTTTCATCTTAAACTGGTTGAGAGAGGTACAGCCTTTGACGTGATTGGGAAGGTCATTCCACATCCTGGGTCCCTTGATTTGTAGAGCATTTCTAGTTTAATTAAGTCGTACTTTTGGAATAGCAAATAGGTATTTGTTTCTGGTGTGGTGTCCATGGGTTCCTGGTTGATACCTGGTTGATGGGGCTCTAGGAGTTCATCTACTCCCCAAGCCCGGCCCGAGGCCAGGCTTGACTTGTGAGAGTTTGGTCCACTAGGCTGTTGCTTGGAGCGGCCCGCAGGCCTACATACCCACCACAGTCCGGTTGGTCCGGCACTCCTTGGAGGAATATTTTTTTCTGTTACAACCTTTTAAGATGCTTTTAAGGTCAGGATTGACATTACAATTCAGAGTTTTAAATATATAGAGTACACATGAGAGGATGCGCAGTGACTTAATATCTAACATATTCAGATATTTGAGTAAGGGTACCAAGTGCTGTCTGGGGCCAGAGTTAGATATTTTTCTAATAGAAGCTTTGTGTTGAGTAATTAGAGGACGTAAATGATTTTGGGTAATAGAACCCCAAGCACAAATACCATAGTTGAGATAAGGATAGATGAGAGAGTTATAGAGCGTCACCAGGGCAGGGCGAGGTACATAATATCTGATCTTAGAAAGAATGCCAACAGTTTTAGAAACTTTTTTTGCTATATTTGGAATGTGTACCTGGAAATTCAGTTTGTTATTTGAGGACACCAAGGAATTTACCATCAACTTTATTACTGATTTGTATATTGTTTATTCTTAGATTAATTGTATTTGAGGATTTATTACCAAACAAAATATAGGAAGTTTTGTCAATATTAAGGGTGAGTTTGTTAGCAGTTAGCCAAAGATGGACTTTATTTAGTTCAGTATTCACAGTGACATTTAGAGGAAGCGGGTCAGGACTGGAGAAAATGAAAGTTATGTCATCAGCAAATAAGATTGGTTTGAGGTGTTGAGAGGCATTTGGAAGGACATTAATGTATATGAGAAAGAGGAGAAGGCCAAGTATGCTGCCCTGTGGAACACCAATGTTTATGGATAGTGTAGGAGAAATGGAATTATTCACAGAAACATACTGGAGCCTGTCAGTAAGATAAGACTGAAGGTATTGCAGGGAGTGTCCTCTGACTCCATAATGATGTAATTTAAAAAGAAGGTTTTGATGGTTGACAGTGTCAAAAGCCTTACGTAGGACCACAAATAACCCAACAGGGAACTCATTTTTATCAAGAGGTGTATGTATCAAGTTAATCATACTAATAATTGCATCATTAGTGCATTTATTTGGTCTGAAACCATACTGGCAAGAGCTAAGTATATTGAGTTTGGCTAGATATGAATGAAGCTGCTTGTATATTAGCTTTTCAAATATTTTTGACAAGGTTGGCAAAATTGTGATAGGTCTGTAATTGTTGGCATCAGTTAGATCATCACATTTGTGGACTGGGGTTCTTGTCGCTTTTTTTTAGAATATCCGGAACGGTTTGGAGTTCAAGTGACTTGTTGAAGAGTAATGCAATGGCAGGAGCTAGAAATCTGGAGGCTTTTTTGTAAATTAGAGATGGTATCTCATCAAGGGCTCTTGACTCGCTGGATTCAACTCTAGTACCGAGACACCGGACTTGAGCGACCCTGATAGAGGAACTGGAGAAGGACCCCCAAGTACAAGCAATCACCGTTACTATGCATTCCTACTACGAAAAGAGGTGACCAGTATTACTGGAATGATAAGGTACTGTGTCGAAGGTGTCCGCAGAAATCTCCCAAGTCTCCAGAGGTAGGTACACAGATGATTGCATCTCTCAGTGTTCCGGGCCAAGCTGTTAGAAACAGCCCATGACGGACAATTTGCCGGGCACTGTGGGATATCAAAGACTTTCCATCGCCTGGCTAGATGTTTCTTCTAGCCTAGGATGAAGTACGATGTGCGGCGATTCTGTAAGTCCTGCCATGAATGAAAGATAGCGGGGAAAGTGGATTAGCCTGTCCCAAAAGCCCCTCTCTGTCCTATACCAGTAAGTAACAATTTCAATTCCCCGGTGGATGGGTGTTATCCTAAGATCACCCAGTGTACTGTCTGTCTAGTTAATGACGTTTTATGCTCACAGAGGTGATGTAAGGAGGTAATTGCGCTAATGAAGGCAGTTCACCTTGGGCAGCCCAAGAATACTTGACTTGGTCCTGTGAGAGGAAAAAGTGGCAACCGTCGGTTATAGCAGTGTGTTAGTTGCTGGATTATGCAATGTTGGATGGTCCGACATACTCAGGATTGGTCAGGAAGAGTTACGCAACGACAGTGGTGCATCTGTTGAGAAGTGCTGCTAGCGAGTTGCTAGAGACTTCTGCCCGGGTGTTAGCTGCCCCTGTAAGTGATTGTTTCAGACCCCTGTCAGCATGTTTCTGAAATCCTCTGCCAGTGTGTATCTGGAGAGTGGAGGTGCGGTTTTGGCACATCGTGAAGATACAGTGTGTGTATGGACTGGACCATGTTGAAGAAAGTGAACTCGCCGGCGTTTGTCATTAGGAGTGGACGACATTTACCTGGAAAGTGAATTCACCGGGATTTAATGAACACTGCCGATGTATTGTGTCCTGAGTGAAAGTGACACTTTGTAAATACGTTTAGTAATACTTTATTACAATATATCAATATATTGGTGAAGGTGTTAATATATTGGTGAAGATGTAACTGTGTCTTGTTTATCCCCCTTTAATTATTTGCATTACTAGTTACCACACAAAGTTCTTGAAAACTTACTACCGACTTGTGGTTGGATATAGAAGAAGAGGTTTAAACATCATGATCCCGGTTACAGGCCCAAAGTGGCCGTAACAGGCACCATCAGCACCATTGGAACCATCGGCACCATCGGCATCTTCATCACTATCGGCACCTTCATCACCATCAGCACCTTTAGCACCATCAACACCATTAACACATGTTATGATCCCAGGTAGGCGGATAAACGAGTCTCCCCTTTGAGAATTATTCTATCAATCATGACCTGACTAGGAGGTCGGAGATATACAGACATAAAGATACATACATGAAATAATTGGGTAAATTCGCTAAACAATGTAAATATGTGGGCAGTGAATAAGAAAATAGATAAGTGACTGGTTATGAGATGTGAATAATTTGCTGGAGGCGTGAGACTCGCTTGAGAGAAGCTTGAGCCACTTGAGCTGATGAAATCACGAGGGGAAGCCGCACTCCATGTTTGCCCCTGTTAGAGAGGAACCCCTAGTTGATATACCCTCAAGAGGAAGGAAGTGGACAGACGTCTCGACCGAGGAATAAGTTAGGAGGCGTGCCAGCTCAAGTCAGGAACTGCAAAAGGCGTTGAGGGGACAGTTAAGGCAGTTCTGTGGGTAGCCTGAGGTACCCACCGTGTCGCTGCCCCGTCAGAGAGCGCCCTGCATGAGACCTTATTGTGGTTTGTCTTTGGAAAAAGTTGCAGAGAACTTCGAGGCCAGTAGAGGAGGATTCAGTGGATGGAACTCCAAGGCTATTGAAGAAATACTGAACTCTGTGGAAGAGCAGACTCTATAGTGAGGAGTTGGACCTCAAGCTGTGAAAGGAGAAGTAGTGGAGAAGAGTTTACATGCTTTTGTGATACCAATGGTGAAGCACCATTGTTGATCAAGGAAGACTTCATGGTGTAGCAGCCAGGAGCGCTGTGGAGGACCCTGGTAGAAATGGTGAAGCACCACTGTTGCTCCAGGTGCAGCAGCCTGGAGGAGCTGCGGAGGGTCCTGGTAGATAAACCCGGAAGAACCTGAAGATATCAGGGTAGTGAGCTTCCAGATGTGGAAGGGAAGTTCTGGTTGATTACTTGTAGGGAGGTGATAGAGTGTTTGGTTGTCATTAGCGTGCAAGACGCAGTGAGAGGTGAGTGATTGTTTGCCATTTTTGTGTCAAGGAGCACTTATACTGAAGTATAGAGTTACAGTCGTAGGCTGGATTACCTGCAGAGACATACATACATACATATGCGTTCTAGGACTGATAGGGTGATCGATTGATCATTGATGTATATCAAGGAACATTTATAATAATATTTATGTTATTGCATTCATACGCTGGTTTTCCTTGCACATGTTTACAGATATATATTCTCTTGCTGATAGTGCAACATTGTGTTATAAGACTTGATCTACTTGAGGAGGTTGGTAGCATTAGGTGGTGAGTCAGGAGATAGGATACCACTTGATAAGCAGATGATAGAGTTCTGATGTTGTTGGAGTGCAACCTGACTGAAATAGTATAGAGTGTAGGATGCATTATTATTATTATTATATGTGTGTATGTATTGTGTATATGCTTTGTCCAGTAAATGTATTCAAATTTGCTGGTGTTAGCCCTTGTCCTAGTGAGGCTTCCCAGGAAGTGGGAAAGAAGGAGAGAGAGAAAGAACCAAGAACCACAGCTGTGGACAGGGTAGAACAGAATAATAATAAGTCAAAGGGATTGAGATCATATCACATAAGGAGAGAGTGGGGAGTCACAGCGGGTCGAGTGGGTGTGTTCACGTGACAACGAGGCTAAATATTGGAGCCGCATCCGCTAAACGTGTGACGTTGAGCCCCTCTCCAAGAGCCAGAAGCACCCAGTGTGATCTCCTGGTAAAGTATAAGCACTCTACCGAGTTTTAGGTTGGGTTGTCCATAAAGAAGGATCAACAACAACACCAACCACAATACACCATCAACACCGTCGGCCCCATCGGCACCATCAGCTCCATTGGCACCATCAGCACCATCGACATCATTGGCACCAGTGTCACCATCGGCACCACCAGTACCATCAACACCGTCGGCCCCATTGGCACCATCAGCACCATCAGTACCATCAACACTATCGTCACCATTGTCAGAAATCCGTCACACAGGATAACTATAGTTACCCCTTAAGAATTTAAAGCATGGGCGATTCCGTGACGTCATCACACAACACATATATATATATTAAGTCTCATTTCTTTTATAACTTAAGTCTAGTGTTTAAATTTAATAAAATAATATTCACTAGGACTGAATACAATTAAATACACCAGAAATATAGCTTGACTCCCTATTCCTTAAGACATAAATAGAACCAGCAAAACATTGTAGGAACATCACCCCACAGCAGGGAGCAACCCGTTCTCGCACTTTCTTTAAGTCAATATTGACTAATTAATAAGTGCATATGTGACATACTAATTTATTGTGAATATTTTAGTTTACCTTGAAAAGCTTCATAGAAAACACCGACCTTACCTAACCTTCTCAGTATGTTAAGATAAGCATCTTATTGCTTCGTAGTTACAATTATTACTTAACCTATTATAGGTATAAGTTAAGTAATAATTGTAATTACAAAGCAATTAATACCTATTATAGGTATTGTTATGGCCCTATTGGGTCGCAACCGGGTTCTTCTCTGATGTTATTAGAGTTTGGGTATCCGGCCCCAAGCTAGTAGTGGCTTTCAAGGGGTGCGTTCCGTAACGCAAGTTAAATGGGGAAGGGATACAAATGCACTGCTTTTGTATATATATTGCTACCACCACCATAAATATATCAGTCACACGCGGGGTTGCTATAACTACACTTATTATATACAGATTAGTCTTCCTCTGAAGACACAGGATGCTCTACGGTGCTCACGATGAGTAGCCATGGTTCTCTTCTTTGTGGCCCACGATGAATCCTCTGATTCTCTCGGCGAATCTACCCCGGTCACAGGCCAGCCAAATCAGTCCCACTGGGTGCACCGTCGTGGAGGCCTTCAACCACAAATCCAGCCTGTAGCTGGCAGGTTCCGATCAGCTCCGCTGTGTAGGCCACTCCACGACCGATACTAGGGTTGCGAGCCCTAGGCAGGAGCCTTGTGTGATTCCGCAGATCACTCTCCTCTCTCCGCACCACAGTGGCTAGTCTCTTCCACCAGCCAGCCCCCAGATAAGATGATTCCTGGTACTGCCACATCACAGGCAGGCTAACACACTCAACAGTGTTCGTCCGGGGGTGACTCCCTCATCATCCAATACAGCAGTCCCAGGTCGACTCTGCAATCAGACACGTCATTAATACTAGGGACACTCTATGGCACCTCACTTACAGGCTTAGACACAAACGTCCACCTATCCACTCCATAGATGGCGTTGCTGTCTAAGCGCCACCTCACCAGAGGTCAGCAGCGGCTATGTTATGAGCTGATCAAGACGGGAACCCAGCATCTATGGCCGGTATATCCTGTCCTCACTAGATGGCGTCGTCCATTTGGAGGGGGTTTCGGGAGCTGCCTCACAGATGGCGTTGTCGTCACTGCACTGCTCCGTGCTACGACGCTGGACTCGGGTCCGTAACAGGTATAGGTTAAGTAATAATTGTAATTACGAAGCAATGAGACGCTTATCTTAACATACTAAGAAGGTTAGGTAAGGTCGGTGTTTTCTATGAAGCTTTTCAAGGTAAACTAAAATATTCACAATAAATTAATATGTCACATAGGCACGTATTTAATAAGTCAATATTGACTATAAGAAAGTGCGAGAACGGGTTGCAGGGAGGAGGCGTCACATATGCTCTGGGACACAACAACAAACCCACACGAGCACCACTCGTCAAAGATTCCCGAAATATGAATCAACTAACCGAGTAACCCCTATTGTGACCCTTACAGCAAAGAGAAGAGCTAAGTATCCAACTTCCTAACATCTTTTATTAGTAGTGATCACTATAAAAAATGGGATAGGTGGCCGGGTATTAGCATTCAAAAAACACAATTACAGTTGACCAGACCACACACTAGAAGTTGAAGGGACGACGACGTTTCGGTCCGTCCTGGACCATTCTCAAGTCGATTGACAATCGACTTGAGAATGGTCCAGGACGGACCGAAACGTCGTCGTCCCTTCAACTTCTAGTGTGTGGTCTGGTGAACATACTTCAGCCACGTTATTGTGACTCATCGCTTGCACACAATTACAGTGTTTACTCAACTACACACACACAATATTCATGTCACACCTGTGCTTAATATGTTTATGGAGCCATTATTAATTCCATTCATTCGGTAGGAAAACTTGTGATTTGAAGATAAGGAGGTGAGCAGACCAACATGATCTGTGACACTCTTTTACCCTAGCTGAACAAAGTGCCACTGAGCTAGCCACCATTATGTGGCACTCTGAGGCCCATGTACAACACCCTAATCTGATGGAGGAATCATAGCCAGCCTAATCAGGCAATACCTACAACACAGCTAAGGATTTACACAAATCCTTTTGCAATAAAGTATATAGATTTAATAATTTACTAGATTAGGTCACCATATGTGGTATAATTTATATTATACAAAAGATAAACAATTTGTAGTTTATCCTGTATCTACTCAGTGGTATAAGCTACAAATGTCCCTCCAACTATGTGCAGATAAGATTCTGGCAGGCTGAATCAAAATATACAGTCCACTTAGTATCATAATAATACAATATACCATAATAATACAATATACCAGTTAACAAAAAATAGAATAAAAATATATAATTGCCTGCTAGGATTTTCCCACATAAATTTGATAGTCGAACTGGATAATCTAGACTAGAGAACCAGATTACTAAACATAAATTAATTAGTTCAATATATATATATATATATATATATATATATATATATATATATATATATATAATATATATATATATATATATATATATATATATATATATATATATATATATATATGTCGTACCTAATAGCCAGAATGCACTTCTCAGCCTACTATGCAAGGCCCGATTTGCCTAATAAGCCAAGTTTTCTTGAATTAATATATTTTTTCTAATTTTTTTCTTATGAAATGATAAAGCTACCTATTTCATTATGTATGAGGTCAATTTTTTTTTATTGGAGTTAAAATTAACGTAGATATATGACCGAAACTAACCAACCCTACCTAACCTAACCTAACCTATCACTATCGGTTAGGTTAGGTTAGGTAGCAGAAAAAGTTAGGTTAGGTTAGGTAGGTTAGGTAGTCGAAAAAACATTAATTCATGAAAACTTGGCTTATTAGGCAAATTGGGCCATGCATAGTTGGCTGAGAAGTGCGTTCTGGCTATTAGGTACGACATATATATATATATATATATATATATATATATATATATATATATATATATATATATATATATATATATATATATATATATAAATATATATATATATATATATATATATATATATGTCGTACCTAGTAGCCAGAACTCACTTCTCAGCCTACTATGCAAGGCCCGATTTGCCTAATAAGCCTAGTTTTCATGAATTAATGTTTTTTCGACTACCTAACCTACCTAACCTAACCTAACCTAACGTTTTCTTCTACCTAACCTAACCTAACCTATAAAGATAGGTTAGGTTAGGTTAGGTAGGGTTGGTTAGGTTCGGTCATATATCTACATTAATTTTAACTCCAATAAAAAAAAATTGACCTCATACATAATGAAATGGGTAGCTTTATCATTTCATAAGAACAAAATTAGAGAAAATATATTAATTCAGTAAAACTTGGCTTATTAGGCAAATCAGGCCTTGCATAGTAGGCTGAGAAGTGCGTTCTGGCTACTAGGTACGACATATATATATATATATATATATTTATATATATATATATATATATATATATATATATATATATATATATATATATATATATATATATATATATAATGTCGTACCTAGTAGCCAGAACGCACTTCTCAGCCTACTATGCAAGGCCCAATTTGCCTAATAAGCCAAGTTTTCATGAATTATTTGTTTCTCGACTACCTAACCTAACCTAACCTAACTTTTTCGGCTACCTAACCTAACCTAACCTATAAAGATAGGTTAGGTTAGGTTAGGTAGGGTTGGTTAGGTTCGGTCATATATATACGTTAATTTCAACTCAAATAAAAAAAATTGACCTCATACATAATGAAATGGGTAGCTTTATCAATTCATAAGAAAAAAATTAGAGAAAATATATGAATTCAGGAAAACTTGGCTTATTAGGCAAATCGGGTCTTGCATAGTAGGCCGAGAAGTGCATTCTGGCTACTAGGTACGACATATATATATATATATATATATATATATATATATATATATATATATATATATATATATATATATATATATAAATATATATATATATATATATATATATGTCGTACCTAGTAGCCAGAACGCACTTCTCAGCCTACTATGCAAGGCCCGATTTGCCTAATAAGCCAAGTTTTCATGAATTAATTGCTTTTCGACTACCTAGCGTTTACGGCTACCTAACCTAACCTAACCTATAAAGATAGGTTAGGTTAGGTTAGGTTAGGTTAGGTTAGGTAGGGTTGGTTAGGTTTGGTCATATATCTACGTTAATTTTACCTCCTATAAAAACAAATTGACCTCCTACATAATGAAATGGGTAGCTTTATCATTTCATAAGATAAAAATTAGAGAAAATATATTAATTCAGGAAAACTTGGCTTATTAGGCAAATCGGGCCATGCATAGTAGGCTGAGAAGTGCGTTCTGGCTACTAGGTACGACATTATATATATATATATATATATATATATATATATATATATATATATATATATATATATATATATATATATATATATATATATATATTAATTACAGCAGCAATACACTGCTAAAGAATTTTCTAGCCTAACTTACTGATTGAGTAAGATTAGATTGATTAAAAACAGAACTTACAGCAGGCACTTATATTGTTCCAAGGACTGAACCAAAAGAACAATTGTGTTTTTTCATTACAATAGGTTGATAAGAGGCTAATTATACCCATAAATGTATATTTAAGTGATTATAAATTAACATTACATTATAATATTGCACTATACCAATTACTGCATATAACCATAATTTTCATCCAACTCTTATTCAAGGGTAGACCATTATTAGACTGGTGTTGTACAGCAACCTAGTCTAACTTAATTAATTGTTCTAACCTGGTGTAAGGGTAGGATTTTACACTTGTCTAGAGTTGAACCCATTGTACAGCCTAGCAAGTACATATATTTTATTGTGCAGTTCTTATGATAACATGAGTTGTCTTGTATGTGCATTTACCATTACCATAATAATAATTTAACTATAATCATTTCACCTTTGAGTGTTAATCTGTGTCTCTGTACTAACTAAGAGTGATATTGAGGAACTAACTCGAGGTGAATCCAGCATAGATACAATGTTACTACTCAAATCATAATGTGTATGATTATATAATCTGTATTTAATGCTAAGCTGCTCTAGTACAACTCCTAGACGCAGCCTAACAACACTTGACCCTAGTACAACTGCAGCACGGCTAATGCAGACAGCCATCATGTTTACTGCAGGAAAGGAAAAGTAAACTCCATTCATACTCGCAGGTGTGAATGGCCATTTAACCAGACAAATCAATAAATGCGAGGATTTATGTAAACAAACTCGAGTTAATCCTGCCGTTTTATGCAGACAAGTATAGACCCAGAACTAAATCTCTTATCCACTATCTATGACAATCATCACTTTAATGATCAAAATTGCAGATATTTTACAGCACATGATGTAAACACTGTTTTAACACATAACCACAATATCTCTGTAATCAACTTGAACGTTAATCCCTAGGTAAAGACTTCGATGATGTTAGTGCCTTGATTTATAATATTGACAACAAATTCTATTTTATTATACTTACTGAAACGTGGTTGAAAGAGGATACTACTCAACTCTTTAACATGCCTAACTACTCAGCAATTCACAACTGTCGTCAAATTCAGAGAGGTGATGGTACTGCTCTTTACTACCACCAAGAACTAACATGCTTAAAAGTAATTAGCACTAGAGACTGCTGTGGGGAGTATATCTTCGCCAGTTTCAGAGTCAAGGGTGCTGAGTCTGTCCTGTCTGTGGGTGCAGTCTATAGAATTCCTAACAATGATGTGTCCGAATTCAACTCAAACCTTAGAAATCTAATACAAGATAACAGACTGAACAAAAACCATCTTATTATCGCAGGGGGCTTTAATATTGACTTTTGCGATCCTGAACACCCTACTGCTGTTAGCTTCCTCAACTGTATGAATTCCTGCTTCCTCATACCCTTAATCACTAGACCTACTAGAATCACTGATAGTACTGCCACGACTCTAGATCACATCTGGACCAACATAACCTCTCCACTTACTTCAGGTATAATCACCGATAGCACAACAGACCATTACGCCACATTTCTCTTATCTAACATTAACAAACCACCTCTAGAGACAAGGGAGTTAAGCTTTAGGCTGCACAATGAAACTGCTATAGACAATTTTATAACTGCTGCTGCTAAATATCAACTGGGAGTCTGAGTTAGGTAACATAGGGGACATCAACCTAGCAGTGCAATCTTTTCTTCAAAAAACTCTCAGCCTTTATAACACCCACTGTCCTATGTTAACGAAACAAGTCACAAACAAAAGGCTAAACAATCCTTTGCTTACAAAGGGAATACTTAAATCCATTAATAAAAAACATGACCTTGAGAAGAAGTATAGGTTAGGAACCGTCTCCAAAGAATTCTCAAAGAATTACTCGTTATTGCTATCTAAAATAATTAGACGAGCCAAAACTAAATACTACGAAGATAAATTTACCCAAATAAAGAGCAACATTAAAAAAACTTGGAGCACAATTTCACAAATATTGGGACCAAAGACGATTTTAAATAACAAACCAACACTCCTGCCCAATAATCATGGTCAGCTTTCAGCCTCTGATTCTGCTATTGATTTCAATAGGTTCTTCTCTTCCATTGGGTCATCCCTTGCAAATGACATTCCATCTTCCAGTACTGATGTTAAGGACTATCTTACAGGTAACTATCCACAGTCTCTGTACCTAAAGCCTACAAATTCCACTGATGTTAATGAGATAATCCTTTCCCTTAAAACCAAGTCTAGTGCCCTTGAGGAGATACCAACTTTAATTTACAAAAAAAACTCCAGATCTTTAGCCCCTGCTATTGCATTACTCTTCAACAAGTCACTTGAACTCCAAACCTTTCCAGATATTCTAAAAAAGCAGGAGTAACCCCTGTCCACAAATGTGGTGATCTCACAGATGTTAACAACTACAGACCTATATCAATCCTGCCTAACTTGTCGAAAATATTTGAAAAACTAATCTACAAGCAGCTTTACTCTTATCAAGCCAAACACAATATACTTGGCTCTTGTCAATATGGCTTCAGACCCTAACGATGCACTTATTAGTATGATTAACTTGATTCATGCAGCCTTGATAAAAATGAGTTCCCTATTGGGTTATTTGTGGACCTGCGTAAGGCTTTTGACACTGTCAACCACCAAAACCTTCTTCTTAAATTACATCATTATGGAGTCAGAGGACACTCCCTGCAATACCTCAAATCTTACCCTACTGACAGGCTCCAGTATGTTTCTGTGAATAATAATTTCTCCCACCCTACCCATCAACATCGGTGCTCCTTAGGGCAGCATACTTGGCCCTCTCCTCTTTCTCATCTACATTAATGACCTTCCAAATGCCTCCAAACACCTCAAACCAATTCTGTTTGCTGACGACACAACCTTCATTTACTCCAATCCTGACCCCCTTGCTCTAAATGCCACAGTGAATACTGAGCTAAATAAAGTCCATCTTTGGCTAACTGCCAACAAACTCACCCTTAACATTGACAAAACTTTCTATATTCTGTTTGGCAATAAATCTTCTAACGAAATAAATCTCAGGATAAACAATACTCAAATTTGTAACCAAATAGATGGCTAATTCCTTGGCGTTCTCATTGACCATAAGCTAAATTTCCAGGGACACATTCTAAATATATCAAAAAAAGTTTCAAAAACTGTTGGCATTCTTTCTAAGATCAGATATTATGTACCTCGCCCTGCCCTGGTGACGCTCTATTACTTCCTCATCTATCCATATCTTAACTATGGTATTTGTGCTTGGGGTTCTACTACCCAAAATCATTTACGTCCTCTAATTACTCAACACAAAGCTGCTATTAGGACAATATCCAACTCTGGCCCCAGACATCACTCGGTACCCTTACTCAAATCTCTGAATATGTTAGATATTAAGTCACTGCATATTCTCTCAAGTGTGTTATACATATATAAAACGCTGAACTGTAATACCAATCCTGACCTCAAAAGCTTCATTGACGGTTGTAACAGAACCCATGAGCACCACACCAGAAATAAATACAGTTTTGATATTCCTAGAGTACGACTTAATCAAACTAGAAATGCTCTACAAATCATGGGACCCAGAATGTGGAATGACCTTCCCAACCATGTTAAAGACTGTACCTCTCTCAACCAGTTTAAGATAAAAACTAAGCACTACCTAATAAATTCCCTGTTACCTACCTTACCCCTCTATTGTCAACCCATGTCTGTTTTTTTAAACAACGCTGTTTGTCGACCTAATTGTATTTGTGCTGCCTTTTCTGCCATGTTCTCCCTTTTTTTATTTTTATTTTTATTTTTAATTGTTCTTAACACATTTTATACTTTTACCTCAATTAGTATTAAGCTTTAGTCTAATGTTTTTCCTGCCCGAAATGCTTTGCGTAATAGTGGCTTTAGGCATTGTATGTACTAGCTCTATCTATAAATTTTTGTAAAACCTCTTGTAAGTATGTACCTTACCTGAATAAATATTTATTTATTTATTTATTTATTTATTTATTTATTTATTTATTTATTTATGTAGAACTGGAGGGCTATCATAAGGTTGCAGAGAAAAAAATTGAACAAGATGCCAAATGCAGAAATATGAGGATGTTCATAGTGACACTGCAATAGATGAAGCAACAATAGAGGCTGTCATACAAGAACAGGCAGATTATGAAGATGCCATTCAAATTAAGTTACAACACATTGTCAATGAAATAATGCATTGCAAGGCAACAACAAACATTACAGACACAGCTTCCCAACACCCGACACAACCAGAAGTCAAACTACCATTAATTAGTCTCCCAACTTTCTCTGGAACAGAGGACAAAAATTGGGACAACATCTAGAACAAATTTCTTGACTCAGTAGATGCTAATGCCAACATAGCTAAGGTCACAAAATTTACAAGTAATATTAAATTTAAAGGGTGAAACGTTAAAAGTGGTCTGTAATTTAACATTGTCAGATGACGGCAATGATAGCGCGGTACAGCTCCTCAACCACTTAACTGCGCCTACCGAGAAAACTCTTATTTTTTTGTACCCATGACAAATGTGTGTGAGGTTGATTGTGTATGAAATGGACTCTTAGGACCTCCAGTGAGAGGCAGCCATCTTGGAAAAAATTCCCAGAATGCCCTAGGGCTGCTGGCTGGGTTAGGACTGAGTGAGCATCCATGGGTGGCTGGCTGGGTTAGTACTGAGTGAGCATTTTCTGGCTCCCAAACACCTGTCCGACGCGGTGTTGAAAGATCGTGTTCTGTCGGTGAAATTCGAACCTTATTGTTTGAAGAACATAAGGGTCATAATATTGGTGAAGCTAGGCGCAATAAGGACCTAACACAAAGGTCGGATGCATGTGATACAGCACCTATGAGGAAGATACAGCGAGCGTATCCAGTTGTAGCTCTGAGCATGCCCAACGATGCTATCTCCAATTTATTTAGATGATACATAGATGAATCGTTTTCTGCATTCAGTGATGATGCATCTGACAAGTAGCATAGAAGAACAGAGTTAGCAGCTTCCATGGTAGTGTTTTCCATAGATATTTTCAAGAATAGCTGAATCTCTTCTTGACTGACAGACACTCTTTGAGGCTGGCTGAATCTCTTCCTGACTGGCGGACACTCTTTGAGGCTAGCTGAATCTCTTCCTGTGTGGGACCTTACAAAGCGATCTTTTCATGACTACCTTACAAATTGATCTTTTCCTGTAATCTTTTCAAGACTACCTTACGTTTTACAAGCTTGGCTACATACCACTTACAGGTACTAATGCCAAAGGTGTACGTGAGTGCGTTATTTACAAGCACACAGAATGAAGAAACAGGAAGAGAAAATCTATCTGTACCTGGTGCACTGAGAGCAAAGTCGCGCTGTGTACCATGGACCACTTCGTTGATTATTACTCACTTTTAAAGTACTGAGTGTGTAACACAGTGTGTTACTGTGTAATTAGTGTGTGAAACTGTACATATTGTAATTTTAGTGAATTTTTAACCAGTAATATTGCGACAATAAACATTTATTGTGGACACATTACTAACAGTTCCATGGAACATTATGAACGTTCTACTGTATACATATTGTAAAGGACACAAATATACATCATATATGACAAAATAACAAATAAAAATGCATTGGAAATACATAGAACAAATAATTGAAAATATATTTGTGGCAACACCTGGTGTTTCAATGGTCCATGTGACGTATCTGGGCGTGTCACGGGCGACCAGCCCCTGATGACGTCACTATGCACCTTGTCCACATCCCCACAGCCAAAGTAAGTGGAATTTGGTATTTATTTTACCAAACATAGACATTTTTTACAGACAGACTTGTTTACATAGACTTGTTCAGGGAAGGGAATTTACATAGACTTGTTCAGGGAAGGGGATTTATCATTTTAGGAAGAAAAAATAATTATGAGGGGAACACTTTATTTCATGTGCACAGGGGGAATTTTACAATGAACTCTGTGCAGCATGGTGGTTAAGGAAACTTATGTGAAATCAGAATGAGCTATCAGACTTTTGACACAAAAATTGGTGGATATACCATACACAGAGGGATCCACTGGCTCACTCCAAGCCTTTATATTGGAGCTTGAGTCCTTACTTAAAGCACTTAGTCATAAAGTAAAGCTAGTTGAATCGGATTGGATAATCCAATTTCTTATGAGACGCAAATTACCCAGTGAAATACTGGATAAGGTGTGTGCTTTACATAACAAATCTTCTCTGACAGTATTACAGAAGATTTACGATCTGTCATAGAACGACAAAGAAACAACACAGATGGTAAATCAACACCTAAACCTTCATTAACCATCCATAGTAAACAACAGAGTACAAACATTACTCCAAATAAATCTAATAAACAAACTACCTTCACACCAAGGTGGAAACAAGGCAGTGTGGGCACATACGCAGTGGTTCCCTCCAAACCTAAAGTTAATGTGTCAACCAAAACGGTGACTCCCAAAGGTGCTGTTAACGTCTGGAGGCCATGTGTGTTCTGTGAAGAACATTCCATGTACAACTGCAATACTTACCCTGATCGTGCTTCACGTGTAAAACGTCTCAAGGAGTTGCACAGATGCACCAGGTGTCTAAGATCATATAACCCCGATACCTGTGCAACTCAATTGTGCACTTGCAATAGGTGCAACAGGAGTGAACACCATACAGCACTGTGTGGGGACTCAAGTACAAAGTCTCCCAAACCACAGGTGAAGGAAGGAATTTCCATTTCAGTACGGCTCTGTAAAGTACTTCCAGATGTAAGTGAACTATCAACAAAGTCCAATCATAAATAAGCTATGCCAACTGCCCAATTAATCCTTGGAAAAGGAAAGTCCAAGGTCACCATACGTAGAATATTTGACCAAGGATCCCAAATGACATTTATTTCCCAAGAGTTGGCAGATACCTTGAAACTCAAGTCTGTACTAGAGACGAAAATTGACATAGCAGGATTCCTGACTAAAACAGAGTCCGAGTCTTCAAGGTAGTACAGCCTAAGGTACGTTTAGGCGGTTATGTCCGAACGGTACAGGCTCTTGTCGTAGACCAATTCCCCTCAGACCTGTATGTTTATGGTCTAGGAACAACAGCCAAATTCCTGGAAGAAAAGGAAATTTAGTTTTCTGACAAAATCACATCTGAAAACCTCTCCAATATTGGTATTCTTATCGGTTCAGATGTCTACCATAAGTTTATCAAAGGAAAGAATGAAAAGTAGGGAATGAACCTGTTAACGTCTGCAGGAAGATATTTGCTAACAGGCCCAGTATTACAGCTGAAGCAACCCACACCTGTAGACCACCAACAAACCAACCCAGTGATGGTTGCATGACTAGGAGAACAGTCACCACTACAATTCAGAGACATGTCCGAGGAAGAGCTTGATCCCCCATGTACATAAATTATGGGATTTGGCAACTCTTGGCATTGTCCCTGAACGACCTAGTCCAGATGATGTCTGGACTTAAAAACAATACCTGGACTCAGTTGTCTACAGAGATAATCAATACCGGGTCAGGTTACCATGGAAGCTGAAACTCCCTCAGCTACTCATAAACCATTTCATGGCACAAAATCAATTAAGATCACAGGTGCTGCGCTTACAAAGGCATCCTGAGAACTTGAAATTGTACCATGATATATAATCAAGCAACAACACGATAACAAATTTATCGAGATTGTAACAAATAATGACCCAAAGCACTACCAGCCGCACCACCCAGTACTGAAAAATTCAGCTACTACCCCAATAAGGATAAGATTTAACTGCAGTGCTAAGACTAAGCAGAACAGTGTTTCATTGAATGACTGCTTGTTTAAATTAAATACAGTTGTAAATTGATGTTGTTGTTTAGTTATCTGTTCCCCCTTTGATTAATGCTGTGTTCTCATATTTGTGGTATATATTTCCACTGCAGGAAACCCGTGTGTTCTTCTCCATTTCATGGATATTATAGTTGCCCTTGGTTCCTCAATTAGTAAAGTTATTTATTACCTTATTAAATCTATATTAGTTATAGTTATTAAATAGTTAATAAATCTAATATTAGTTATAGATTTATTACCCAAGATTCTATTGCCCTTGAATTCATGATTACTGATTCCCTTCCTTTCTGGGGAAGCAGTAATTTAGACACATTCAAATGGTCAGGGAAGTGGTGGCAGCTTTTAATGCGTTTTTAATTATTAGTTTTAAATTAATAATCCCTATATTTGTTGCTTCCTCCTCAATTAATATATCAGCTTATATTCGCAGTAACTCAGTGAGGGGTCATACAGACCTGTAGCAGTGTTAAGCTGGGGGTATTGAGTGGAGAGTAAGGGAGTAGTGTGATAGGGTTATTACAATGGTAGCAGCGGTGTTTCAATAATTTCTTAACGATTATTGAAGCTTCACGCATCTGTCCGTTCGGTCATGCTGTGTTGGGAGTGCAGCCGGGACCCATGAGATAGAGTCGACGGTAATCCCATGTCAGTGCGTTGGGCATGGATTAGGCGATTCTATAGCATCGTGAGGGGCTGGTAATTTAAGTGTAGGTGCTAAGTAGGCAGTTAAGAGAGGAGGCCACCTTTGTTGGTTGGACAAAGTTATTACTCGACTTTCTCAAACTAATGAAAGGGTGTTGCATGGATACTACATGCAACAGCAGTTCTTTTTTTTCAAGCTGTCGAGGGTGGGGAATTTAATAGGACGCTATTTTTTTCCCCCTCGAGGGCGTTTTGGACGACGCATTAGCTGGACGTTTGGTAAGGTTATGAAGGTGACCACGGTGAGGGATAACCTAGTATTTCTGGCAAACGAGGTGACGGATTTGTCGCACTTTAGATGTCAACAGTCATTCCGCATTCTAGTCTAACTGTCGACCTTCAGCAGCATTTTCGTAGTGTTGGAAGCTAAGTTTTTTTTTTATTTTTATTTTTACATGCAAAGCATGCAATTTAAATACAATAAAAACGGGAAAACACACAGAGAACATAACAAAACAAAACAATAGACCACCGGCCAGAAGGGCCGACAGCTCAGCACAACAAAATACAAACACGATAAATGCAGTGAAAAACACAGACATCAGGACACAAAATAGAAAACAATTGTCAATCAAGCAAGCACAGTAACATCTCAAAACAAAACCTCATACAACTAAACAAACATCAAGATGCATAACAGAAAACATAACAGGACAAGCACAATACAAAAAAAAAATAATAAACAAGTACAACATGTAAAGAAATAATTAAAACACCAGTGCAAACGTACAGCACGGAAACAAGACATGAATAAAAACACCCACACCAAACCAACTGCCCTGCAACAAACCAATAATAAACAAGCAACCCATGCAAATCAGAAAATAAGCATAGGTACATACACAACAACAAACACACATCGGCCTGAAGGACCGAGAACAAAACACAACATAAAGGACATCATGAAACAAAACAAGAAAATCGCACAGCACACAACAAGCTAAGAATAAAAACACATGCGAGCAATGCAGAAGGATAACATACATGTCAAAGTAAAATCAGCTTACTTAAGTGCCCGGGAATGGGGATACCGCACATTAAACGCCTCCCAAATCAGCCACCTTCCCCAAGAGGCTTGACCCACCACTGGGGGCGCAATGTGAAGCGGAACCCCGGCAACAAACACTCGCAGACAGGGAACCCATATGGTGTCCCTCCAGACGCGAGTAACCGCCACCCTATCCCATACACCTGGAACCCGCTCATCAGAAAAGTCCTCCGGCTTCTCAGACAGCAGGAACTCGGCAACCCAGGCCACCAGGTCCTCCACAGTAGGGGGCTGGACAGAGGGCACCACCACAGGGGCACCAGCGGCCATGGGCACACCACCAGACGACTGCAGGGAACCATGGCGGCGCGCATCCTTTTTCAAAGTCACCACCAGGCCACGCCCAGCACCAGCGTCCTCACCACCCCTGGCACCGGAAGCCACCACACCCCACTGCGGAGAGCCCCAGGGCGGGGAAGGAACAGGAGTCACACCCGAGACACAGGCACCAGCCCCAGCAGGCACATGTACCTCCGCCACCACCAACCGTGGAGACAACGACTCATCTGGAGCCACGCCATCAACACCTGAAGACCCATAGTCACTGAAGTCCCCAACATCAGCCCAGGCAGTAAACGAACGCCTGGAACGTTTGGGCTCCGGCCGGATATCATCAGAGCCAGAAGCAGATCCAGAAGCACGGGCACCACTAGCCGGACGAACCGACGCCCGATGCAGAGCGGCAGCAGCCTCTACCACAGGAGGAACCGGACCACACACAGCAGGAGGCTCCGCAGCCACCCCAGCACCCAGCACAGGAGGGATCCGAGGCACGGACGCAGGGCCAGGATCCGCATCCAAAGACGAGGAAGCAGACGGCGATGCTCCACAGGGAGTACCAGGATGGACCACAGGATCGGCAGGGCCAGAGACATGGTCAGGAGGAACATCCGACGGCAACGCAACACACGGAGGAGGGTCTGTGACAACCGGGGGAACGTCGAGAGACGCTGAGGGAGCCTCAGCAGCGAACAGGACGCTCACCTCTTCACCCCCCGGAGTCCTCCTCCAGAGGGAGCGGCGGGAAATCCTCTTCACGGGAGCGACCGGATCAGCAGTACACCCGGCAGCCTGATGCCCCAACAAGTCACACCGAAAGCAAGTACGGGATTGTCGGGCATAAAACACCCACATGTAGTATCCCAACAGCCGGATAGAGGAGGGAATGTCCGACCTCAGTCGCATCCCGAGGGTCCGAATGTTGGTCTTCACACCCGAATACATGCCAGACGAAAGTGAGTTCATCCGCACACTGATGACGGAGCCGAACCTCTGGAAGAATCGCCGGAGGAAAGTCTCAGGAAACTCCATGGGGGCGCCATGAACACTGACATACGTCACAGCACCACTACGGTCTGAAATGGTCACAGACCCGGAGCCTTCCTGCAGCTGCAAAGTACGTCCCTCATACCTCCGTAGAAAAGCACGGTACACCTCCTCGCCTACAAACTTGATGATGACACGGTGAGCAGTGACCAGCTCAACACCATATACATCCCGAACCGGGACTCGAAGCATGTCACTCAATACCACGTCCACCAGCGGGTAATCAGCACGGCCACTAAACTCCAATCCGATGGAGTTTAATCGCATGATAGCGGGAATAGGGCCGCCCATCGCAAAACACGCCACGTCCCCACCACTAGGAGCAGCAGGGAGGGTGAACACCCCCACAACCCCTGCTGGCGAAATTGGCAACTACCCCAAACTGCCGGAGCGGTCAAGCGACACGTCCTCATTCAACTGCAGCGCAGGTGGAACTCCCTTTGGAAGCTAAGTTTTTTTTTTTTTTTTTTTTTTTTTTTATAAAAGAATACACAATGTACAAAACAGACACCCGCCGAAAGAACAAGTTATGAACATACACAGGACAATATAACAAAGGAAGTAAACCACGGATACACTAAATATACCCAACAAAAACCAAGAAAGAAAACACATGACACAAGGCACAAAAAAAAGAGAATCCAGAAACGGGGACAGTATTTACCACAAAAACCAGAACATGACATAAATAGCACACAATAGAAATAACATAAAACATAGGCACATCCACACAACCTTAAGTACAGAAATACAAAAGGAGAACGCACATACAAGCCCAGCCCAACAACCCAAACACAGGTGCATAAAATTACATAACAACAGGCCTCCGAAACCCCTAAGAGGCAAAATTACAAAACTACATTAAACAAAAAACAGGGAAATACAGAACATTGAAAGTCAAACAGAAATAACCGAGTACATTTCTTGCTTCTTACTCCGTTTCCTCATGCATAATTAAAAAGACATAATACAAAGGCAGAACACAAAACACAAATCAAGAAAGAACAGATAAATAAGACATAAATAGCCCAAGGCAAAGTACATGGCACATAAAAAAGAGAAATAACAATCAGTAATGGCAAAAAGAACACTCATAACACAGGTACATGAAAAGGGGGGGGGGGAGGACAAAACATAAACCCGGGCACCCCAACCCCCACACAGAAAATCACAAAATACAGAAGAGGCACGCTCCAAAGACATAGGAGAATATAAGCATACATACCATAAAGAACAAAAATGCACAAAACGTAAAACCCATACAAGGCAAACAAAAAGGCCCACGCAGGAGCCAGGGAAAACATGAAAACCACACCCACACACAAGCACACCCAAACGAACACACACCCACAGGAGCAACCACAACAGAAACAAAACAACCACACACACACACACACACACACCCCGCCCAACCCCCGCCGAGGAGGCCCATCGGAGGACCGGGGACCTAAAACAAACCGGAACAAGACCCACCCAACCAACCCACAGCCAACATCCACGAGCCCAACCCACGACCAATCACTCAAAAGCAGCCCCACGAACATACGCACCAGTAAACCAACCACAAAAATCATTCGGAAAAGCACGCTGCAGCCACCACCAGGTGAACCGTAAGCGTCCTCTCAAAAACCCCAAAACCCTATCAACCCCATAACCCTCCCTCCGGCCAACCCACACACAATACACATAGTCAGCGACAAGAAGACAGAGCGTATTACGCACCCGTCGAGAGCCCCGCGGAAAAGACAAAAACAAAAACGGCAAAAAACCACCCCGACATCCCGGCCCACAAACCACGGCCAACACAGCCCGAAACCAATCAAGCAAACCACTCAGCCTCTCACAAAAATAGAAAACATGTAACTGAGTTTCAGGCAAACCACAGTGGACACAGGCGTCAGAGGCACGCAAACCCAGCATGCACAACCGGTCATTTGTCGCCAACGACAAATGCAACATGCGAAACAACAACTCCCGCTGCTGCGGTGCCAAAAACCGCGCCCCTAACGCCGCCCACACCTCCCCCCAATCCCAACACGGGAATAAAGACTCCACCCGCGGCTGAACACGACAAAATAGAACCCCATAAATCGCCTTCACTGAGAGAGACATATAACCCGGACAACGACAGACAGCCCGAAGAATGTCTACCGCCCAGGAGTAAACAGGAGGGGTACAAAAGGCCACCTCCCGACAAACACCGCAATCCACCAAAAAACTAAACCGGACCGAACAATAAAAAATACACAAAGCATTGAGCCCCCCACCCAACGCTAAACCCTGACACAACGAGACCCAGAACAGCGCCCGAGCCCTGGTAAACACATCAGGAATACCAACCCCACCTTCCCGCACCGCTAACACCAACGTCGAGCGACGAACCGGGTGGTAACGACCACACCACACGTACCTATAAACCTGACGTTCCAACCCCAGAGCCAGCCGGCGATCTAGGGGGAAACACCGAGCCACGAACCAGACACGTGACAGAATTTTACAAGTAACAAGCAACGCCCGCTGATAAATTGTTAACGGGCGCGCAGCCAACAACCCAACCGCAACACCAACACTACGAGAAACCGCACCCCAATTAAATTCCAAAGATCTCTCGTAAGAAGCAAACCAGGTGATCCCCAGAACACGCAGAGAGGAGACCACTGGGAACCAAGACCCCTCCCACACAAGGCGAGAGGACCACCCACCGATACCCATAAGACCAGATTTGGCACGATTGACCTGGGCCCCAGTGGCCAACTCAAACCTTGCAACCACGACCTGGACAGCCCGAACAGAACCAGCAGAGGCCACGAACAGGATGGTATCATCC
Source organism: Procambarus clarkii (assembly GCF_040958095.1). NCBI lineage: Eukaryota > Metazoa > Arthropoda > Malacostraca > Decapoda > Cambaridae > Procambarus > Procambarus clarkii. Next base: position 32,500,030 of record NC_091151.1, read on the forward strand.
GCATAACCGCAGATGGGTAACCGAAGATCAGAAGGCAGCCGGGGGGGGACGGATCAACGCACAAGCCTTGACCGCCCGAAAAAAAGGCTCCTGAAAGAGCACATAAAGGAGCATGGAAAGCGGACAACCCTGCCTCACCGAACGGCGTACAGGGAAAGGAGCACTCAAGAACCCATTGATGCAAACCCGACTGCAACACTGAGCGTACAACATACGCACCCAACGAACAAACAAAGGCGGAAAACCAAGCCGCTCTAACACACGAAAAACAAAAGCTAACGAAACACGGTCAAAAGCCTTAGACCAATCCAGGCAAAGCATCGCTGCTGACAAGCGAGAGCCCGACACGTACAGAAGCACATCCCGAAATAACGCATTGCACTGCAGTAACGAGCGACCTGGAACACCACAAAACTGTTCCACGGAAACCACAGACGCAACCACACGGCGACACCGACCAGCTAAAATCTTGGACAGGATCTTATAGTCCACATTCAACAAAGTAATGGGTCTCCAGTTCGAGAAGAACCGCAAATCGCCCGGCTTTGGGAGCAGTCGCACAATCCCAACGCACTGAGACACAGGCAGAACGCACCCCCGGAGGCAAGTCCGGACCACCTCCAAAAGAACATCACCCAACACATCCCAAAAGGCAACATAAAACTCGACAGGAAGACCATCCGAGCCCGGCACCTTCCCGGAACGAAACGACCTCACCACATCGAAAAGCTCCCCCAACGAAACATCTTCCTCCAAACCAACACAATCAGCAGCAGACAACCCCGGAGCACAACCACCCAAAAAACCTTCCGCAATCGCGTCGTCCCCTACCACCTCCCCATAGAGCGCAACCAACTCCTGCCGCACATAATGCAACACACCACCGGTGTCCGAAACAACGGACCCATCCGGTCGTTGCAGAGCCGTAAAAAGAACACCGCCCCGCGCAGCCTTCACCTTCCCTAAAAGATAAGGAGAGAGCCGTTCCCCGTCAACACATTCACTCACACGAGCACGCACACGAACACCCTCGGCCCACTCATTCCGCAAACCACAAATACGCTCCTTACACTCCGCAATCTCCCCAAAACAGTCAACCCCAGCATTGTACTGCACATACAACCGTGAAAGCCTCGCCTGGAACAACCGCAGCAACCCAAACCTTCCAGCAGCCTCACGTTTGGCAGCCACCCGAAAAAACAACCGACATTGCTCCTTACACCACTCCTACCAATCTAAAACAGAAGGAAAATCACACCGCCGGGCGAAAACCCTGACCCACCAAACCCGAAACTGCCCACAAACCCTCGGAGAACGCAACAACCCACAATTCAGCTTCCACCACCCGGCGCCGACCCGTACCTGACTGGGCACACCAACCCGGACCACCACGAGACTATGGTCCGAGAAAGCAACCGGGACAGTGTGGAAAGCAAACACAGAACACCCCCCCGCCAGTAACATACACTCGATCAATCCGCGAACGCGCCCCATGCGCAGCAAAAGTAAAGGACAACTCGCCCCCATAGCAGCATCCTTGAAACCGCAAGAACGCACCACCTCCTGCAGCGCACCCGAGACATTCTGCGGGCGGGCGCTACTACAGTCCCGCGCACTCGTCACACAGTTAAAATCACCACCAAAAACCATACTCCGCGTATCATGACGCAGGAAAGGGAGAAGCCCCACCCGAGAAAACTCCTCCCGTTCCCGACGGCGAGCCACCCCCGAGGGGGCGTACACTGTCAGGAACGGAAGAACGACCCCCAAAAACTCAACCCTTACAAACAACACCCGCCCATCTTCATCCATCTCCGTGTGAAGCACGGAGAAGGAAGCCCTCCTAGAAAACAACATAAGCGTCCCCCCGAAGGACGTCCTCGGCGGGTTGAGCACAACATGAAAATGCGCACTTAAACACTGCAGCACAGACACCTCACGAACATTATGCTCCTGGATCAGAGCCACATCCACACACTGCTCCTGCAGAACATCCAACAGGCCCAACTGGACCCCAAGATCATTTAAACCACGAACATTCAAAGACGCACAGACAACAGAGGGCGCCATCGGGAGAACCTCAGGACACCCCCAACCCAACGCGTCCCCCAGGGAACACAACCGTACCCGCAGCAGGAGCCACATCCACACCACCAGGCTCAACCCCCTGCCGCACCCTGGAAGACGACCGGCCAGGAACTGCCTTCAAAATCACAGGAGACACACCATGCGAAGAGGGCGCCCCAGGCGTCGAGGACACCATCCACAGTTTTTCCACTGCCTCCGCCGCCCCGAGCCCGACACCATGCTCAATGCCCCGCTCATCCCCAGATCCCGCTTTCGAAGGGGGAGGAGGAACCACTGGAGAAGCGGAGGGAGGAGCACCAGCCAAAGGCACACCACCCGAAGCCTCGATCCTCTTCCCAGGGGGGCCCTTGCTGTGCGACCGATCCCTCGGAGCGCACTTTTGTCGAGGAACAGAAGAGCCCAATGCAACCACAGGAGGCACAGCACAAGCGACAGCAGGCGGCTGCGCCACGGCACCAGCATCAGGAACACCGCTAGGCTGGCCGTCAGGAGACACAGTATCAACACCGCCCCTGGCCTCGGGAAGCACACTGGCCACTGCACACGGGTCGCCCGCCGGCACCACACCACACACGTCGGATTCCAAGGAGACACTCGGGTCGCGATGTACCTCCGCCGTCACCAGCATAGGCGCACCCGAAGCAGGAGCCGCGAGAGCATCAGAGTCAACAGACAGAGCAGATGACCCAGCAGCAGACGGAGAGGTAGGGACAGCTGGGGACGACGCCTCCAGAGGCACACCCTCAGAGCCCGGGCCCACTGGGGGCGCCCCAGCCTCCGGCAGAAGTGGAAAATCATCCGCATGGAAAACCGATGGGTCCTCCGGGCGAGGGGCACGGCAACCTGCAGCGAAATGGCCGACCTCACCACACCGGAAACAGGAGCGAGTCTGCCCCTGGTAGAACACACGCACATAAAACCCACACACAGCCACCCGAGAGGGAATAGCCCCAGAGAGCCGCATGCACAAAGTACGGGCACCCATACGGAGCCCCTTCAGGTGCCCACTAAGCAGACAGGCATGATGCTGCCCCACCACCTCACCATACCGACGGAACGCGGCGGACAGCTCATCCTCAGGAAACTGCACCGGCGCACCATGAACGCTCACATACGTCAGGGGGCCCCACGGATCGGAAACCTCCACCGTCACAGCAGAATCTGGAAGTACATGCGTCCATGTACCCCATCGACGCACAAACAGCTGATACACCTGCGCCGAGGAGAACGTCACCGCCACCCGGGTAGGGGAAAGTTTCTCAACACCGTAGAGATCTTGGTACTCCACACGCATGACGTCCATAAGGGCAACCTCCACCAAGGGCCAGTCAACGGGGGCCGAGAAATCAAGCCGGGCGGTGTCGACCCGGCGAACACGGCCACCACTAGTCGACGCCATGACACCCGCCAGGCCCCGGCCAATGGCCGCACCACACCGTCAACAAGACGACCACCACGCAGCAGTTACAGGTCAACACTGACAGCCTGGGCCGAACGTCAGCGCCCTCCGGTAGCAGAGCGGCGAATCCAGGAAGCTAAGTGGTTGCGGTCGCCTAGACTAGAGTGAATTTGCGGGCCGGAAAGGACAGTTATAGGTTAAATCGAGTTTTTCTTAAATAAACATAAGCGCCTCTTGTATATTAAGCTCCCCTTCAATTTAAGTAATCCCTTTGTTAGTTAAGTGTTCCCCATTGTTTAAGTAATTCTCGTAAATAAGTGTTGTTATTTTCTAAGTATTTTTTTATATATAATATTATAAGGAAGTCTGGATTTTTGTTCCCGTGGTTTGCAGTATTAATTCTCTGCGAGAATTACTAAGGTGAGTGGTTTTACTGCAAGTGGAGTGGAGTGAAGTGCAATGCATTAAAGTGGAGTCAGTGAAAGACTCAGTGACAATCGTGGAAAAAAAATTTGTGATGAAATTTTTCAAAGTCGATTGGAAAATCTCAGTTTTGGAATAAATTCCAGTTTTGTGTCTAGCCATACGTCCAACGAGTCGTCAGTGATAATTCAAGTGTGCAGTTAAAGTGATTCGAGTTAGAGTTTTGAGAGACCAAAAGTCGAGTTTTGGTGAGTTATGCGAATTTGCGTTCAGACTGACTTTTTCTAGCAGTTTCTCAGCACCCAGTGAGGGAGCAATCTGTGACTGTTTGCGCTCAACCAAGTGTCTAAGTGTCTCTTGAGTAGTAAATGCAGTTCAAGTAATAAGTAAACAACACGGCGGTATTTAATTTATAATTTTAAGGGAAGAAATACTTGTTTAATTAAGAATTAGCGCGGAGACGGTGTCGGCGGACTTGACCCAGTCATAGTCAATCAAATCAAATCAAATCAAATGTTTATTTAGGTAAGGTACATACATACAAGAGATTTTACAAAGAGTGATGGATTTATAGATAGGGCTAGTACATACAATGCCTAAAGCCACTATTACACAAAGCGTTTCGGGCTTGAAAAACTTAAATGACTAAAGCTTAATACTAATTGAGCATAATGAATAAAATGAGTTGAGAACAAATAAAAAAAAGAGATACGAAGGGGGAACATGGCTGAAAAAGCAGCACAAATACAATTAGGTCGACAAACAGTGTCATTTAAAAAAAAACAGACATTGGTTGACAATAGAGGGGTAAGGTAGGTTACAGGGAATTTATTAGGTATAGCTTCGTTTTTATCTTAAACTGGTTGAGAGAGGCACAGTCTTTAACATGATTGGGAAGGTCATTCCACATTCTGGGTCCCTTGATTTGAAGAGCATTTCTAGTTTGATTAAGTCGTACTCTAAGAATATCAAAACTGTATTTATTTCTGGTGTGGTGCTCATGGGTTCTGTTACAACCTTCTATGGAGCTTTTGAGGTCAGGATTGGCATTACAGTTCAGCGTTTTATATATGTATAATACACATGAGAGAATGTGCAGTGACTATATATCTAACATATTCAGAGATTTGAGTAGGGGTACCGAGTGATGTCTGGGGCCAGAGTTGGATATTGTCCTAATAGCAGCTTTGTGTTGAGTCATTAGAGGACGTAAATGATTTGGGGATCATTGAGCATTGATTTTTGAGTCATTGAGCATGCGTATAATTTTTGTACACCTAACAAATTTCCAAGTGTTTAGCGAGTGTTATATTCAGCTCAAGTAATAATACACCTATGCGATAGTATTTAATTTATAATTTTGGAAGAATAATTACTAATTTTTAATTAAGAATCCGTGCGACTCTGTGGCTGAGAGCGGTGCGGTTTTCAGTGTTAATTACTCAGTACTCTACAACGTGACCGGCGGTGAACAAGCATATACTAGGTTAATATTGAGCTCATTCAGTAATGTAAATAAGTAACTTAACATTAATTTTGTTTTACTAATTAAACAATTTATTATTTCCAAGCACCGTTGTAAGCGTCGGGCGTAAGTAGTAAATAGTTGTTGAAATCTCAAACATCGCGCCAGTTATTAAATTTACGATAACGTCATTGATTCCTAGTGAGCCTGCGAATTATAGAAAATTTGAACAATTCAATTAATGTAGAGTGTTGTATTAAGTGTGTGCTGGTCATCAAGACTTAAAAGATTTTGTTTAAATAAAAGAGAATTCAAACTAAATTATTTACAGCAAATTCAGTGGAGTTCCTTTCGCGATAATATTAACTGTACAGTTTTCAATATATTTTGTTCAAGAATTCGGTAATTTTCAATATTTTTTTTTTAAAGATTTATATTGAACTTGCATTTAGAGACAAGAAATTCTTACTTTAATTCTTTTTATAATTGCGATACCAGTTTTTTATCAAGTTCATATTTTTGGACATCTAATAATTAACGTAACCTTTTATTTTGGTTATATTTGTGCATGAATTTTTTCAAACGGCATATACAGTGTCTTGTTTACAGAGTTGTGTAAAACCAAGGTTTTACACAACTCCTCGGTTTGTGCCTCGGAGAGGCTGCAAAATCCAGTAAGTTCAGTAGAACTTCGGTTTCAACTCCTTTTGACCATGTCGTAGCTCAGTCGATTAAGGCAGCGTCTGGGATGCTCTCGGACGCCGGATCGAATCCTCGTCACGGCTCTTGTAGATTTGTTCATTTGATGCATCACACAATTGTAATTTCTGTGTGTAGTGTTCCTAATGCCCCTGAGTTTATGATTATTGATTTCTTTCCGTCCTGGGGGATCGGTGATAGACACATTCAGGTATGTTAGATCGGGAAGTTGGTGGCATTGTTTCAGTAAGTCTTTATTCATTACTTTAAAATTAATAATCCCTATTCTTGTTCTTTCCTCCTCATTTAATATTTCAGCTTATATTCGCGGTAACTCAGTGAGGGGTCATACTGAGCTGTAGCAGTGTTAAGCTGGGAGTATTGAGTGGAGAGTAAAGAGAGTATTGGTCACAAAAGCCTCAAGTCATTGTGACCAATATCACTGTACACACTATGAAACCAAAACCACCTCGGACTTTGGTAATTGATCCTTATCGGTACTCTGAACTGAATAAACTAATAGGTGTCACCCAAGTGGTGTTTGATTTTCTAAAGAAAATAGGAATCAAGCATAAATTCCCTAATGCCTTACGGTACTGTGTCGAAAGAGCCCAAACAGATACATTTGGGTTAGAATTTGACAATGTCCCTAAGAAACTTCAAAATGATCTGGGTGATAGACACCAATAATTATAACTTAATCAAATGCGGAGGCCGCTTACAGCATGCAGACAGTTCTGGAAGCAAAAAATCCAATATTGCTTCCTCGTCACCACATAGTAAGCAAACCAATTGTGTTACACATACACAAATAAAACACTCTGCATGGTGGAGTATTATATACCCTCACAGACTTAAGACAACAGTACTGGCTACCCCAAGGTAGGCAGACTAAAATCTATAATTAAATCCTGTGTAATTTGCCAGAGATACGATGCCAGAGTGTGTCCATATCCGGGACCTCCTCCACCCTCAAAGTAACGAGTGGTACATATTCGTTCCTTTGAGAATACAGGAGTAGATTTTACAGGAGCACTAACACTAACAGGCACCAAGGACAAAATTCCAGTGAAGGCATATATCTGCCTATTCACTTGTGCCACAACAAGGGCAGTCCATCTAGATGTGACTCCCGATATGAGTGCCGAGGCATTCTTACAGGCTTTCCGCAGGTTTGCTTCACGTAGATCCTGTCCTAAGTTAATGATCTCCGACAATGGGTCCAACTTAGTGGCATGGGAAGCATGTCTGAGGAAAATCTGGAACCACCCAAAGGTGCGCACTGTCCTAAATCAACAGCAGTGCCACTGGAAATTTATACCTCCCAGAGCACCATGGCACGGAGGCTTCTATGAACGCATGATTGGTACAGTGAAAAGGTCTCTATGGAAAACCCTACACCACCAAAAGATTGACCTACAGGAGCTCCAAACTGTTGCCATAGAGATAGATGCTTGAGTTAACAACCGACCACTTACCTACCTCTCTGATGATGCTTCGCAGCGTGAACCCTTAAGTCCAGCTCATCTGATGTATGGGAGACCTCTAAGACCACTAGTGTCCCTTACGGACGAAGAACCAGAAGATCCTTCATATGTCCGAGAGAGTGACTTGGTGAACGTTTCAAACATCTCTCAAGAGTGATAAGTCATTCGAATGACGTATGGACTCGAGAATACCTGACTGCTCTGAGGGAGTATCATTATAGGACAAACAACCCTTACAACATAATTAAAATGAACCCTGGTGACATAGTTCTGGTGGACAGCGACGGGCCACGCTCAGAGTGGCCTATAGGCCAAATATTCTCTGTTCATCCAGACCGTCAGGGCATCTTGAGAATAGTGAGAGTGAAATGCCTAGGCAACACAACTCTCAAAACTTTTGAGAAATTAGTTCCTTTAGAACTGGCAGGAAAAGAAGAAACAGCAACTTTCTGCACCCGAAGTGCCAGTACAGGACATCCGTCTAGAGAGGAATGCTGCACAACAGTGCAAGCTCAAATTACAGAAGTCCTATAATTCTGAGGGCGAGGAATAAAGTGATCGCAGTCCTTACCGGGACTTCGACCCCTATTCCACCCCACCCCGCCCCCCTCCCTGGAATTATGTCGGAAATCCGTCACACACGACAACTATAGTTACACCTTATGAATTTAAAGAATGGATGATTCCATGACGTCATCACACATCACGTAAATATATTAACTCTCATTTCTTTTAAAACTTCAATCTAGTGTTTAAACTTAACAAACTAGTATTCACTAGGACTGAATATAATTAAATACACCATAAATATAGCTTGACTCCCTATTCCTTAAGACATAAATAGAACCAACAAAACATTATAAGAACATCACCCCACAACAGGGAGGAGGCGTCACATACGCTCTGGGACACAACAACAAACCCACACGAGCACCACTCGTCAAAGATTCCCAAAATATGAATCAACTAACCGAGTAACCCCTATTGTGACCCTTACAGCAAAGAGAAGAGCTAAGTATCCAACTTCCTAACATCTTTTATTAGTAGTGATCACTATAAAATATGGGATAGGTGGCTGGTTATTGGCATTCAAAAAAAACACAAATACAGTGTTTAGTCAACTACACACACACAATATTCATGTCACACCTGTGCTTAATATGTTTATGGAGCCATTATTAATTCCATTCATTCAGCAGGTAAGCTTGAGATTTGGGGATTAGGAGGTGAGCAGACCAAGATAATCTGTGACACTCTCTTACTTAACACTTTCGCGCTCTCGGCGCTCAAAAAAAAAAAATACCCCAGATGCTTTCGGCACTTCGCGCGCCTATGCGGTAAGACCGAAAAAGTGTACACTCTTTTGACTGTCTTGACAATAATTGAAGGCGCACGTATTTAAATTTGGTATCACTGTGTTTGCAATGAAATTGTCTATAAGAGCATACCTATAAAATGCCGCCCAAGCATAAGGAGTATCAACACCAAATAAAAAACTATGCAGATCACTCGCCGAGAGCGCCAAACAGCAACAAAATGTTTCCACTCTCTTAATGGTTGCGAAGCCTACAGTTGTCCTACATCGCTAATTTTGGTATCATTGGAATTGCAATAAAATTCTCTACACGGACATATGCATATGAATGTTTAATATAGGTAATTGCACACCCGCAAGAGTGTGTGAAGTGGAGAGTAGTTAGCCGCGAGCGCACTGGCGAAAACACAATCATGCTTGGAAAGTTTATACATTTATACGTTTCCTGACCCTACTTTTCTATGTACGTATTTCGTTTTTATACCAATGTGTTCGCAATAAAATTTTCTATAAGATGAACTGTATAACATTTGTACAAAGCATGTGTATGAGAAGCGCCAAATATAGAACCACGTCGCTCAGTATGCGTTCGCGGCAGAAACGAACGCATTGTTTTCGTTCGTTTGATGTTTGTCATGTTTATACTTGTTGAAACATTTTATAATTTGTATGACAGTGATCGCAGTAAAATTCCCTACACAGACATATACATAAAACATACAAATATTTCCCACGTGTTGGATATATCAACGGCTAAAAGGAACCCACTGCCACACGCTCGCCACACCCCCAAACATACTTTGTGTATTTTTTTTTTACTCATAGAAGTTTATGTGATATAATATTCATTCTGGTACCAAAAAAATTCGCAAATAAATTCTCTACAAAACAAAAGTATCCCCATCCATTTCGGTTAAAAAATGGAATTTATAGAAATATTTTTTCGATTGACGAGAAAAGTAGGCAGTTATGCGGAATCGTAAGAAAAACCAGTGACGAGTTATCTCTAATCGAAAGCGCGAAAGTGTTAAGCTGATCGAAGTGACACTGAGCTAGCCACCATTACGTGGCACTCTGAGGCACATGTACCACACCCTAATCTGATGGAGGAATCATAGCCAGCCTAATCAGGCCATACCTTCAACACAGCTAAGGATTTTCACAAATCTTTTTTTGCAATAAAGTAGATAGATTTAATAATATAGTAGATTAGGTCACCATATGTGGTATAATTTATATTTTACAAAAGGTAAACAATTTGTAGTTTATCCTGTATCTACTCATAGTGGTATAAGCTACAAATGTCCCTCCAACTATGTGCAGATAAGATTCTGGCAGGCTGAGTCAAAATATACAGTTGACTTAGTATCATAATAATACAATATACCACTTAACAAAAAATAAAATAAAAATAAATAATTATCCGGATAGGATTTTCCCACAACCATCGTCACCATCGGCACCAACAGCACCATTGACACCTTCGATGGTGTGAACGATAGTGAAGGAACTGGTTTGAGAGTATTGGGAGGGGGGGGAGGGGGAGGGAGGAGGGTAATGTTAGGTAATGTGAGTTTCTGCCGTTGGGTGTCTGTAGTTTGAGTTGTTTATTGTGTTGTAACTCACACTGCTGCTCATGTAACAGCAGCACCAGTGTGAAGGTCTTGTAACTTACACTGCTGCTCATGTAACAGCAGCACCAGTGTGAAGGTCTTGTAACTCACACTGCTGCTCATGTAACAGCAGCACCAGTGTGTAGGTCTTGTAACTCACACTGCTGCTCATGTAACAGCAGCACCAGTGTGTAGGTCTTGTAACTCACACTGCTGCTCATGTAACAGCAGCACCAGTGTGAAGGTCTTGTAACTCACACTGCTGCTCATGAAACAGCAGCACCAGTGTGAAGGTCTTGTAACTCACACTGCTGCTCATGTAACAGCAGCACCAGTGTGAAGGTCTTGTAACTCACACTGCTGCTCATGTAACAGCAGCACCAGTGTGAAGGTCTTGTAACTCACACTGCTGCTCATGTAACAGCAGCACCAGTGTGTAGGTCTTGTAACTCACACTGCTGCTCATGTAACAGCAGCACCAGTGTGAAGGTCTTGTAACTCACACTGCTGCTCATGTAACAGCAGCACCAGTGTGAAGGTCTTGTAACTCACACTGCTGCTCATGTAACAGCAGCACCAGTGTGAAGGTCTTGTAACTCACACTGCTGCTCATGTAACAGCAGCACCAGTGTGAAGGTCTTGTAACTCACACTGCTGCTCATGTAACAGCAGCACCAGTGTGAAGGTCTTGTAACTCGCACTGCTGCTCATGTAACAGCAGCACCAGTGTGTAGGTCTTGTAACTCGCACTGCTGCTCATGTAACAGCAGCACCAGTGTGAAGGTCTTGTAACTCACACTGCTGCTCATGTAACAGCAGCACCAGTGTGTAGGTCTTGTAACTCGCACTGCTGCTCATGTAACAGCAGCACCAGTGTGAAGGTCTTGTAACTCACACTGCTGCTCATGTAACAGCAGCACCAGTGTGAAGGTCTTGTAACTCACACTGCTGCTCATGTAACAGCAGCACCAGTGTGAAGGTCTTGTAACTCACACTGCTGCTCATGTAACAGCAGCACCAGTGTGAAGGTCTTGTAACTCACACTGCTGCTCATGTAACAGCAGCACCAGTGTGAAGGTCTTGTAACTTACACTGCTGCTCATGTAACAGCAGCACCAGTGTGAAGGTCTTGTAACTCACACTGCTGCTCATGTAACAGCAGCACCAGTGTGAAGGTCTTGTAACTCACACTGCTGCTCATGTAACAGCAGCACCAGTGTGAAGGTCTTGTAACTCACACTGCTGCTCATGTAACAGCAGCACCAGTGTGAAGGTCTTGTAACTCACACTGCTGCTCATGAAACAGCAGCACCAGTGTGAAGGTCTTGTAACTCACACTGCTGCTTATGTAACAGCAGCACCAGTGTGAAGGTCTTGTAACTCACACTGCTGCTCATGTAACAGCAGCACCAGTGTGAAAGTCTTGTAACTCACACTGCTGCTCATGTAACAGCAGCACCAGTGTGAAGGTCTTGTAACTCACACTGCTGCTCATGTAACAGCAGCACCAGTGTGAAGGTCTTGTAACTCACACTGCTGCTCATGTAACAGCAGCACCAGTGTGAAGGTCTTGTAACTCACACTGCTGCTCATGTAACAGCAGCACCAGTGTGAAGGTCTTGTAACTCGCACTGCTGCTCATGTAACAGCAGCACCAGTGTGTAGGTCTTGTAACTCGCACTGCTGCTCATGTAACAGCAGCACCAGTGTGAAGGTCTTGTAACTCACACTGCTGCTCATGTAACAGCAGCACCAGTGTGTAGGTCTTGTAACTCGCACTGCTGCTCATGTAACAGCAGCACCAGTGTGAAGGTCTTGTAACTCACACTGCTGCTCATGTAACAGCAGCACCAGTGTGAAGGTCTTGTAACTCACACTGCTGCTCATGTAACAGCAGCACCAGTGTGAAGGTCTTGTAACTCACACTGCTGCTCATGTAACAGCAGCACCAGTGTGAAGGTCTTGTAACTCACACTGCTGCTCATGTAACAGCAGCACCAGTGTGAAGGTCTTGTAACTTACACTGCTGCTCATGTAACAGCAGCACCAGTGTGAAGGTCTTGTAACTCACACTGCTGCTCATGTAACAGCAGCACCAGTGTGAAGGTCTTGTAACTCACACTGCTGCTCATGTAACAGCAGCACCAGTGTGAAGGTCTTGTAACTCACACTGCTGCTCATGTAACAGCAGCACCAGTGTGAAGGTCTTGTAACTCACACTGCTGCTCATGAAACAGCAGCACCAGTGTGAAGGTCTTGTAACTCACACTGCTGCTCATGTAACAGCAGCACCAGTGTGAAGGTCTTGTAACTCACACTGCTGCTCATGTAACAGCAGCACCAGTGTGAAGGTCTTGTAACTCACACTGCTGCTCATGTAACAGCAGCACCAGTGTGTAGGTCTTGTAACTCACACTGCTGCTCATGTAACAGCAGCACCAGTGTGAAGGTCTTGTAACTCAAACTGCTGCTCATGTAACAGCAGCACCAGTGTGAAGGTCTTGTAACTCACACTGCTGCTCATGTAACAGCAGCACCAGTGTGAAGGTCTTGTAACTCACACTGCTGCTCATGTAACAGCAGCACCAGTGTGAAGGTCTTGTAACTCACACTGCTGCTCATGTAACAGCAGCACCAGTGTGAAGGTCTTGTAACTCACACTGCTGCTCATGTAACAGCAGCACCAGTGTGAAGGTCTTGTAACTCACACTGCTGCTCATGTAACAGCAGCACCAGTGTGTAGGTCTTGTAACTCACACTGCTGCTCATGTAACAGCAGCACCAGTGTGAAGGTCTTGTAACTCACACTGCTGCTCATGTAACAGCAGCACCAGTGTGAAGGTCTTGTAACTCACACTGCTGCTCATGTAACAGCAGCACCAGTGTGAAGGTCTTGTAACTCACACTGCTGCTCATGTAACAGCAGCACCAGTGTGAAGGTCTTGTAACTCACACTGCTGCTCATGTAACAGCAGCACCAGTGTGAAGGTCTTGTAACTCACACTGCTGCTCATGTAACAGCAGCACCAGTGTGAAGGTCTTGTAACTCACACTGCTGCTCATGTAACAGCAGCACCAGTGTGAAGGTCTTGTAACTCACACTGCTGCTCATGTAACAGCAGCACCAGTGTGAAGGTCTTGTAACTCACACTAGCTGCTCATGTAACAGCAGACACCAGTGTGAAGGTCTTGTACTCACACTGCTGCTCATGTAACAGCAGCACCAGTGTGAAGGTCTTGTAACTCACACTGCTGCTCATGGTAACAGCAGCACCAGTGTGTAGGTCTTGTACTTACACTGCTGCTCATGTTAAAAAACCAGCAGCACCAGTGTGAAGGTCTTGTAACTCACACTGCTGCTCATGTAACAGCAGCACGCAGTGTGAAGGGTCTTGTAACTCACACTGCTGCTCATGTAAACAGCAGCACCCAGTGTTAGTGGTCTTGTAACTCACACTGCTGCCATTAACAGCAGCACCAGTGTGAAGGTCTTGTAACTCACACTGCTGCTCATGTAACAGCAGCACCAGTGTGTAGGTTTTGTAACTCGCACTGCTGCTCATGTAACAGCAGCACCAGTGGGAAGGTCTTGTAACTCACACTGCTGCTCATGTAACAGCAGCAGCAGTGTGAAGGTCTTTTAAAACTCACACTGCTGCTCATGAACCAGCAGCAGGAGTGTAGGTCTTGTAACTTACACTGCTGCTCATGTAACAGCAGCAGCAGTGTAGGTCTTGTAACTTACACTGCTGCTCATGTAACAGCTGCAGCAGTGTAGGTCTTGTAACTTACACTGCTGCTCATGTAACAGCAGCAGCAGTGTAGGTCTTGTAACTTACACTGCTGCTCATGTAACAGCAGCAGCAGTGTAGGTCTTTAACTCACACTGCTGCTCATGTAACAGCAGCAGCAGTGTAGGTCTTGTAACTCACACTGCAGCTCATGTAACAGCAGCAGCAGTGTAGGTCTTGTAACTTACACTGCTGCTCATGTAACAGCTGCAGCAGTGTAGGTCTTGTAACTTACACTGCTGCTCATGTAACAGCAGCAGCAGTGTAGGCCTTGTAACTTACACTGCTGCTCATGTAACAGCAGCAGCAGTGTAGGTCTTGTAACTCACACTGCTGCTCATGTAACAGCAGCAGCAGTGTAGGTCTTGTAACTCACACTGCAGCTCATGTAACAGCAGCAGCAGTGTAGGTCTTGTAACTCACACTGCTGCTCATGTAACAGCAGCAGTGTGAAGGTCTTGCTCATTTTAGGCGCCATATTGTGACCCAGGATACTCTTAGACTCTGATACATGGCGAAGTCAAGCAGTCTTATCATAGTGTGAACTCTCTACTTTTGACATAAGAAAGTGTAGAGTTTATTACATGGATCGTCACCGAGCAGGTAAGTTAAGCCTGCCGGGGTGATGGGGCGGCCGGACAGGCGGGAGCAGGTATTGGCGCCGTTGTTGGGCTCCCCTGAGTGCCACTGTGAAGAGTTCACCATGACCCCAGAGATCAACCAGTTAGAGTTTTGCACTCCTACCCACACATTCGTAACTGAAAGTTAGTGAAGGTTTAATTAAATACAAGTTACATCATTACATATCATTATATTCATTGTGAACTATTCATATGTATATTATTATGATGCAAGATGCTCACTCACTCACTACTTCAAGGAGAAAAGAGAGGGGAACATATCAACCAACATATTAATGTTTTCAAGTGCTAAGTCTTCTGGTCTCAGAGTCACAGGACTTCACAAAATGATCAAGATCGCAACATTGGAAATTAAAGATATTTATACCATCGAATGTATCGAAGTTATTAATGATAAACTTAGATAAAAACTAAACTTACTATGACTTAATTGTCATATTAGGTGATAACCACATTGGTTCCCAATGAACAAGAGATGCACTTGTCAAAAAACGTTATGTTATATATTAAATTGTTGCAATTGTTTTGTGAAAAAGTAATATCCTAAAATAATAAGAACATACAACACTTTGGAATAAAGACTGTAGAGCCAATGACACTACTGCAGCTGTTCCTGAAGGGTCGTGTCTCACTGCTACAGCAGGTGTTCCTCAAGGGTCGTGTCTCACTGCTACAGCAGGTGTTCCTCAAGGGTCGTGTCTCACTGCTACAGCAGGTGTTCCTCAAGGGTCGTGTCTCACTGCTACATCAGCTGTTCCTCAAGGGTCGTGTCTCACTGCTACATCAGCTGTTCCTCACGGGTCGTGTCTCACTGCTACAGCAGGTGTTCCTCAAGGGTCGTGTCTCACTGCTACAGCAGGTGTTCCTCAAGGGTCGTGTCTCACTGCTACATCAGCTGTTCCTCAAGGGTCGTGTCTCACTGCTACATCAGCTGTTCCTCAAGGGTCGTGTCTCACTGCTACAGCAGGTGTTCCTCAAGGGTCGTGTCTCACTGCTACAGCAGGTGTTCCTCAAGGGTCGTGTCTCACTGCTACAGCAGGTGTTCCTCAAGGGTCGTGTCTCACTGCTACAGCAGGTGTTCCTCAAGGGTCGTGTCTCACTGCTACATCAGCTGTTCCTCAAGGGTCGTGCCTCACTGCTACATCAGCTGTTCCTCAAGGGTCGTGTCTCACTGCTACAGCAGGTGTTCCTCAAGGGTCGTGTCTCACTGCTACAGCAGGTGTTCCTCAAGGGTCGTGTCTCACTCCTACAGCAGGTGTTCCTCAAAGGGAGAGTCTAGCGCTATCAAACCAGGTTGCGCTAGGAACCAAGAGGCATGCAGGTACACCAAGAGGCATGCAGGTACACCAAGAGGCAAGCAGGTACACCAAGAGGCAAGCAGGTACACCAAGAGGCAAGCAGGTACACCAAGAGGCAAGCAGGGCACCAAGAGGCAAGCAGGTACACCAAGAGGCAAGCAGGGCACCAAGAGGCATGCAGGTACACCAAGAGGCAAGCAGGTACACCAAGAGGCAAGCAGGTACACCAAGAGGCAAGCAGGTACACCAAGAGGCAAGCAGGTACACCAAGAGGCAAGCAGGGCACCAAGAGGCAAGCAGGTACACCAAGAGGCAAGCAGGGCACCAAGAGGCATGCAGGTACACCAAGAGGCAAGCAGGGCACCAAGAGGCAAGCAGGTACACCAAGAGGCAAGCAGGGCACTAAGAGGTAAGCAGGTACACCAAGAGGCAAGCAGGTACACCAAGAGGCAAGCAGGTACACCAAGAGGCAAGCAGGTACACCAAGAGGCAAGCAGGGCACCAAGAGGCAAGCAGGTACACCAAGAGGCAAGCAGGGCACCAAGAGGCATGCAGGTACACCAAGAGGCAAGCAGGGCACCAAGAGGCAAGCAGGTACACCAAGAGGCAAGCAGGGCACTAAGAGGCAAGCAGGTACACCAAGAGGCAAGCAGGTACACTAAGAGGCAAGCAGGTACACCAAGAGGCAAGCAGGGCACTAAGAGGCAAGCAGGTACACCAAGAGGCATGCAGGGCACTAAGAGGCAAGCAGGTACACCAAGAGGCAAGCAGGGCACCAAGAGGCAAGCAGGTACACCAAGAGGCAAGCAGGGCACTAAGAGGCAAGCAGGTACACCAAGAGGCAAGCAGGTACACTAAGAAGCAAGCAGGTACACCAAGAGGCAAGCAGGGCACTAAGAGGCAAGCAGGTACACCAAGAGGCATGCAGGGCACTAAGAGGCAAGCAGGTACACCAAGAGGCAAGCAGGGCACTAAGAGGCAAGCAGGTACACCAAGAGGCAAGCAGGTACACTAAGAGGCATGCAGGGCACCAAGAGGCAAGCCGGGCACCAAGAGGCATGCAGGGCACCAAGAAGCAAGCAGGTACACAAAGACGCATGCAGGGAACCAAGAGGCAAGCAGGTACACCAAGAGGCAAGCAGGGCACTAAGAGGCAAGCAGGTACACCAAGAGGCAAGCAGGTACACTAAGAGGCAAGCAGGTACACTAAGAGGCAAGCAGGTACACCAAGAGGCAAGCAGGTACACCAAGAGGCAAGCAGGTACACAAAGAGGCAAGCAGGTACACCAAGAGGCAAGCAGGTACACTAAGAGGCAAGCAGGTACACCAAGAGGCAAGCAGGTACACCAAGAGGCAAGCAGGTACACCAAGAGGCAAGCAGGTACACCAAGAGGCAAGCAGGTACACCAAGAGGCAAGCAGGTACACCGAAAGGCAAGCAGGTACACTAAGAGGCAAGCAGGTACATAAAGAGGCAAGCAGGTACACCAATTGGCAAGCTGGTACTCCAAGAGGCAAGCAGGTACTCCAAGAGGCAAGCAGGTACACCGAAAGGCAAGCAGGTACACTAAGAGGCAAGCAGGTACACCAAGAGGCAAGCAGGTACACCAAGAGGCAAGCAGGTACTCTAAGAGGCAAGCAGGGCACCATGAGGCAAGCAGGGCACCAAGAGGCAAGCAGGGCACCAAAAGGGAAGCAGGTAAACCAAGAGGAAAGCAGGTACACCAATAGGCAAGCAGGGCACCAAGAGGCAAGCAGGGCACCAAGAGCCATGCAGGGCACCAATAGGCATGCAGGGCACCAAGAGGCATGCAGGGCACCAAGAGCCATGCAGGGCACCAAGAGGCATGCAGGGCACCAAGAGGCATGCAGGGCACCAAGAGCCATGCAGGGCACCAAGAGGCATGCAGGGCACCAAGAGGCATGCAGGGCACCAAGAGGCAAACAAGTACAATAAGAGGCATGCAGGGCACCAAGAGGCATGCAGGGCACCAAGAGCCATGCAGGGCACCAAGAGCCATGCAGGGCACCAAGAGGCAAACAGGTACACCAAGAGGCAAGCAGGGGCACCAAGAGGCAAACAAGTACAATAAGAGGCAAGCAGGGCACCAAGAGCCATGCAGGGCACCAAGAGCCATGCAGGGCACCAAGAGGCATGCAGGGCATCAAGAGGCTTGCAGAGCACCAAGAGGCATGCAGGGCACCAAGAGGCATGCAGAGCACCAAGAGGCAAGCAGGTACACCAAGAGGCATGCAGGGCACCAAGAGGCATGCAGGGCACCAAGAGGCATGCAGGACACCAAGAGGCTTGCAGAGCACCAGGAGGCATGCAGGGCACCAAGAGGCATGCAGAGCACCAAGAGGCAAGCAGGTACACCAAGAGGCAAGCAGGTACCCTAAGAGGCAAGCAGGTACATGAAGAGGCAAGCAGGTACACCAATTGGCAAGCTGGTACTCCAAGAGGCAAGCAGGTACTCCAAGAGGCAAGCAGGTACATGAAGAGGCAAGCAGGTACACCAATTGGCAAGCTGGTACTCCAAGAGGCAAGCAGGTACTCCAAGAGGCAAGCAGGTACACCGAAAGGCAAGCAGGTACACCAAGAGGCAAGCAGGTACACCAAGAGGCAAGCAGGTACTCTAAGAGGCAAGCAGGGCACCAAGAGGCAAGCAGGGCACCAAGAGGCAAGCAGGGCACCAAAAGGGAAGCAGGTAAACCAAGAGGAAAGCAGGTACACCAATAGGCAAGCAGGGCACCAAGAGGCAAGCAGGGCACCAAGAGCCATGCAGGGCACCAATAGGCATGCAGGGCACCAAGAGGCATGCAGGGCACCAAGAGCCATGCAGGGCACCAAGAGGCATGCAGGGCACCAAGAGGCATGCAGGGCACCAAGAGCCATGCAGGGCACCAAGAGGCATGCAGGGCACCAAGAGGCATGCAGGGCACCAAGAGGCAAACAAGTACAATAAGAGGCATGCAGGGCACCAAGAGGCATGCAGGGCACCAAGAGCCATGCAGGGCACCAAGAGCCATGCAGGGCACCAAGAGGCAAACAGGTACACCAAGAGGCAAGCAGGGGCACCAAGAGGCAAACAAGTACAATAAGAGGCAAGCAGGGCACCAAGAGCCATGCAGGGCACCAAGAGCCATGCAGGGCACCAAGAGGCATGCAGGGCATCAAGAGGCTTGCAGAGCACCAAGAGGCATGCAGGGCACCAAGAGGCATGCAGAGCACCAAGAGGCAAGCAGGTACACCAAGAGGCATGCAGGGCACCAAGAGGCATGCAGGGCACCAAGAGGCATGCAGGACACCAAGAGGCTTGCAGAGGACCAAGAGGCATGCAGGGCACCAAGAGGCATGCAGAGCACCAAGAGACAAGCAGATACACCAAGAGGCATGGAGGGCACCAAGAGGCATGCAAGGCACCAAGAGGCATGCAGGGCACCAAGAGGCTTGCAGAGCACCAAGAGGCATACAGAGCACCAAGAGGCATGCAGGGCACCAAGAGGCATGCAGAGCACCAAGAGGCATGCAGGGCACCAAGAGGCAAACAGGTACAATAAGAGGCATGCAGGGCACCAAGAGGCATGCAGGGCACCAAGAGGCAAACAGGTACAATAAGAGCCATGCAGGGCACCAAGAGGCATGCAGGGCACCAAGAGGCATGCAGGGCACCAAGAGCCATGCAGGGCACCAAGAGGTAAACAAGTACAATAAGAGGCATGCAGGGCACCAAGAGGCATGCAGGGCACCAAGAGGCATGCAGGGTACCAAGAGCCATGCAGGGCACCAAGAGGCAAACAAGTACAATAAGAGCCATGCAGGGCACCAAGAGGCATGCAGGGCACCAAGAGGCATGCAGGGCACCAAGAGGCATGCAGGGCTCCAAGAGGCATGCAGGGCACCAAGAGGTATGCAGGGCACCAAGAGGCAAACAAGTACAATAAGAGGCATGCAGGGCACCAAGAGGCATGCAGGGCACCAAGAGGCAAACAAGTACAATAAGAGGCATGCAGGGCACCAAGAGGCATGCAGGGCACCAAGAGGCAAACAAGTACAATAAGAGGCATGCAGGGCACCAAGAGGCATGCAGGGCACCAAGAGCCATGCAGGGCACCAAGAGCCATGCAGGGCACCAAGAGGCACGCAGGGCACCAAGAGGCAAACAATTACAATAAGAGGCATGCTGGGCACCAAGAGCCATGCAGGGCACCAAGAGGCAAACAAGTACAATAAGAGCCATGCAGGGCACCAAGAGCCATGCAGGGCACCAAGAGCCATGCAGGGCACCAAGAGGCATGCAGGGCACCAAGAGCCATGCAGGGCACCAAGAGCCATGCAGGGCACCAAGAGGCAAACAAGTACAATAAGAGGCAAGCAGGGCACCAAGAGCCATACAGGGCACCAAGAGCCATGCAGGGCACCAAGAGGCATGCAGGGCATCAAGAGCCATGCAGGGCACCAAGAGGCATGCAGGGCACCAAGAGGCATGCAGGGCACCAAGAGGCAAGCAGGTACACCAAGAGGCAAGCAGGGCACCAAGAGGCAAGCAGGGCACCAAGAGGCAAGCAGGTACACCAAGAGCCATGCAGGGCACCAAGAGGCATGCAGGGCACCAAGAGCCATGCAGGGCACCAAGAGGCATGCAGGGCATCAAGAGCCATGCAGGGCACCAAGAGGCATGCAGGGCACCAAGAGGCATGCAGGGCACCAAGAGGCATGCAGGGCACCAATAGGCATGCAGGGCACCAAGAGGCATGCAGGGCACCAAGAGGCAAGCAGGGCACCAAGAGGCATGCAGGGCACCAAGAGGCAAGCAGGGCACCAAGAGACAAGCAGGGCACCAAGAGGCATGCAGGGCACCAAGAGCCATGCAGGGCACCAAGAGCCATGCAGGGCACCAAGAGGCATGCAGGGCACCAAGAGGCAAACAAGTACAATAAGAGGCATGCAGGGGCACCAAGAGCCATGCAGGGCACCAAGAGGCAAACAAGTACAATAAGAGCCATGCAGGGCACCAAGAGCCATGCAGGGCACCAAGAGCCATGCAGGGCACCAAGAGGCATGCAGGGCACCAAGAGCCATGCAGGGCACCAAGAGCCATGCAGGGCACCAAGAGGCAAACAAGTACAATAAGAGGCAAGCAGGGCACCAAGAGCCATGCAGGGCACCAAGAGCCATGCAGGTCACCAAGAGGTATGCAGGGCATCAAGAGCCATGCAGGGCACCAAGAGGCATGCAGGGCACCAAGAGGCATGCAGGGCACCAAGAGGCAAGCAGGTACACCAAGAGGCAAGCAGGGCACCAAGAGGCATGCACGGCACCAAGAGGCAAGCAGGTACACCAAGAGCCATGCAGGGCACCAAGAGGCATGCAGAGCACCAAGAGCCATGCAGGGCACCAAGAGGCATGCAGGGCATCAAGAGCCATGCAGGGCACCAAGAGGCATGCAGGGCATCAAGAGCCATGCAGGGCACCAAGAGGCATGCAGGGCACCAAGAGGCATGCAGGGCACCAAGAGGCATGCAGGGCACCAAGAGCCATGCAGGGCACCAAGAGGCATGCAGGGCACCAAGAGGCATGCAGGGCACCAAGAGGCATGCAGGGCATCAAGAGGCAATCAGGTACACCAAGAGGCAAGCAGGGCACCAAGAGGCATGCAGGGCACCAAGAGGCAAGCAGGTACACCAAGATCCATGCAGGGCACCAAGAGGCATGCAGGGCACCAAGAGCCATGCAGGGCACCAAGAGGCATGCAGGGCATCAAGAGCGATGCAGGGCACCAAGAGGCATGCAGGGCACCAAGAGGCATGCAGGGCACCAAGAGGCATGCAGGGCACCAAGAGGCATGCAGGGCACCAAGAGGCATGCAGGGCACCAAGAGGCATTCAGGGCACCAAGAGGCAAGCAGGCCACCAAGAGGCATGCAGGGCACCAAGAGGCAAACAGGTACAATAAGAGGCAAGCAGGGCACCAAGAGACAAGCAGGGCACCAAGAGGCAAGCAGGGCACCAAGAGGCATGCAGGGCATCAAGAGGCCATCAGGGTACCAAGAGGCATGCAGAGCACCAAGAGGCAAGCAGGTACACCAAGAGGCAAGCAGTGCACCAAGAGACAAGCAAGGCACCAAGAGGCAAGCAGGTACACCAAGAGGCAAGCAGGTACACCAAGAGGCAAGCTGGTACACCAAGAGGCAAGCAGGTACACCAAGAGGCAAGCAGGTACACCAAGAGGCAAGCAGGAACACCAAGAGAGAAGCAGGTACACCAAGAGAGAAGCAGGTACACCAAGAGGCAAGCAGGGCACCAAGAGGCAAGCAGGGCACCAAGAGGCAAGCTGGGCACCAAGAGGCAAGCAGGGCACCAAGAGGCAAGGAGGGCACCAAAAGGCAAGCAGGTACTCCAAGAGGTAAGCAGGAACACCAAGAGGGAAACAGGAACACCAAGAGGGAAGCAGGAACACCAAGAGGGAAGCAGGAACACCAAGAGGCAAGCAGGTACACCGAGAGGCAAGAAAGGCACCAAGAGGCAAGCTGGTACACCAAGAGTCAAGCAGGTACACAAGCGTCAAGCAGAGACAAAGAGGCAAGCTGGACACTCCCATTGCCTCACTTCTAGTGCCTCTCTTATAGTGCCTCATTTCCAGTGCCTCACTTCCAGTGCCTCACTTTAAGTACCTCACTTCTAGTATTTCACTGCCAGTGCCTCACTTCTAGTACCTCACTTCCAGTACCTCACTTACAGTGTCTCATTTCCCGTACCTCACTTCTCGTACCTCACTTATAGTGCCTCGGTACTTATAGTGCCTCACTTGTAGTGCCTCACTTAATTAGCCTCACTTCCAGTGCCTCATTTCCAGTGCCTTACATCCAGTGCCTTATTTCCAATGCCTCATTTCCAGTGCCTCACTTCCAGTGCCTCACTTCTAGTGCCTCACTCTCATTGCTTCATTTCTAGTGCCTCTCTTCCAGAGCCTCACTTCAAGTACCTTACTTATATAGAGCCTAGTTTCTAGTACCTCCTTTCTAGTGCCTCACTTCTAGTGCCTCTCTTCCAGTGCCTCTCTTTTAGTACCACACTTCTAGTTCCTCAATTCCAGTGCCTCACTTCCAGTGCCTCACTTCTAGTGCCTCACTCTCATTGCTTCATTTCTAGCGCCTCTCTTCCAGATCCTCACTTCAAGTACCTTACTTATAGAGCCTAGTTTCTAGTACCTCCTTTCTAGTGCCTCACTTCCAGAGCCTCTCTACCAGTACCTCACTTTTAGTGCTTCACTTTAGTGCCTCACTTGTAGAGCCTTACTTCTAGTGCCTTACTTCCAGTGCCACACTTCTAGTGCCTCAGCTCCAGAGCCTCACTTCTAGTGCCTCACTTACAGAGCCTCACTTTTATTGCCGCACTTCAAGTGCCTCACTGATAGTGCCTCATTTCCAGTGCCGCACTTAAAATGCCTCACTTCTAATGCCTTACTTGCTAAGCCTCACTTCTAGTTCCTCACTTTGAGTGCCTCTTTACCATGGCCTCAATTCCAGTTCCGAACGTCTAGTGTTTCACTTCTAGTACCTCACTTCTAGTACCTCACTTCCAGTACCTCACTTCTAATGGCTCGTTTCAAGTGCCTCACTTCCAGTGCCTCACTTCTAGTGCCTCACTTGTAGTGCCCCTCTTCCAGTGCCTCACTTCTAGTACCTCATTTCTAGTACCTCACATCTAGTTCCTCACTTCCAGTGCCTCATTTCTAGTGACTTATATCTTGGGGCTCACATCTAGTGGCTCATTTCCAGTGCCTCACTTCTAATGCCTCGAATCTAGTGCCTCACTTCTAGTGACACATTCTAATACCTCACTTTTAGTATCTCACTTCTAATTCCTCCCTTCAAGTACCACTTGTCTTGTGCCTCGCTTCTAGCTCATTACTTCTAGTACCTCACTCCTAATGCCTCACTTCCAGAGCATCAGTTCCAATGCCTTACTTCCAGTGCCTCACTTCTAGTGCTTCACTCCCACTGCCTCACGCTCATTGCCTCCCTTCTAGTGAATCACTCTCTCTTCCAGTGCCTCACTTCCAGTGCCTCACTTCCAGTTCCTCACTTCCAGTGCCTCACTTCCAGTGCCTCACTTCCAGTGCCTCACTTCCAGTGCCTCACTTCCAGGGACTCACAGTCAGTGCCTCACTTAAAGTGCCTCGCTTCTAGGGCCTCACTTCTAGTGCAATACTTCTAATACCTCACTTCTAGTAACTCACTTCTAGTACCTCATTTCTAGTGCCTCACTTCTATTGCCTTACTTCTAGTACCTCACTTCTAATACCTCACTTCTAGTACCTCGCTTCTAGTAACTCATTTCTAATGCCTCACTTCTAGTGCCTCAAGTCTTTTGCCTCACTTTTAGTGCCTCACTTCTAGTGCCTCACTTCCACTGCCTCACTTCCAGTGCCTTTCTTCCAGTGCCTCACTTGCAATGCCTCACTTCTAATGACTTACTTCTGGTACCTCACATCTAGTATCTCACTTTTAGTGCCTCATTTCTAGTACCTCACTTCTAGTACCTCACTTTTATTACTTAACTTCTAATGCCTCACTTCAAGTACCTCACCTCTAGTACCTCACTTCTAGTACTTCAATCTTATTATATCACTTTCAGCGTCTCACTTCTAGTGCCTCACTTCCAGTGCCTCATATTCTGTGCCACACTGCTAGTGCCTCACTTCCAGTTCCTCATTTCTAGTATCTCACTTCTAGTGTCTCACTTCTAGTGCCTCACTCCCATAAACTCACGTTTAGTGCCTTACTTCTAGTACTTCACTTCATGTATATCACTTTCAGAGTCTCACTTCTAGTACCTCCCTTCTAGTAACTCATTTCTAATGCCTCACTTCTAGTGCCTCATGTCTAGGACCTCACTTCCAGTGCCTCACATCTAGTGCCTCAATTCTAATGGCTCACTTCTAGTACCTCAGTTTTAGTGCCTCAATTCTAGTGTCTCACTTTAAGTGCCTCACTTCCAGTGCCTCACTTCTAGTGCCTCATTTTCAGTGCCTTGCCAATTGAGGCACCTCAAATCCAGTGCCTCAATTCTAGGCCTCACTTCTAGGCCTCACTTCCAGTGCCTCACTTCTAATGACTATCTTCTAGTACCTCACATCTAGTACCTTACTCTTAGTAACTCACTTATAATGCCACACTTCTAGATCCTCATGGCTAGTACTTCATTTCTAGGGCCTCACTTCTAGTACCTCAGTTCTAGTGCCTCACTCCCATTGCCTCACTCCTATTGCCTCACTTCCAGTGCCTCACTTCTTGTGCCTTTTTTCTAATGCCTCACTTTAAGTGCCTCACTTCCAGTGCCTCACTTGTAATGTCTCACTTGTAGAGCCTCACTTCCAGTGCCGCACTTTCAGTGCCGCACTTCCAGTGCCTCACTTTTAGAGCTTCACTTCTAGTGCCTCACTTTTAGAGCTTCACTTCTAGTGCCTCACCTAAAGTGCCTCACTTTTAATACCTTACTTCTTGTGCTTCACTTCTAGTGCCTCACTTTCAGTGCCTCACATCCAGTGCCTCCCCCCATTGCCTCACTTCTAGTGCCTCACTTCTAGTGCCTCGCTTCCAGTACCTCACTTATAGTTCCTCACTTCTAGTTCCTCACTTCCAATGCCTCACTTCTAGTACCTCACTTCTAGTACCTCACTTTTAGTACCTCATTTCTAGTGTCTCTCTTCTATTGCCTTACTTGTAGTACCTCACTTCTAATGATTTACTTCAAGTGCTTCACTTCTAGTACCTCGCTTTTAGGACCTCACTTCCAAAGCCTCACATCTAGTACCTCATTTTTACTGCCTCACTTCCAGTACCTTACTTCTTGGGTCTCATTTCTACTGCCTCACATCTAGTACCTTCCTTCTAGTGCCTCACTTATAGTGCCTCACTTCCGGTGCCTCATATCCAGTGCCTCAATTACAGTGCCTCACTTCTAGGGCCTCACTTTTTGTGCCTAACTTCTACTGCCTCACATCTAGTGCCTCAATCCCATTGCCTCACGTTCAGTGCCTCACTTCTAGTACTTCACTTCTAATATATCACTTTCAGTGTCTCACATCTAGTACCTAACTTCTTTTGCCTCACTTCCAGTGTCTCACATCCAGTGCCACACTTCTAGTATCTCTCTTCTAGTATCTCACTTTCAGTGCCACACTTCCAGTGCCTCACTTCCAGTGCTTCACTTCCAGTGCCTCACTTCTAGTTTCTCGCATCTAGTGCCTCACATCTAGTCAACACTTCTTATACCTCACTTCTAGTACCTCACTTCTAATGATTCCATTCTAGTACCTCACTTCAAGTAACTCACTTCTAATGCCACACTTCTAAAACTTCACTTGTACTACCTCATTTCTAGTACCTCACTTCCAGTGCCTCACTTCCAGTGCCTCACTTCTAGTGCCTCACTTTTAGTGTAACACTTCTAATACCTCAGTTTTAGTACCTCACTTCTAATGCCTCATTTCTATTACCTCACTTGTACTACCTCATTTCTAGGGCCTCACTTCCAGTCCCTCACTTCTAGTTCCTCACTTCTAGTGCCTCGCATCTAGTGCCTCACTTCTAGTTCCTCACTTCTAGTGCCTCGCATCTAGTGCCTCACTTCTAGTGTTGTAGTAGTAGTAGTAGGCATCCGTCAATCCCGTGGGGTTATGGAGTTGTGCCCTGGGTGTCTAGTTGTTGTAGTGTAGTTGGATGCAGCGCCTGCTGTGGCTGTGAAGGCCAACCCGAGAATGACAGTCCCGACTGCAGCGAGCTCAGATAAACGCCTAAGCGGGTAGGCCTGACAGTGGTCGAGACCTCCTCTGAAGTCTATTATCCTCCGCCTGCCTCTTCAGTTCATCCTCGAATTGCTGGAGTGCCTTCTGCACTTTACATCTCCAGGCAGATCTGTCCGCAGCTGCTGCCTCCCAAGTGTTGATGTCGATGTTCATCTGGTTGAGGTCGCGTTTGCAATCATCTTTGAAACGCAGCTGAGGTCTTCCGGTGGGTCTCCTTCCTGATGCCAGTTCTCCATACAAGAGGTCCGTCGGTATGCGGCCATCGACTATGCGTGGGACATGTCCCAGCCATCGCATGCGTCTCTGCTTCAGGAGAGTGAACATTGAAGAGACTCCTGTTCTCTCGATGACTGTGTTGTTGGTGATGTCAAGGATGCATCTCAGGTTCCGCATGTGAAAGGTATTGAGCCGTCTCTCCTGGCGAGAGCGCAGGGTCCAGGATTCCGAGCCGTAGAGAAGTGTACTCACCACACATGCCATGTAGACTTATGCCTTGGTGTGCACTGTCAGTTTGGCATTTTCCCAAACGCGCTTTGTGAGCCTGGCCAGTGTTGTTGCGGCCTTCCCGATACGCCTGTTGAGCTCAAAAATTAATGGTGCCCAGTCACAATTAGGGATTGAACGCCGACCTGCGTGAAGCGATACCGTCGTTCCAACGTAATAGTTGAGGCTCTATTTACACTTCCTCGTAAGTGGAAGTTAAGTGGAAGTTAAGCTAAGTGGAAGCTTCCTTCCCAGTAAGCTTTCTGCTCCTATGGCTAGAGCCCCGCTCTCACAATTTTCAGGTCCGAGTTCGACTCGAACGATTCAAATGAATTGAATATGGTTTTTAGGAAGCGTCGTGGCCAGACTGGGAGGTCGGACAAGGTGTTAACGCTGTCATCAGTTCGAACTCTTTTTTTTTTCCAAGTAAAACTTCTAGTGTAACACTTCTAATACCTCACTTTTAGTACCTCACTTCTAATGCCTCATGTATATTACCTCACTTCTAGTACCTCACTTCTAATGCCTCACTTCTTGTACCTCACTTCTAGTACCTCATTTCTAGTGCCTCACTTCTACTGCCTCACTTATACCCTCCAAACACACACCGAAACTACGACGTTGGTACAACGTTCGAACAAGTTTTAACACCACCTAACCAGTTATAACAACCAATATATCAAGTTGTAACAACGTTCCAATACGTCATAAACACATTAAGCCAAGATGTAACAACTTTATTACAAGATGTTGTTACAAGCGGAAAATAGAGACAGTTTCGGTTTGTGTTTCCAGGGTAGTGCCTCACATCCAGTGCCTAAATTCCAGTGCCTCATATCTAGTGCCTCACTTCCAGTGTCACATCCAGTGCCTCACTTCCTGTGCCTCATTTCTAGTGCCTCACTTCCAGTGTCTCACTTTTAGTGCCTCACTTCTCGTACCTCTCTTCTAGTATCTCACGTTCAGTGCCACACTTCTAGTGCCACACTTCCAGTGCCTTACTTCCAGTGCCTCACTTCTAGTGCCTCACCTCTAGTGCTTCACCTCTAGTGCCTCACTTCTAGTGCCTTACTTTTAGTACCTCAGTTCTAGTGCCTAACTTCTAGGGCGTTACTTCTTGTACCTCAGTTCTAGTACCTCACTTCTACTGCCTCACTTCCAATGCCTAGCTTTTAGTGCAGCATTTCTAGTACCCTTACCGCTAGTACCTCATTTCTAGTGCCTCACTTCTAGTAACTCACTTCTAATGCTTCACATCTAGTACCTCACTTCTAATACCTCACTACTAGTACTATACTCTTATTATATCACTTTCAGTGTCATACTTCTAGTGCCTCACTTCCAGTACCTCATTTCTAGTGCCTCACTTCAAGGGCTTCACTTCTAGTACCTCACGTCTAGTTCTTCACTTCCATTGCCTCACGTTTAGTGCCTCACCTCTAGTACTTCACATCTAGTATATCACTTACAATGCCTTACTTCTAGTGCCTCACTTCCAGTGTCTCACTTCAAGTGCCTCATTTCCATTGCCTCAGGTTTAGTGCCTCCCTCCCATCGCCTCACGTTTAGTGACTCACTTCTAGTACTTCATTTCTAGTATATCACTTCCAGTGTCTTTTTTTTAGTACCTTACTTCTAGTACCTCATTTCTAATGCCTCAATTCTAGTGCCTCATTTCTAGTGCCTCACTTCCTGTGTCGCACTTCTAGTGATTCAATTATAGTGCCTCACTTCCAGTGCATCGCCTCTTGCACCTAACTTCTAGTGCCTCATTTCTAGTACCTCAGCTTTAGTGCCTCTATTCTTGTGGCTCACTTCCAGTGCCTCACTTCCAGTGCCTCACTTCCAGCGCCTCTCTCCTATTGCCTGACACCCACTTCGAGTGCTTCAAATTCTAGTATCTCACTTCCAGTTCCTCATTTCAAGTGACTCAATTCCGGTGTCTCAATTCTAGTCCATCGCTTCTTGTGCTTCACTTCTATTACCTCACTTCTACTATCTAACTTCTAGTGCCTAACTTCCAGTGCCTCACTTCCAGTGCTTCACTTCTAGTGCCTCATTTCTAGTGCAACACTTGTAATACCTCTCTTCTAGTACCTCACTCCGAATGCCTAATTCTAGTACCTCATTTCTAGTACCTCACATCAATTACCTCATTTCAAGTGTCTCACGTCTACTGCCTTTCTTCTAGTACGTCTCATCTAGTGCCTTACATCTATTGCCTCAATTCTAGTACCTCATTTCTAGTAACTCATTTTTAATGTCTCGCATCTATTGCCTGACGTCTATTGCCTCATTTCCAGTCCCTAACTTTAAGTGCCTCACTTCCAGTGCCTCACTTTTAGTGCCACACTTCCAGCGCCTCATTTGTAATGTCTCACTTCTAGTGCCTCACTTCCAGTGCCTCACTTCATGTGCCTCCCTTACAGTAACTCACTTCCAGTGCCTCACTTAAAGTGCCTCACTTCTAGTGCAACACTTCTAATACCTCACTTCGAGTACCTCACTTCCAATGCCTAACTTCTAGTACCTCATTTCCAGTGTTTCTCTTCTATTGCCTTACTTCTAGTACCTCGCTTCTAGTAATTCCTTTCTGATGCCTCACTTCTAGTGCAACACTTCAAATACCTCAATTCTAGTGCCTCACTTTTAGTGTCTCACTCCCATTGCCTAATGTTTAGTGCCCCCCTCTTCTAGTACTTCACTCCTAGTATATCCCTTTTAGTGTCTCACTTTAATACCTCACTTCCAGTGCCTCACTTCCAGTGCCTCACTTCCAGTGCCTCACTTCCGGTTCCTCACATCCTGTGCCTCACTTCCAGTGCCTCTCTTCAAGTGCCTCACTTTATGTGCCTCACATCCTGTGCCTCACTTCCTCTGCGTCACTTCCAGTGCCTCACTTCAAGTGCCTCACTTTTAGTGTCTAACTTCTAGTGTCTGAGGACTAGTGCCTCACTCCCACTGCCTCACATTTAGTGCCTCACTTCTAGTATTTCACTTCTAGTATATCACTTTCAGTGTCTCACTTCTAGTACCTAACTTCTTTTGCCTCACTTCCATTGTCTCACTTTTAGTGCCTCACTTCTAGTACCTCAGTTCTAGTGCCTCACTTCCAGTGCCTCACTTCTAGTGCCTCATTTTCAGTGCCTTGCCAATTGAGGCACCTCAAATCCAGTGCCTCAATTCTAGGCCTCTCTTCTAGGCCTCACTTCCAGTGCGTCACTTCTAATGACTATCTTCTAGTACCTCACATCTAGTACTTTACTCCTAGTAACTCACTTATAATGCCACACTTCTAGATCCTTATGTCTAGTACCTCATTTCTAGTGCCTCACTTCTAGTGTCTTACTTCATGTACCTCACTTCTAATTGCCTCACTTCCAGTGCCTCAATTCTAGTGCCTCAGTTCTGGCCCCTCACTTATAGTGCCTCACCTCTAGTGCCTCACTTCTAGTACCTCACTTCTAAATGCCTCACTTCCAGTGTCTCTCTTTCAGTGCCTCACTTTTAGTGCCTTACTTCCAGTGCCTCACATCTAGTGCCTCACTTCTAGTACCTCAGTTCTAGTGCCTCACGTCTACTGCCTCACTTCCTGCGCCTCACTTTTAGTGCAGCACTTCTAGTACCCCTACCTCTAGTACCTCACTTCTAGTGCCTCATTTCCAGTGATGCACCTCAGGTGCCTCACTTTTAGTGCCGCTCTCCCATTGCCTCACTCCTATGGCCTCACTACTAGTGCCTCACTTCCAGTGACTCACTACTAGTGCCTCACTTCCAGTGACTCACTACTAGTGCCTCACTTCCAGTGACTCACTACTAGTGCCTCACTTCCAGTGACTCACTACTAGTGCCTCACTTCCAGTGACTCACTTGCAGTGTCTCTCTTCCTAGGCCTCACCGGAAATAAAAAATATTTGAGCACTCCATAACAACTGGTGTCTTGAGTGTAGGACATCTTACCACTGCTGCCGGCCTGGTAATGTGCCGCCAGGCGGAAGAAGGCTTCTGAAGTTGGTGTAACGAACAAGTCACTGCCGTGTGCCTGGCAGAAGGCGCGGGCGTCGTCGAAGATGTAGCGAGCGTTCACCTGCAGCAGCTGCCCGAGGTCCTCCAGGCCCCCCACCAACCCAAAGGAACCGCTACTTGGCACTGCAAAGTACACCACAACAAATTAATTGTCTGTCTTCAGCACCAATCTTTTGTTGGCAGTGTGTCCTGAACAATAATATTAATTGTAATTCATAATTTTTATTGGACAAATTATTTTATTCAACGTATAATTATTCAACAATAATTTTTGTATAATTATTATTATTATCAAATCAACATGAGCCTTGATGAGGGTGTTCCCCAGCCAAACTCTAGTCGACTGCACTACGACATAGTCAAAAGATTCTTTTGACCATGTCGTGATACAGTCGACTAGAGCGCGCCTGGGAACACCCAGCACATAGGTTCGACTCCTCATCAAGGCTTTTGTGGATTTGTTCATTGATATATCATATTAATGTGATTTCTCTGTGTATTATTATTATTATTACAAAAAAGAAATCCCATTAACGTAATGTATCAATGAGAAAATCAGTAGAAGCCGTGAGCAAGATTCGAACCTATACTCTGGGTAATCCCAAGCACATGCTCTAGACCACTACCCCACGACATGGTCGAAAGCAATGCAACTCGAATTCAACTGAATCCTCTAGGAGTTCTGAGGCTTCCACCTGAAGCCTAATCAGGGGTTCCATGCATTGCCTCCGTGTGCTCTGGTCACAGTCTGGCAGCTCTATCTTCAACGCTGCTCTTCAAGTGCACAAAGAAGTCACATTAATGAGATGACTCAGTGAGAACATCCGCTGGAACCACGAGAAGGGTTCGCACCTATGTTCCGGGTACTTATAAGCAAACTTCAGGTGGAAACCTCTAATCCAAGAAGATTCAATTGAAACCCAGGTATCATTGCAATTTACATGTCGTGGTGCAGTGGTCTAAGGTGTCATCTTAAATATCATTATTATTATTAGTATATCATTATCATCATCATTATTACTTTCGTGAGTTATGGGATTAAAAATGTTCGAACTTCAAGCCAGTAAATAGGATCAGGAGGGTGAGTATTGTTATGACCCCAGGTAGCCTGGTGAAGTGAGTCTACCAGGTGAGAGTTATTTTGCACACCTGACCAGAGATTAAGATGCCAGAGGAAGGAAATTTATTAAGTAAACTGATGTGCAGGTGAGGTGCAGTTCGCTCAGCCTTTCCTCGTAACTCATACGAATTAGTTCTGGGACTAGCCTAGTGGCATACCTCTGAACTTTTTCCAGCTGAACGTGGTATACAAGGTTATGAAAGATTCCTTACACAGGTTTCTGATGAGAGTTCTGTTGTTAGCCAGCCTCGCCTACGCTGCTGATGTTATTCTTTAGATGAGGGCTTGAGGAGACAGGTTTGGTGTGATGTCAACTCCTAGATCTTTCTCTCTGTCCATTTCGTGAAGGACTTCATCTCCCATTGTCTCCCTTCATCTCCCATCCAGTGTCTGGCCTCCAATTTCCTCCCCCTAGTTTCATTACCTAACATTTGCTTGGGGTGAACTTTAATGGTCCTTTGTTTGACCATTCCTTCAGTTTGTTTAGCTCATCTTGTAGCCTCATACTATCTTCCTCTATCTTAATCCTCCTAATATTTTTTCCATCATCTGCATTCATTGATAGGAACGAGTCTATTCCCTCTGGAAGATCATTTACATATGTCAGGACCCTAAGGTGATATTCCACGAGTGGAGGAAAGTAAGCAGGTGTTTCCTTGTGTGAAGTACCTACCTGATTTTGAGGACCCAGACAGATGTTCTTAGTGGTGTGCCTCAGGAAGTAGAACAGAGAATCGTACAGACGCCTTGATATGTATGAGGGAGTGCTTGATTGCATATTGGCATGAAAGACGCAGTGTAAGGTGAAATAAATATTTATTTTCTTGTTGGAGGTATTTTTTGTGCCAAGTATTCAACCCTAAGCAGTGAGGAGGAAGCAGGTTGAGGACCAAAATAGAGCAGCAGCCTAATACAGTTTATTGATGCAGGAGAAATGTAAGTGGAGAGTTATATATATATATATATATATATATATATATATATATATATATATATATATATATATATATATATATATATATATATATTTTTTTTTTTAAATTCAATGGAAGGGAGTACCACCTCTAGCTGGAAGAAGGGGGACCCATAGCCTCGGAGGAAACCACGCATAACGCATTAGAGGGAATGTTTAGATCCCCTCCAATACAGTTTCTGTGCTTTTCTCCTACCACCCCCTTCCTTTTTTATTTTTTGTGCTTTATTATGCATTTGATGGTTACAAGATTATATATATATATATATATATATATATATATATATATATATATATATATATATATATATATATATATATATATATATATATATATATATATATATATATATATATATATATATGTGATGGTACCACCTCTGGTGCCAATGTGGGGACCCATGGCCTCGGAGAAGAAAATAAAAAGTATTCAGAGGAGACCTTGTGGTTTCTCACTGAACACTAATATTATCTTCTCCTACCACCCCCATTCTTTTGTATGTACACATATATATTTACTTTATTTGAACTTTGTTACAAAAAAGGAGTTACATATGGGTTTCAAAGATGGTTATCATAGGTTGTCGAGTTCCTCCAGCTCCTCAGATGGCGGGCAGGAACCCTGGATGCAGTGCGCATTTCCCCTCTGTATCGCCACACTGAGGCGCTGGAAAAAAAAGCTTGCACTCTTGGGTCCCTTGTTGTTTCAATGAGCCTAGAACCCAGTTCCTTCAAAAAACTGGTAGCACTTTTATCCCAGGCGCCGAGTGTCTCAGAAGCAATGGGGACAAAATTGTAGCAGTGATCCAGTTCTCTATACTTACGGGATTTGGCTGCTTCCTTGTGGGTGGCAGCGCCACCTGGTTGTGCATCACTGAGGTTAATGTAGGTGTTAGCCAGGGTTGATACGCACGTGTAGTCCCATACCAACTGCTTGCCATTCTTCCAGGGGTTCACTGTGATACCATCCGGGTGACCAATAAGAGAATCAGAGTTACGGGGCGTTAGGTAACAGGGCTCTCTTTCAGCTGGGCATCCAGCTTTGGTGAGGCTCCTCTTGATGATGTCGTTAACTTCACTGTGCCTCGAGTGCCATCCCCCTGTGCTTTGGCAGAGTAGGCCATGGTGGCCGTACCTGTCAGCCACCACCTCGCCGCAAATACACCTATATCTGGTGTGGACTGGGGCAGCAAGGCGGAGGGCCACAGCAATTCGGAGGGCGTGTGGTGTGAGACGCGTGCCAGTTGCCGACATTGGGGTTGCTAACAGGAAATCCCCTGCATGTGGTGTTGCTACTGCTGTGAGGCGAGCAATGTCGTGTTGTGTTGTTGCAGCACCCAGGCACTCTGCAGCAACTTGGTCTACAATGGGGCCATCCCAGCTGGATTGCGTGTGGGCTTTTGGGGATGGTGGTTGAGGTGATGGGCCTGCACGAGAGGCCCACTCTGTGGCACAGCGTGTAAAATTGGGATCATGTACATCTGCCAGCTGATGTAAGTGGGCAGGTAGAATTTCCTTCACAAGGTCGTCGGATGCTGATAAGGAGGCGGGAAGGCTGGAACAGCGATTTGCGTTGCTGTTCGAACTCCGAGGCCCCCAAGTCTTACGGGAAGAGAGGCTTGTTTCCACTGTAGGTCATCGAGAGAGAGGTTAAGGGCTTTTTCTAGCATTGATTTCAGTAACCGGTCATACTCACTTAGTTTTTGGCTACTGTAAGATGGTGAACACCTCAGAAAGTAGGTTAACCTGGGGAGGGACAGACATCTGGTGATGAGGTAGAGTGCATCATGAGCATCAATATCCTCAATCCTCCCATCCATCCTCTTAAGGTCGGCGATTTTCTTATCAAGGACCTCATCGATGGCTTTCAACCCCAGGGGAGCACCTAGGAGTGTGCTGTCTTCAGGTTTAGTTGTATGGATATTTGGCAGAAGACCCTCTATTCTCTCTACGATGCCCTGGTTGGAACATATTATTTCACATTTAGAAGGGTTCAGGGTGAGGCCTAAAACTGCACCTTGCTCCTGGATTTTTCTGATGTCCTCCAGGAGGGAGTCTTGGGAACCAGCTAGGGTACCATCATCCAAGAACCAGATGTTATGCTCGCTGGACAGGACCTCTGTGACTTGTTTGATGACTAAGCAGAAAAGGAGAGGAGCAAGGGGGTCACCCTGTTGGACGCCTTCTCGCGAGTCAATTTCATGTTCGCCAAAAAGTAGCTTAAGATCCATACTGTAGCATGAATGTACAAAAGGGTAGAGGGAAGAGAAATGACTATGAACCGTATGGAGTACAGCATCCCTCCGCACCAAATTGAAGGCATTTTTGAAATCTAGCTTGATAAGGGTCTTTTCGTCTGTGATGTTGGCGATGAAGGCTCGAGCTGCATGGGCTGCCGCCTCACATCCTTGTGGAATGCCAAACCCGAGCTGTTTTGGCTTCAGCAAGTTGGCCGCTGCATCACTAACTGTTCTTGCAGCTGCCTTTGCGACGAGACGCCGGAGAGAATTGCCCACAGCTATTGGCCTGATCCCTCCATCCTTTTTCTTTAGAGCACAGAGAGATGCTCCAAAAAAGATAGGTCTTATGGACGCTGGTATGTTGCCAGCTAGACATGTGTTGGTGAATCTGGTTAGTTCCACCAAGAGGTTCTTTGCAATGTCACCCAGTGCAGGGTTGAGCATTTGCTTGAGGTGGTTGGGTTTTAGTCCTGTGAACCCACCTGCTGATCCTGTAGGGAAGGACATGGCTGCTTTATGGACCACAGATTCAGCCACCCAGAGAGGTTCTGCTCCGGTAGCCCCCACTTGTACAATGTCGTCCTCACGCGGAGCCCTGGGTGGGTGTTTCTCCCTTAGGGCTTGAGCTGTTGCGGCATCTCTGTCGGCAATTGAGTCCTCACTGGTGATGACTCGTATTGCGCCAATAGTGTTTCCTTCTTCTATTTTCTTGGTGACTGATGTTCTGATTTTTGATGTCTCGGATATGCCACTGTTGCTCTTCCTGCCGTGGGTGTTTCTCGCGCGAGTGGGAAGGCGCACCTGGTTGTCCTCCCTGGGAAAATCATTTATAGCTTTGATGACTGAGGCAGCTAAGGTTTTGTCTCTCCTTGCAGGGGTGGCTAGACATATGTTGCCAAACATTAGGAGGTTGTGCCATACTTGGGTCGTTTCAGGAGAGTCGTTGACCTTTCTCAGGAGGGCAGATAATTTGGCTGCTGCATGGGGGCGGGCTGCTTTACTGATGTGTTGCAAGGTTCTGGCCGATGTTGCTTTGATAGCTTTTAAAATTTTTTATGTGGGAATGAAGGTCTGGGAGGTGTTTTGCCTTACGGGCGGTGTGGGCTGTTGATTGGTGTTCTCCCTGGGAGGGCGCCCAGAACCCAAACACCTGGCTCCGTTGTGGGAATGAGAGAGCACATTATCGTCCCTCAACCGGATATAGCATACCCTGTCACACGTCTGACATCTACCTTGTCTACCCCTGCTTGATGGCTCATCTTGGCTTGGAGAAGCCTGGCTATCTGTTGAGAGCTGCGACATGGGTGGGCGCTGGGCGGGCGCCGGGCGGGCGCTGGGCGGGAGGGTGGACGGCGGGTGGAGACTGGAGGGTGGGCGGCGGTTGGAGGCTGGGGGGATGATCAGCTGGCCGTGGCACTTACTACTCAGATGAGTGGTAATACATATACCACCTCTATACAAAGTGTGGGTATACCCGAACTACACAATATGTGGGTATACATTGGGTGGGTAGGTGGCGTAGACACACGTGGGAGCCTCCCGGCTTTCATGGGCGGGTGGCAAGGTGGCCTCGTGGGTGGGGAGGCGACGTGGTGGGGTGGGTAGGAGGGGGAAGAGCAGGTACTTCCCGGCCTGGGCGCTGGGTGGGGGCGGGGGTCAGGGCGACACTAACACTGGTATAATTCCCCGTATATCGCTGCACAATGATGAATGAATCACACACTTGTAATCTGACTCACTGCACGTGTGATGTACTCACAATATAATAGATATGTTGCGCCAATTATCGCTGACAACGTAACTTGTTCAACAAAACAATATATATATATATATATATATATATATATATATATATATATATATATATATATATATATATATATATATATATTTATATATATATATATATATATATATATATATGAACGCACTTCTCTGCCTACTATGCAAGGCCCGATTTGCCTAATAAGCCAAGTTTTCATGAATTAATTTTTTTTTGACTACCTAACCTACCTAACCTAACCTAACCTAACTTTTTCAGCTACCTAACCTAGCCTAACCTATAAAGATAGGTTAGGTTAGGTTAGGTAGGGTTGGTTAGGTTCGGTCATATATCTACATTAATTCTAACTCCAATAAAAAAAAATTGACCTCATACATAATGATATGGGTAGCTTTATCATTTCATAAGAAAAAAAATTGAGAAAATATATTAATTCAGGAAAACTTGGCTTATTAGGCAAATCGGGCCTTGCATAGTAGGCCGAGAAGTGCATTCTGGCTACTAGGTACGACATATATATATATATATATATATATATATATATATATATATATATATATATATATATATATATAAATATGCGAACAAGCCTGAATGGTCCCCAGGACTATATGCGAATGAAAACTCACACCCCAGAAGTGACTCGAACCCATACTCCCAGGAGCAACGCAACTGGTAACTACAGGGCGCCTTAATCCACTTGACCATCACGGCCGTCAAAAGGAAGTGATAGCCAATGATGGCTATCACTAGGAATAAAGATGTATTCATTCATTCCTTCTGAAGATGTATTTAATATACGAAAGTACTTAAGGAAATTCCTGTTTCATTTTCCTCCGTGGTCTGACATTGTCACATTCTTAATCACGTGTTTATTTTCGTGATATACACACACACATATATATATATATATATATATATATATATATATATATATATATATATATGTGTGTGTGTGTGTGTGTGTATATCACGAAAATAAACACGTGATTAAGAATGTGACAATGTCAGACCACGGAGGAAAATGAAACAGGAATTTCCTTAAGTACTTTCGTATATTAAATACATCTTCAGAAGGAATGAAGGAATACATCTTTATTCCTAGTGATAGCCATCATTGGCTATCACTTCCTTTTGACGGCCGTGATGGTCAAGTGGATTAAGGCGCCCTGTAGTTACCAGTTGTGTTGCTCCTGGGAGTATGGATTCGAGTCACTTCTGGGGTGTGAGTTTTCATTCGCATATAGTCCTGGGGACCATTCAGGCTTGTTCGCATATTTATATATATATATATATATATATATATATATATATATATATATATATATATATATGTCGTACCTAGTAGCCAGAATGCACTTCTCGGCCTACTATGCAAGGCCCGATTTGCCTAATAAGCCAAGTTTTCCTGAATTAATATATTTTCTCAAGTTTTTTTCTTATGAAATGATAAAGCTACCCGTTTCATTATGTACAATGTCAATTTTTTTTTATTGGAGTAAAAATTAACGTAGATATATGACCGAACCTATCCAACCCTACCTAACCTAACCTAACCTAACCTTTATAGGTTAGGTTAGGTTAGGTAGCCGTAAAAGTTAGGTTAGGTTAGGTTAGGTAGGTTAGGTAGTCGAAAAAACATTAATTCATGAAAACTTGGCTTACTAGGCAAATCAGGTCTTGCATAGTAGGCTGAGAAGTGCGTTCTGGCTACTAGGTGCGACATATATATATATATATATATATATATATATATATATATGCGATATATATATCACTCTGGGGTGTGAGTTTTCAGTTATATATATATATATATATATATATATATATATATATATATATATATATATATATATATATATATATATATATGTCGTACCTAGTAGCCAGAACGCACTTTTTGGCCAACTATGCAAGGCCCGATTTGCCTAATATGCCAAGTTTTCATGAATTAATTGTTTTTCGACTACCTAACCTACCTAACCTAACCTAACCTAACTTTTTCGGCTACCTAACCTAACCTAACCTATAAAGACAGGTTAGGTTAGGTTAGGTAGGGTTGGTTAGGTTCGGTCATATATCTACGTTAATTTTAACTCCAATTAAAAAAAATTGGCCTCATACATAATGAAATTGGTAGCTTTATCATTTCATAAGAAAAAAATTAGTGAAAATATATTAATTCAGGAAAATTTGGCTTATTAGGCAAATCGGGCCTTGCATTGTAGGCTGAAAAGTGAGTTCTGGCTACTATAGGTACGACATATATATATATATATATATATATATATATATATATATATATATATATATATATATATATATATATATATATATATATATATATATATATATGTGTGTATATATATGTCGTACCTAGTAGCCAGAATGCCCTTCTCAGCCTACTATGCAAAGCCCGATTTGCCTAATAAGCCAAGTTTTCACGAATTAATTGTTTTTCGACTACCTAACCTACCTAACCTAACCTAACCTAACTTTTTCGGCTACCTAACCTAACCTATTAAGATAGGTTAGGTAGGGTTGGGTAGGTTCGGTCATATATCTACGTTAATTTTAACTCCAATAAAAAAAAGTTGACCTCATACATAATGAAATGGGCAGCTTTATCATTTCAAAAGAAAAAAAATAGAGAAAATATATTAATTCAAGAAAACTTGGCTTATTAGGCAAATCGGGCCTTGCATAGTAGGCCGAGAAGTGCATTCTGGCTACTAGGTACGACATACATATATATATATATATATATATATATATATATATATATATATATATATATATATATATATATATATATATGTCGTACCTAATAGCCAGAACGCACTTCTCAGCCTACTATTCAAGGCCTGATTTGCCTAATAAGCCAAGTTTTCATGAATTAATGTTTTTTCGTCTACCTAACCTACCTAACCTAACCTAACCTAGCTTTTTTTGGCTACCTAACCTAACCTTACCTATAAATATAGGTTAGGTTAGGTTAGGTAGGGTTGGTTAGGTTCGGTCATATATCTACGTTAATTTTAACTCCAATAAAAAAAAATTGACCTCATACATAGAGAAAAGGGTTGGTTTATCATTTCATAAGAAAAAAATTATAGTAAATATATTAATTCAGGAAAACTTGGCTTATTAGGCAAATCGGGCCTTGAATAGTAGGCTGAGAAGTGAGTTCTGGCTACTAGGTACGACATATATATATATATATATATATATATATATATATATATATATATATATATATATATATATGCGAACAAGCCTGAATGGTCCCCAGGACAATATGCAACTGAAAACTCACACCCCAGAAGTGACTCGAACCCATACTCCCAGGAGCAACACTACTGGTATGTACAAGACGCCTTAATCCACTTGACCATCACGACCGGACAAAATGAGGTGATAGCCGAGGCTATTTGAACCACCCCACCGCCGGCACTCGGATAGTAATCTTGGGCATAGCATTTTTACCAAATCACCTCATTCTTTGGGGCACACGTGAGGAACACAAATGCGAACAAGCCTGAATGGTCCCCAGGACAATATGCAACTGAAAACTCACACCCCAGAAGTGACTCGAACCCATACTCCCAGGAGCAACACTACTGGTATGTACAAGACGCCTTAATCCACTTGACCATCACGACCGGACAAAATGAGGTGATAGCCGAGGCTATTTGAACCACCCCACCGCCGGCACTCGGATAGTAATCTTGGGCATAGCATTTTTACCAAATCACCTCATTCTTTGGGGCACACGTGAGGAACACAAATGCGAACAAGCCTGAATGGTCCCCAGGACAATATGCAACTGAAAACTCACACCCCAGAAGTGACTCGAACCCATACTCCCAGGAGCAACACTACTGGTATGTACAAGACGCCTTAATCCACTTGACCATCACGACCGGACAAAATGAGGTGATAGCCGAGGCTATTTGAACCACCCCACCGCCGGCACTCGGATAGTAATCTTGGGCATAGCATTTTTACCAAATCACCTCATTCTTTGGGGCACACGTGAGGAACACAAATGCGAACAAGCCTGAATGGTCCCCAGGACAATATGCAACTGAAAACTCACACCCCAGAAGTGACTCGAACCCATACTCCCAGGAGCAACACTATTGGTATGTACAAGACGCCTTAATCCACTTGACCATCACGACCGGACAAAATGAGGTGATAGCCGAGGCTATTTGAACCACCCCACCGCCGGCACTCGGATAGTAATCTTGGGCATAGCATTTTTACCAAATCACCTCATTCTTTGGGGCACACGTGAGGAACACAAATGCGAACAAGCCTGAATGGTCCCCAGGACAATATGCAACTGAAAACTCACACCCCAGAAGTGACTCGAACCCATACTCCCAGGAGCAACACTACTGGTATGTACAAGACGCCTTAATCCACTTGACCATCACGACCGGACAAAATGAGGTGATAGCCGAGGCTATTTGAACCACCCCACCGCCGGCACTCGGATAGTAATCTTGGGCATAGCATTTTTACCAAATCACCTCATTCTTTGGGGCACACGTGAGGAACACAAATGCGAACAAGCCTGAATGGTCCCCAGGACAATATGCAACTGAAAACTCACACCCCAGAAGTGACTCGAACCCATACTCCCAGGAGCAACACTACTGGTATGTACAAGACGCCTTAATCCACTTGACCATCACGACCGGACAAAATGAGGTGATAGCCGAGGCTATTTGAACCACCCCACCGCCGGCACTCGGATAGTAATCTTGGGCATAGCATTTTTACCAAATCACCTCATTCTTTGGGGCACACGTGAGGAACACAAATGCGAACAAGCCTGAATGGTCCCCAGGACAATATGCAACTGAAAACTCACACCCCAGAAGTGACTCGAACCCATACTCCCAGGAGCAACACTACTGGTATGTACAAGACGCCTTAATCCACTTGACCATCACGACCGGACAAAATGAGGTGATAGCCGAGGCTATTTGAACCACCCCACCGCCGGCACTCAGATAGTAATCTTGGGCATAGCATTTTTACCAAATCACCTCATTCTTTGGGGCACACGTGAGGAACACAAATGCGAACAAGCCTGAATGGTCCCCAGGACAATATGCAACTGAAAACTCACACCCCAGAAGTGACTCGAACCCATACTCCCAGGAGCAACACTACTGGTATGTACAAGACGCCTTAATCCACTTGACCATCACGACCGGACAAAATGAGGTGATAGCCGAGGCTATTTGAACCACCCCACCGCCGGCACTCGGATAGTAATCTTGGGCATAGCATTTTTACCAAATCACCTCATTCTTTGGGGCACACGTGAGGAACACAAATGCGAACAAGCCTGAATGGTCCCCAGGACAATATGCAACTGAAAACTCACACCCCAGAAGTGACTCGAACCCATACTCCCAGGAGCAACACTACTGGTATGTACAAGACGCCTTAATCCACTTGACCATCACGACCGGACAAAATGAGGTGATAGCCGAGGCTATTTGAACCACCCCACCGCCGGCACTCGGATAGTAATCTTGGGCATAGCATTTTTACCAAATCACCTCATTCTTTGGGGCACACGTGAGGAACGCAAATGCGAACAAGCCTGAATGGTCCCCAGGACAATATGCAACTGAAAACTCACACCCCAGAAGTGACTCGAACCCATACTCCCAGGAGCAACACTACTGGTATGTACAAGACGCCTTAATTCACTTGACCATCACGACCGGACAAAATGAGGTGATAGCCGAGGCTATTTGAACCACCCCACCGCCGGCACTCGGATAGTAATCTTGGGCATAGCATTTTTACCAAATCAC
The DNA here is from genome assembly GCF_040958095.1 of Procambarus clarkii. Classification (NCBI taxonomy): domain Eukaryota; kingdom Metazoa; phylum Arthropoda; class Malacostraca; order Decapoda; family Cambaridae; genus Procambarus; species Procambarus clarkii. Next base: position 32,543,529 of record NC_091151.1, read on the forward strand.
CTCATTCTTTGGGGCACACGTGAGGAACACAAATGCGAACAAGCCTGAATGGTCCCCAGGACAATATGCAACTGAAAACTCACACCCCAGAAGTGACTCGAACCCATACTCCCAGGAGCAACACTACTGGTATGTACAAGACGCCTTAATCCACTTGACCATCACGACCGGACAAAATGAGGTGATAGCCGAGGCTATTTGAACCACCCCACCGCCGGCACTCGGATAGTAATCTTGGGCATAGCATTTTTACCAAATCACCTCATTCTTTGGGGCACACGTGAGGAACACAAATGCGAACAAGCCTGAATGGTCCCCAGGACAATATGCAACTGAAAACTCACACCCCAGAAGTGACTCGAACCCATACTCCCAGGAGCAACACTACTGGTATGCACAAGACGCCTTAATCCACTTGACCATCACGACCGGACAAAATGAGGTGATAGCCGAGGCTATTTGAACCACCCCACCGCCGGCACTCGGATAGTAATCTTGGGCATAGCATTTTTACCAAATCACCTCATTCTTTGGGGCACACGTGAGGAACACAAATGCGAACAAGCCTGAATGGTCCCCAGGACAATATGCAACTGAAAACTCACACCCCAGAAGTGACTCGAACCCATACTCCCAGGAGCAACACTACTGGTATGTACAAGACGCCTTAATCCACTTGACCATCACGACCGGACAAAATGAGGTGATAGCCGAGGCTATTTGAACCACCCCACCGCCGGCACTCGGATAGTAATCTTGGGCATAGCATTTTTACCAAATCACCTCATTCTTTGGGGCACACGTGAGGAACACAAATGCGAACAAGCCTGAATGGTCCCCAGGACAATATGCAACTGAAAACTCACACCCCAGAAGTGACTCGAACCCATACTCCCAGGAGCAACACTACTGGTATGTACAAGACGCCTTAATCCACTTGACCATCACGACCGGACAAAATGAGGTGATAGCCGAGGCTATTTGAACCACCCCACCGCCGGCACTCGGATAGTAATCTTGGGCATAGCATTTTTACCAAATCACCTCATTCTTTGGGGCACACGTGAGGAACACAAATGCGAACAAGCCTGAATGGTCCCCAGGACAATATGCAACTGAAAACTCACACCCCAGAAGTGACTCGAACCCATACTCCCAGGAGCAACACTACTGGTATGTACAAGACGCCTTAATCCACTTGACCATCACGACCGGACAAAATGAGGTGATAGCCGAGGCTATTTGAACCACCCCACCGCCGGCACTCGGATAGTAATCTTGGGCATAGCATTTTTACCAAATCACCTCATTCTTTGGGGCACACGTGAGGAACACAAATGCGAACAAGCCTGAATGGTCCCCAGGACAATATGCAACTGAAAACTCACACCCCAGAAGTGACTCGAACCCATACTCCCAGGAGCAACACTACTGGTATGTACAAGACGCCTTAATCCACTTGACCATCACGACCGGACAAAATGAGGTGATAGCCGAGGCTATTTGAACCACCCCACCGCCGGCACTCGGATAGTAATCTTGGGCATAGCATTTTTACCAAATCACCTCATTCTTTGGGGCACACGTGAGGAACACAAATGCGAACAAGCCTGAATGGTCCCCAGGACAATATGCAACTGAAAACTCACACCCCAGAAGTGACTCGAACCCATACTCCCAGGAGCAACACTACTGGTATGTACAAGACGCCTTAATCCACTTGACCATCACGACCGGACAAAATGAGGTGATAGCCGAGGCTATTTGAACCACCCCACCGCCGGCACTCGGATAGTAATCTTGGGCATAGCATTTTTACCAAATCACCTCATTCTTTGGGGCACATGTGAGGAACACAAATGCGAACAAGCCAGAATGGTCCCCAGGACAATATGCAACTGAAAACTCACACCCCAGAAGTGACTCGAACCCATACTCCCAGGAGCAACACTACTGGTATGTACAAGACGCCTTAATCCACTTGACCATCACGACCGGACAAAATGAGGTGATAGCCGAGGCTATTTGAACCACCCCACCGCCGGCACTCGGATAGTAATCTTGGGCATAGCATTTTTACCAAATCACCTCATTCTTTGGGGCACACGTGAGGAACACAAATGCGAACAAGCCTGAATGGTCCCCAGGACAATATGCAACTGAAAACTCACACCCCAGAAGTGACTCGAACCCATACTCCCAGGAGCAACACTACTGGTATGTACAAGACGCCTTAATCCACTTGACCATCACGACCGGACAAAATGAGGTGATAGCCGAGGCTATTTGAACCACCCCACCGCCGGCACTCGGATAGTAATCTTGGGCATAGCATTTTTACCAAATCACCTCATTCTTTGGGGCACACGTGAGGAACACAAATGCGAACAAGCCTGAATGGTCCCCAGGACAATATGCAACTGAAAACTCACACCCCAGAAGTGACTCGAACCCATACTCCCAGGAGCAACACTACTGGTATGTACAAGACGCCTTAATCCACTTGACCATCACGACCGGACAAAATGAGGTGATAGCCGAGGCTATTTGAACCACCCCACCGCCGGCACTCGGATAGTAATCTTGGGCATAGCATTTTTACCAAATCACCTCATTCTTTGGGGCACACGTGAGGAACACAAATGCGAACAAGCCTGAATGGTCCCCAGGACAATATGCAACTGAAAACTCACACCCCAGAAGTGACTCGAACCCATACTCCCAGGAGCAACACTACTGGTATGTACAAGACGCCTTAATCCACTTGACCATCACGACCGGACAAAATGAGGTGATAGCCGAGGCTATTTGAACCACCCCACCGCCGGCACTCGGATAGTAATCTTGGGCATAGCATTTTTACCAAATCACCTCATTCTTTGGGGCACACGTGAGGAACACAAATGCGAACAAGCCTGAATGGTCCCCAGGACAATATGCAACTGAAAACTCACACCCCAGAAGTGACTCGAACCCATACTCCCAGGAGCAACACTACTGGTATGTACAAGACGCCTTAATCCACTTGACCATCACGACCGGACAAAATGAGGTGATAGCCGAGGCTATTTGAACCACCCCACCGCCGGCACTCGGATAGTAATCTTGGGCATAGCATTTTTACCAAATCACCTCATTCTTTGGGGCACACGTGAGGAACACAAATGCGAACAAGCCTGAATGGTCCCCAGGACAATATGCAACTGAAAACTCACACCCCAGAAGTGACTCGAACCCATACTCCCAGGAGCAACACTACTGGTATGTACAAGACGCCTTAATCCACTTGACCATCACGACCGGACAAAATGAGGTGATAGCCGAGGCTATTTGAACCACCCCACCGCCGGCACTCGGATAGTAATCTTGGGCATAGCATTTTTACCAAATCACCTCATTCTTTGGGGCACACGTGAGGAACACAAATGCGAACAAGCCTGAATGGTCCCCAGGACAATATGCAACTGAAAACTCACACCCCAGAAGTGACTCGAACCCATACTCCCAGGAGCAACACTACTGGTATGTACAAGACGCCTTAATCCACTTGACCATCACGACCGGACAAAATGAGGTGATAGCCGAGGCTATTTGAACCACCCCACCGCCGGCACTCGGATAGTAATCTTGGGCATAGCATTTTTACCAAATCACCTCATTCTTTGGGGCACACGTGAGGAACACAAATGCGAACAAGCCTGAATGGTCCCCAGGACAATATGCAACTGAAAACTCACACCCCAGAAGTGACTCGAACCCATACTCCCAGGAGCAACACTACTGGTATGTACAAGACGCCTTAATCCACTTGACCATCACGACCGGACAAAATGAGGTGATAGCCGAGGCTATTTGAACCACCCCACCGCCGGCACTCGGATAGTAATCTTGGGCATAGCATTTTTACCAAATCACCTCATTCTTTGGGGCACACGTGAGGAACACAAATGCGAACAAGCCTGAATGGTCCCCAGGACAATATGCAACTGAAAATTCACACCCCAGAAGTGACTCGAACCCATACTCCCAGGAGCAACACTACTGGTATGTACAAGACGCCTTAATCCACTTGACCATCACGACCGGACAAAATGAGGTGATAGCCGAGGCTATTTGAACCACCCCACCGCCGGCACTCGGATAGTAATCTTGGGCATAGCATTTTTACCAAATCACCTCATTCTTTGGGGCACACGTGAGGAACACAAATGCGAACAAGCCTGAATGGTCCCCAGGACAATATGCAACTGAAAACTCACACCCCAGAAGTGACTCGAACCCATACTCCCAGGAGCAACACTACTGGTATGTACAAGACGCCTTAATCCACTTGACCATCACGACCGGACAAAATGAGGTGATAGCCGAGGCTATTTGAACCACCCCACCGCCAAGTGGATTAAGGCGTCAAGTGGATTAAGGTGTCTTGTACATACCAGTAGTGTTGCTCCTGGGAGTATGGGTTCGAGTCACTTCTGGGGTGTGAGTTTTCAGTTGCATATTGTCCTGGGGACCATTCAGGCTTGTTCGCATTTGTGTTCCTCACGTGTGCCCCAAAGAATGAGGTGATTTGGTAAAAATGCTATGCCCAAGATTACTATCCGAGTGCCGGCGGTGGGGTGGTTCAAATAGCCTCGGCTATCACCTCATTTTGTCCGGTCGTGATGGTCAAGTGGATTAAGGCGTCTTGTACATACCAGTAGTGTTGCTCCTGGGAGTATGGGTTCGAGTCACTTCTGGGGTGTGAGTTTTCAGTTGCATATTGTCCTGGGGACCATTCAGGCTTGTTCGCATTTGTGTTCCTCACGTGTGCCCCAAAGAATGAGGTGATTTGGTAAAAATGCTATGCCCAAGGTTACTATCCGAGTGCCGGCGGTGGGGTGGTTCAAATAGCCTCGGCTATCACCTCATTTTGTCCGGTCGTGATGGTCAAGTGGATTAAGGCGTCTTGTACATACCAGTATTGTTGCTCCTGGGAGTATGGGTTCGAGTCACTTCTGGGGTGTGAGTTTCCAGTTGCATATTGTCCTGGGGACCATTCAGGCTTGTTCGCATTTGTGTTCCTCACGTGTGCCCCAAAGAATGAGGTGATTTGGTAAAAATGCTATGCCCAAGATTACTATCCGAGTGCCCGCGGTGGGGTGGTTCAAATAGCCTCGGCTATCACCTCATTTTGTCCGGTCGTGATGGTCAAGTGGATTAAGGCGTCTTGTACATACCAGTAGTGTTGCTCCTGGGAGTATGGGTTCGAGTCACTTCTGGGGTGTGAGTTTTCAGTTGCATATTGTCCTGGGGACCATTCAGGCTTGTTCGCATTTGTGTTCCTCACATGTGCCCCAAAGAATGAGGTGATTTGGTAAAAATGCTATGCCCAAGATTACTATCCGAGTGCCGGCGGTGGGGTGGTTCAAATAGCCTCGGCTATCACCTCATTTTGTCCGGTCGTGATGGTCAAGTGGATTAAGGCGTCTTGTACATACCAGTAGTGTTGCTCCTGGGAGTATGGGTTCGAGTCACTTCTGGGGTGTGAGTTTTCAGTTGCATATTGTCCTGGGGACCATTCAGGCTTGTTCGCATTTGTGTTCCTCACGTGTGCCCCAAAGAATGAGGTGATTTGGTAAAAATGCTATGCCCAAGATTACTATCCGAGTGCCGGCGGTGGGGTGGTTCAAATAGCCTCGGCTATCACCTCATTTTGTCCGGTCGTGATGATCAAGTGGATTAAGGCGTCTTGTACATACCAGTAGTGTTGCTCCTGGGAGTATGGGTTCGAGTCACTTCTGGGATGTGAGTTTTCAGTTGCATATTGTCCTGGGGACCATTCAGGCTTGTTCGCATTTGTGTTCCTCACGTGTGCCCCAAAGAATGAGGTGATTTGGTAAAAATGCTATGCCCAAGATTACTATCCGAGTGCCGGCGGTGGGGTGGTTCAAATAGCCTCGGCTATCACCTCATTTTGTCCGGTCGTGATGGTCAAGTGGATTAAGGCGTCTTGTACATACCAGTAGTGTTGCTCCTGGGAGTATGGGTTCGAGTCACTTCTGGGGTGTGAGTTTTCAGTTGCATATTGTCCTGGGGACCATTCAGGCTTGTTCGCATTTGTGTTCCTCACGTGTGCCCCAAAGAATGAGGTGATTTGGTAAAAATGCTATGCCCAAGATTACTATCCGAGTGCCGGCGGTGGGGTGGTTCAAATAGCCTCGGCTATCACCTCATTTTGTCCGGTCGTGATGGTCAAGTGGATTAAGGCGTCTTGTGCATACCAGTAGTGTTGCTCCTGGGAGTATGGGTTCGAGTCACTTCTGGGGTGTGAGTTTTCAGTTATATATATATATATATATATATATATATATATATATATATATATATATATATATATATATATATATATATATATATATATATATATATATGCACAACTTGCCTAAATACACAAGAGAAGTTATACAACCTTAGAACACTTTCTCATCAGGAGATTCGAACCCTAGCCAGCACAGAATCTTTACAGCAACTGGCATAACTGGTAAGCCTTTAACCCACTGCACCACAGCTCAGACCCTTAAAAGAGATGGTAATTTCGGAGTATTTAAATCCCCCAAAGATCACCACCTCCCTAGGGCAACTAGAGCATAGTGAGGGATTACTCACGTTCTTTCATCAAATTCCTGTTAATATGGGAGAACTCTGTGTTTATGCTTAATGCACAACTTGCCTAAACATGCAAGAGAAGTTACAACCTTAGAACACTTTCCCACCAGGAGATTCGAACCCTAGCCAGCACAGAAGCCTTACAGCAACTGGCATAACTGGTACGCCTTTAACCCACTGCACCACAGCTCAGACTGTGGTGCAGTCTATGCCAGTTGCTGTAAGGCTTCTGTGCTGGCTAGGGTCCTCCCCCATCAGTACCCCTTTCCCTGTCCCCTCGTCCTCCCCCACCATCCCCCACACCCGTCCCTTGTCCTTCCCACCAATCCCCACTCCCTCGTCTGGTGATCAAATGATCTGATGTTCCTATCAGAAAATTGGGAACATCAAATGATCTGGGGCTAGATTCACGAAGATGTTACACAAACACTTACGAACCTGTACATTTTTTCTCATTCTTTGGCGGCTTTGTTTTCATTTATTGAACAGTTAATGAGCTCTGACGCACCAGGAGGCTGTTTATAACAATAACAACAATTGATTGGCAAGTTTTCATGCCTGTAAACTGTTTAATAAATGTAATCAAAGCCGTCAAAGATTGAGGAACGATGAACACGTTCGTAAGTACTTGCGCAACTGCTTCGTGAATCTGGATCCCAGATGTTCCCTTTACTGGAATATATGAAAAACAGTTCAAAAACGAAATGAAAAATAAAGACAAAATAAACAAATCAACTCTACTCACGAAATAAACGGTATGGTAAACAACACAGCTCAGTTCCAACGCAATGTTACAAAATAATGAAATCAAAATGAAAATATATTGAAATTTATGAAAATTCAATTTATCAATGAAATCGGAAACATTGAAATAGAATCGTAACATATTTAGTATAGCATGTTTTGATCTTATGTGCAACAGATGGCGTTGTTTTTCAAAAACTTATGCTTTTACCTATCACAGGGGTGGTATCTATATAGTAGGTATATAAACACGTGGGTATTCGAACGGAACGTTGTGTCAAAACTTCAAAGCACTCACTGAATAACTTTCGGAGATGCTCTATGCCCAAATGTGCCATGTATGAGATATCTTTTCAGACTAACCAGTTCCGGCAGTGAAGTGCGTAACAGGAGATTTCCCAGTGGTGGTTATTTGATATATTATATCTTGGCCAGTGTATTTTATATAGTTGTGTGTTGTGTGTTTGGGCGGTGATTTCAGTTTTGTTATTTAACTGTGGGAATGTATTATTAATTGGCAGTGGGCTGCAATGGTACCGTGTTGAGTTATCTGAACGACAAAGTCCTAGGTGTAGGACGTGGTGGTCTTATGAAGGATTCAGTGAGAATTTAAGAGGTCATTAACGTCATCCAGGGGGAACACATTGCTTAATAAGGGTACTGCTGGAATGTGGAAACCAGTGTTTAGAGTAACGTAATATGTGGGTGCAATTACCTGTCCGTGAGACAGCTATTGGAAATTACTCACAGAATGTTTAACGGGTCAAGTGTGGTATAATTAAGGGCCTTCGACTTATAGTTGTCAGTTGAGTGTCGTTGAGACACGATTGTGTTAACGTAATTGAATAGTTGCTGATTGCTGTTGACAGTTAATTAATGTAGATGTTATTGAATTCAGTTAGTGTACTTTTGCTATTGTTGTTTGTGTCTTGAGAGAAAAGTTTACAGTAAAACTTGATAGGGGGTTATCAGTGTTGGATTACCCACTTAGTTACTGTAGTTATCTCGCAGGGAGGGCTGCGAGTGACAGAGCAAATTGTGGTTACAGTATTTATCTTGCAGGGAGGGCTGTGAGAAGTATTGGTTGCAAGTTTGTGTCATCAGTGAGCACAACTCTGTTCAGTTAGTATCATTGTTTAACCAGCGATTACGGATAGGATTCCGTGGTTATAATAGGCTGTTGAATTAGCTGTATCTATCGTGCCATTGGAAGACAGTAAAGTAACGTAAATTCGTTGTTGTAGTAGTTCTAGTCTTTTATTGAATAAACTGTTATTGTTCATAGAAACGGTCTTCACGTTTAACTCTCACAATAATATTGTTCCACTTATCAATGTTCTGCAAAGTACTTCATACTTGAGACTCTTTATATAGGTCTGCTCTTGAGTCTTGAAGTTTGATTCATAGCGCCACACACCCAAAATAACAATGACCTAGTGGATGGGACGTCAACTATAGATTGACGTCCCATCCACTAAGTTGTTATGTGGGACATGGTAATAAGTTGTTACTTGTGGGACACAATTATATGTTGTTACTTGTTGCACACAGTAATATGTTGTTACTTGTTGACCACAGTAATGTTGTTTCTTGTGGGACACCAAAACAAGTTGGTACTTATTAGAAACCACAGAAATTTGTTGTTACATGTAATACACCACAGCAAGTTGTTATTTGATGAACACCGCAGCAAGTCTTTGTTGTTGGACAAACAAGTTATTGTTACTTGCTGGAGACCACAGCAGGTTGTTGTTACATGTCGGACACCAGAACAAGTTCTTGTGAATTGCTGGATGCCACAGCAAGTTATTGTTACTTGTGGGATACCACAGTAAGTTGTTTACTGTGACAGTTTAATATGTTGTTAGTTGTTTACCCGGACAGTTTAATATATTGTTACTTGTGGGACTCAATAATATGTTATTTGTTCGAAAAATTAATATGTTCTTATTTGTGGAAATCCACAGTAAGTTGTTACTTTTGGGACACAGCAATATGTTGTTACTTATGGGACACACTAATATGTTAATACACGTGGGACACAAAAATATGTTGTTACTTTTGGAACACAGTAATATATTGTTACATGTGGGACACAGTATTTTTTTTTTTTTGCTGGGATATTCCTGCGCGGGCCCTAAGCCTCTGGCTGGTCCACTAAGTGTTGCTTGTCTCTGTTTTACTTGGGCGGAGTATGAGTATTTATGACTCGTATGGTCGCTTCAGTAAGATATTGCCATATGCGTTTAACAACTTCTGCTCTATTGAATCTATATTGAAATATTAATGGGTTTGTAACTGTGCACTGTGTTAGTAAGTTGTTGTTACTTGCGGGACACAATATTATGTTGTTACTTGTGATACACAGCAATATGTTGTTACTTGTGGGATACAGTAATATATTGTTACTTGTTGGACAGTCATATGTTGTTACTTGTGGGACACAATAATATGTTGTTATTTGTGGAACCCAGTTATATGTTGTTGCTTGCGCGACACAATAATATGTTGTTACTTTGGGACACAGTGATATGTTGTTACTTGGGAGATTGTTACGGCCACTATAGGTCGTACACGGGTTCTTGATGGATGAACTTAAGTGATAGTATCCGACCCCAAGTCGGTACCTGGTTGATAGGGATCTGGGAGTTCTTCTACTCCCCAAGCCCGGCCCGAGGCCAGACTTGACTTGTGAGAGTTTGGTCCACCAGGCTGTTGCTTGGAGCGGCCCGCAGGCCCACATACCCTCCACAGCCCGGTTGGTCCGGCACTCCTTGAAGGAAACAATCTAGTTTTCTCTTGAAGATGTCCACGGTTGTTCCTGTAATATTTCTGATGCCCGCTGGTAGGACATTGAACAACCGTGGACCTCTGATGTTCATACAGTGTTCTCTGATTGTGCCCATGGCACCTCTGCTCTTCACTGGTTCTATTCTGCATTTTCTTCCATGTAGTTCACTCCAGTACGTTGTTATTTTACTGTGCAGATTTGGGACCTGTCCCTCCAGTATTTTCCATGTGTATATTATTTGGTATCTCTCTCGTCTCCTTTCTAGTGAGTACATTTGGAGAGCTTTAGGACGATCCCAATAATTTAGGTGCTTTATCTCGTCTATGCGTGCCGTATATGTTCTCTGTATTCCCTCAGTTTCAGCAATCTCTCCTGCTCTGAAGGGGGAAGTGAGTACTGAGCAGTACTCAACACGGGACAACACAAGTGATTTGAAGAGTACAACCATTGTGATGGGATCTCTGGACTTGAAGGTTCCCGTAATCCATCCTATCATTTTTCTGGCTGACGCAATACTTGCTTGGTTATGCTCCCTAAACGTTAGGTCGTAGGACATTATTCCCAAATCCTTGACATGCTGTTTTCCTACTATGGGCAGATTCGATTGTGTTTTGTACCCTGTATTATGTTTAAGATCCTCATTTTTGCCGTATCTGAGTACCTGGAATTTATCTCCATTAAACATCATTTCAAGTAGTAGTGGCTTTCAAGGAGTTGACTAGGTAATACAATAAATAAAAGGAGGGGGATTAACACAACACTGATTCCTATATCAATATATTCCCATCATCTTAAATAGAACCATAAAAATTAAATATTATTACACTTAGATGTATATACAGGTGTCGCTTTCACATAGGACACTGAGCACTCCACGACACTAACACAATGCAGCCATCGTCAGTCTTCGTGTTTCCCCGACACACATTACCGTTCCCGACCTTACCGGCCACAGTATTGGGAAAAACTGACGAGTCTATCTTTGCCGTGGGCCAGCCTATCGGCAGTCTCACGAGGTGCCTCTCTGCCCACAAGCACTCTCCAGCCAATTGCTGGCAGAGAACTTCAGCCACGCGCTGATTAGGGCCTCAACACAGACAAATACAGGGGAACCTCACCCCTGGTAGGAGCCTCTAGCGACGGGCTAGTAACGCTCCTCGACAGGCACCTCATTGTCGATCGTCTCTCTCCTTCGCCAGACTCGGGATACGCCGAATTCTTCCACTGCTACTCCACTAGCGGAAACTACACTATTCTTGATCGGCGGCGGCTCACTTAGTCGTCAGGCGAGAGTAAGATGGGAGAGTTCAGGCTGCCCAAGGTAGACTGGCATACTCAGTACCACTGTTGCCCCAAGTCGCCTCTGTGCGTACAAACACGTCATCATTTATAGGGTACTGGAGAAACCAAGAAGCAACACTAACTCACTTGGCATTGATATCATGCTTGTCGTTCCAACAGATGGCACTGGTCTTGAATCGCCACATCACCTGAGGTCACTCACTACGACCTCACTTGTTAATCAAGACGGGAAACTTAAAAACAGACGGCGGGGACGAATCCGTAAAAGGGATACAGTAATATACTGTTATCTGTAGGAAACAGTAATATATTGCTGTCTGTGGAACAAAGCAGTAAATTGGTACTTGTGGGACACAGTACTATGTAGTTACTTGTGGGACAAATTAAAATGTCGGCGCTTGTGGGACACAGTAATATGTTGTTACTTGTGGGACACAGTACTATGTTATTACTTGTTGGACACAGTAATATGTTGTTACTTAAGAGGAGAAATAATAATATGTTGTTACTTGTGGAAAACAATAACTTATTGTTACTTGTCGGACACAATAATATGTTTTTACTTGTGAGACACAGTAATATGTTATAACTTATGAGAAACAGTAACATGCTCTTACTTTAGGGACACAGTAACATGTTGTTACATGAGGGACACAATAATATGTTGTTATGTGTGAAACACAATAATATGTTGTTATTTGTGGGATACAGTAATATAGTGTTACATGTGGGACACAAAAATATGTTGTTACTTGTGGGACACAGTAATATGTTGCTACTTTTAGGCCACAGTAATATGTCGTTACATGTGGGACACAGTAATATGTTATTACTTGTGGGACGCAATAATATGTTCATACTGTGGGACCCAGTAATATGTTGTTACTTGTGGGGAACAGTAATAAGATGTTACATGTGAGACAGAAATATGTTTTTACATTTGGGACACAGTAATATGTTATTTGTGGGACACAATAATATATTGTTACCTGTAGGACAAAATAATATGATGTTACTTGTGGGACACAGTAATCTATTGTTACTTGTGGGACACAGTAAGATGTTACTTGTGGGACACATTAATATGTAGTTACTTGTGGGAAAAAGTAATATGTTGTTACTTGTGTTAAACAGTAACATGTTGTTGCTTGTGAGAAAAAGAAAGATTTTATTAGTTGAGGGACGCAGTAATATGTTGTTACTTTTGGGACACAGTAATATGTTGCTTCTTATGGGACACAGTAATATGTTGTTATTTGTGGTACACAGTAATATGTTATTACTTCTGGGACACCACAGTATGTTGTTGTAACTTGTTGAAAACCACAGTATGTTGTTGTTACTTGTTGAAAACCACAGTATGTTGTTGTTACTTGTTGAAAACCACAGTATGTTGTTGTTACTTGTTGAAAACCACAGTATGTTATTACTTGAGGAACACAAAAATATGTGGTTTCTTGTGTGGTTTCTTGTGGGACACAGTAAAGGTTGTTACTTGCAGGACCCAGTAATATGTTGTTACTTTTGGGACACAATAATATGTTGTTACATTGTGAGACACAGTGATTTGTTGTTACTTGGGGGACAAAGTAATATATTGTTACTTGTGGGACATAATAATATGTTGTTATTTGAGACTCAGTAATATGTTGTAACTTCAGGGACACAGCAATATGTTTTTCCTTGTGGGACACAGTAATATGTTGCTACTTGCTTGACACAATAATATGTTGTTAATTGTGGGACACAGTAATATGTTACTTGTGGGACACAGTAATATGCTGTTACTTGTGGGACACAGAAATGTGTTGTTACTTGTGGGCACACAGTAATATGTTGTTACTTGTGGGACACAGTAATATGCTGTTACTTGTGGGACACAGAAATGTGTTGTTACTTGTGGGCACACAGTAATATGTTGTTACTTGTGGGACACAGTAATATGTTGTTACTTCTTGGATATGGTAATATGTTGTTACGTGTGGGGATACCAAAGCAAGGTGTTGTTACCTGTGGGACACCAAACCAAGTTATAGTTATTTATTACAAATCACAAAAATTTGTTGGTATTTATTAGAAACCACAGTATTATGTTGTTACTTGTGGGAAACAATAATACGTTGGTACTTATGGGACACAGTAATATGTTGCTACTTGTTGTACACAATAATAATATGTTTTTTTGGGTCAAAGTAATATGCTGTTACTTGTGGGAAACGTCGTCGTCCCCTCACTTTCAAGTGTGTCGATTGGTCAACATATTTCAGCCACGTTATTGTGACTCCTTGTCTGCCTGTAGGACTCAGTAATATGTTGTTGCTTGTCGAACACAGTAATATTTTGTTTCATGAGGGACAGAGTAATATGTTGTTTCTTCTCGGACACAGAAATATGTTGTTATATGCGGGACACAATAATATGTTGTTACATGTGGGATACAATAATTTGTTGATAGATGTGGGACACCGCAGTATGTTGTTGTTACTTGTGGAACTCAGTAGTATATTTTTTACTTGTGCACACAATAATATGTTCTTACTTGTGGGACACAGTAATATATTGTTACATGTATGGACACAATAGTATGTTCTTGCCTTTGGGTCACAGTAATATGTTACTTGTGGGACACAAGTCGGCCGGTCGGCCGAGCGGACAGCACGCTGGACTTGTGATCCTGTGGTCCTGGGTTCAATCCCAGGCGCCGGCGAGAAACAATTGGCAGAGTTTCTTTCACTCTATGCTCCTGTTACCTAGCAGTAAAATAGGTACCTGGGTATTAGCCAGCTGTCACGGGCTGCTTCCTTGGGGTGGAGGCCTGGTCGAGGACCGGGCCGCGGGGACACTAAAGCCCCGAAATCATCTCAAGATAACCTCAAGATAACCACAGTAATATGTTACTTGTGGGACATTGTAATATTTTGTTACATGTGGGACACAATAAAATGTTTTTTCTTGTGGGATACATTAATATGTTGTGTGACTGTTGTGTTACCTGTGTGACATGGCAATATGTTGTTTCCTTTGCGACACCAAAGCAAGTTGTTGTTATTTGCTGGACACCACAACAAGTTTGTGTTTCATGGTGGACAACAACATGCATGTTGTTGTTCCAACAAAAAGTTGCTGTTGCTTGTGGGATACCACAACAAGTTGTTGTCAATTGCTGGATGCCACAGCACGTTGTTGTTTCTTGTGGAACACCACAGCAAGTTGTTCTAACTTGTGGGATACCACAGTAAGTTGTTGTTACTTTTCGGACAGTGTAATATGTTGTTTCTTGAGAGACTCAGTAATATATTGTTATTTGTGAGAAAAATTAATGTATTGTTATTTGTGGGAATCCACAGTAAGTTGTTGTTAATTTTGGGACACAGTAATATGTTGTTACTTGTGGGACACAGTAATATGGGGATCCTTGTTTGACACAGTTATATGTTGTTACCTTTTAAACACAATAATTTGATGTTACTTGTGAGACACAATAATTTGATGTTACTTGTGAGACACAATAATTTGATGTTACTTGTGAGACACAATAATTTGATGTTACTTGTGAGACACAATAATTTGATGTTACTTGTGAGATACAATAATATTTTGCTAATTGTGAGACACAGTAATATGTTGTTAACTATGGAACATAATAATATGTTGTTACCTGTGGGACACATTTATATGTTGTTACCCATGGAACACAATAATATGTTTTTTTACTTGTGGGACACAATAATATGTTGTTACTTGTGAGACACAGTAATATGTTGTTATCCATAGAACACAATATTATGCTTTTACTTCTGGAACACAGTAATAGGTTGTTACTTGTGGGACACAGTAATATGCTGTTACCTGTGGGACACCGTAATATGTTGTTACCTGTGGAACACAGTAATATGTTGTTACTTGTGGAGACACAATAATGCATTGTTAATTCTGGTACACAATAATATGTTGTTACTTGTTGGACACAGTAATATGTGGTTACTTGAGGGATACCACAGTATGTTTTTGTTACTTGTGGGACACCTCAGTATGTTTTTGTTTCTTGTTGGACACCACAGTATGTTTTTGTTACTTGTGGGACACCACAGAATGTTTTTGTTACTTGTGTGACACAATAGTATGTTTTTGTTACTTGTGGGACACCACAGTATGTTTTTGTTACTTGTGGGACACCACAGTATGTTTTTGTTACTTGTGGGACACCACAGTATGTTTTTGTTACTTGTGGGACACCTCAGTATGTTTTTGTTACTTGTGGGACACCACAGAATGTTTTTGTTACTTGTGTGACACAATAGTATGTTTTTGTTACTTGTGGGACACCACAGTATGTTTTTGTTTCTTGTGGGACACCACAGTATGTTTTTGTTTCTTGTGGGACACCACAGTATGTTTTTGTTTCTTGTGGGACACCACAGTATGTTTTTGTTACTTGTGGGACACCACAGAATGTTTTTGTTTCTTGTGGGACACCACAGTATGTTTTTGTTTCTTGTGGGACACCACAGTATGTTTTTGTTTCTTGTGGGACACCACAGTATGTTTTTGTTACTTGTGGGACACCACAGTATGTTTTTGTTTCTTGTGGGACACCACAGTATGTTTTTGTTACTTGTGGGACACCACAGAATGTTTTTGTTACTTGTGGGACACCACAGTATGTTTTTGTTTCTTGTGGGACACCACAGTATGTTTTTGTTTCTTGTGGGACACCACAGTATGTTTTTGTTTCTTGTGGGACACCACAGAATGTTTTTGTTACTTGTGTGACACAATAGTATGTTTTTGTTACTTGTGGGACACCACAGTATGTTTTTGTTTCTTGTGGGACACCACAGTATGTTTTTGTTACTTGTGGGACACCACAGTAAGTTTTTGTTACTTGTGGGACACCACAGTATGTTTTTGTTTCTTGTGGGACACCACAGTATGTTTTTGTTTCTTGTGGGACACCACAGTATGTTTTTGTTACTTGTGGGACACCACAGAATGTTTTTGTTACTTGTGTGACACAATAGTATGTTTTTGTTACTTGTGGGACACCACAGTATGTTTTTGTTACTTGTGGGACACCACAGTATGTTTTTGTTACTTGTGGGACACCACAGTATGTTTTTGTTACTTGTGGGACACCACAGTATGTTTTTGTTACTTGTGGGACACCTCAGTATGTTTTTGTTACTTGTGGGACACCACAGAATGTTTTTGTTACTTGTGTGACACAATAGTATGTTTTTGTTACTTGTGGGACACCACAGTATGTTTTTGTTTCTTGTGGGACACCACAGTATGTTTTTGTTTCTTGTGGGACACCACAGTATGTTTTTGTTTCTTGTGGGACACCACAGTATGTTTTTGTTACTTGTGGGACACCACAGAATGTTTTTGTTACTTGTGGGACACCACAGTATGTTTTTGTTTCTTGTGGGACACCACAGTATGTTTTTGTTTCTTGTGGGACACCACAGTATGTTTTTGTTTCTTGTGGGACACCACAGTATGTTTTTGTTTCTTGTGGGACACCACAGTATGTTTTTGTTACTTGTGGGACACCACAGTATGTTTTTGTTTCTTGTGGGACACCACAGTATGTTTTTGTTTCTTGTGGGACACCACAGTATGTTTTTGTTTCTTGTGGGACACCACAGTATGTTTTTGTTACTTGTGGGACACCACAGTATGTTTTTGTTACTTGTGGGACACCACAGTATGTTTTTGTTTCTTGTGGGACACCACAGTATGTTTTTGTTTCTTGTGGAACACCACAGTATGTTTTTGTTTCTTGTGGGACACCACAGTATGTTTTTGTTACTTGTGGGACACCACAGTATGTTTTTGTTTCTTGTGGGACACCACAGTATGTTTTTGTTTCTTGTGGGACACCACAGTATGTTTTTGTTTCTTGTGGGACATCACAGTATGTTTTTGTTACTTGCAGGACATAGTAATATGTTCTTACTGAGGGACACAGTAATATGTTGTTACTTGAGGGACAAAGCAATATGTTGTTACTTGTGGGATACAATATTATGTTGATACATGTGGGACATCACAGTATGTTGTTGTTAATTATGGGACATAGTAATATGGTCTTACTTGTGGGACACAATAATATGTTCTTACCTGTGGAACACAATAATGTTAATTGTGGGACACAGTAGTATGTTGTTACTTGTAGAACTCAGTAATATGTTGTTTCTTTTGGGGACACATTAATACGTTGTTACATGTGGGACATGGTAATATGGCGTTTCACGTGGGACACCATACTATGTTGTTGTTACTTGTAGAACACCACAACAAGTTGTTGGTACCTGTGGGTTAATACTGTAAGTTGTTGGTACCTGTGGGTTAATACTGTAAGTTGTTGGTACCTGTGGGTTAATACTGTAAGTTGTTGGTACCTGTGGGTTAATACTTTAAGTTGTTGGTACCTGTGGGTTAATACTGTAAGTTGTTGGTACCTGTGGGTTAATACTGTAAGTTGTTGGTACCTGTGGGTTAATACTGTAAGTTGTTGGTACCTGTGGGTTAATACTGTAAGTTGTTGGTACCTGTGGGTTAATACTGTAAGTTGTTGGTACCTGTGGGTTAATACTGTAAGTTGTTGGTACCTGTGGGTTAATACTGTAAGTTGTTGGTACTTGTGGGTTAATACTGTAAGTTGTTGGTACCTGTGGGTTAATACTGTAAGTTGTTGGTACCTGTGGGTTAATACTGTAAGTTGTTGGTACCTGTGGGTTAATACTGTAAGTTGTTGGTACCTGTGGGTTAATACTTTAAGTTGTTGGTACCTGTGGGTTAATACTGTAAGTTGTTGGTACCTGTGGGTTAATACTGTAAGTTGTTGGTACCTGTGGGTTAATACTGTAAGTTGTTGGTACCTGTGGGTTAATACTGTAAGTTGTTGGTACCTGTGGGTTAATACTGTAAGTTGTTGGTACCTGTGGGTTAATACTGTAAGTTGTTGGTACCTGTGGGTTAATACTGTAAGTTGTTGGTACCTGTGGGTTAATACTGTAAGTTGTTGGTACCTGTGGGTTAATACTGTAAGTTGTCGGTAACTGTGGGTTAATACTGTAAGTTGTTGGTACCTGTGGGTTAATACTGTAAGTTGTTGGTACCTGTGGGTTAATACTGTAAGTTGTTGGTACCTGTGGGTTAATACTGTAAGTTGTTGGTACCTGTGGGTTAATACTGTAAGTTGTTGGTACCTGTGGGTTAATACTGTAAGTTGTCGGTAACTGTGGGTTAATACTGTAAGTTGTTGGTACCTGTGGGTTAATACTGTAAGTTGTTGGTACCTGTGGGTTAATACTGTAAGTTGTTGGTACCTGTGGGTTAATACTGTAAGTTGTTGGTACCTGTGGGTTAATACTGTAAGTTGTTGGTACCTGTGGGTTAATACTGTAAGTTGTTGTTTCTCTTCGGACAGTGTAATATATTGTTTCTTGAAAGACTCAGTAATATATTGTTATGTGTGGGAAAAATTAATATGTTGTTACTGGAGAAAATCCACAGTAAGTTGTTGTTACTTGTGGGTCACAATAATATGTTGCTTGTAGGACACAGTAATATGTTGTTACTTGTGGGAAACGTCGCCATCCCATATTTTTCTAATTTGTGCTCTGGTGAACATATTTCTGCTACGTTATTGTGACTCCTCGTCTGCGTGTGGGACATAATATTATGTTGTTGCTTGTGAGACACAATAATATGTTGATACTATTGGGACACAATAATATGTTGATACTTATGGGACAACACAGTATGTTGTTGTTACTTGTGGGACAAAGTAATATATTGTTACTTGTGGGACAAAATAATATGTTGTTAATTGTGGGACTCAGTATTATGTTGTTACTTGTAGGACACATTAATATGTTGTTTCTTGTGGGACACAGTAATATGTTGATACCTGTGGATCACATTAATATTGTATTACTTGTTAGACACAATAATATGTTCTTACTTGTGGGACACAATAATATGTTACTTGTAGTACACAGTAATGTGTTGTTACTTGCGGGACACAGTAATATGTTGTTATTTGTAGGACACAACAATTTGTTGTTACATGTAGGACACATTAATATGTTTTTACTTATGGGACAAAATATTATGTTGTTACAAGTATGACACATAAATTTGTTTTTTCTTGCAGGAAAGAGTAATATGGTGTTAGTTCTGGAACACAATAATATGTTAATACACGTGGGACACAATTTTATGTTGTTACTTGTGGTACACAGCTATATGTTGTTACTGTGGAACATATTAATTTGTTGTTACGTGTGAGACACAATAACATGGTTTTGCTTCTGAGACACAGTAATATCTTGTTACCTGTGGGACACAGTAATATGTTGTTCATTGTGGGACACAGTAATACAATGTTACTTGTTTTAGTCAATAATATGTTGTTACATGTGGGAAACAGTAATATTTTTTACTTGTGGGTCACAATAATATGTTACTTGTAGGACACAGTAAAATGATTTTACTTGTGGACACAGTAATGTGTTTACATCACAGCAAGTTGTTGTCACTTGTGGGACACCACAGCAAGTTATTGTTACTTGTGGGACGCCACAGCAAGTTGTTGTTACTTGTGGAACACCACAACAAGTTGTTGTTGTTGTTACTTCTGGGATACCACAGAAAGTTGTTGTTACTTTTCGGACCGTGTAATATGTTTTTCTTGTGGGAAAAATTAATATGTTGTTACATGTGGGAATCCATAGTAAATTGTTGTTATTTTGGGACACAGTAATATTGTGTTACCTGTTGGAAACAGTAATATGTTGTTACTTGTGGGACACAGCAATATGTTGTTATATATACAACTTACACAATAAGTTGTTGTTACATGTGGTTCACATTAATATGTTATTAAACGTAGGACACAATAATATGTTATTAAACGTAGGACACAATAATATGTTATTAAACGTAGGACACAATAATATGTTATTAAACGTAGGACACATTAATATGTTATTAAACGTAGGACACAATAATATGTTATTAAACGTAGGACACAATAATATGTTGTTACTTGTTGAACACAGTAACCTGTTGTTACTTGTGGGACAACGGAAATTGTTGTTACTAGTGAGACACAATAATATGTTGTTACTTGTATGGCACAGTAATATTTTTTAACTTGTGGGACACAATAAAATGTTGTTACTTGTGGGATACAATAATATGTTCTTACTTGAGGGACACAGCAATATTTTGTTATTTGTGGGTCACAGTAATACGTTACTTGTAGTACACAGTAATATTTTGTTACTTGTGGGACGCAGTAATATGTTACTTGTAGGACACAGTAATATGTTGTTACTTGTGAGAAACGTCGTCGTCCCCTAACTTTCTAGTGTTTGCTTTGGTCAACATATTTCAGCCACGTTATTGTGTCTCCTAATCTGCCTGTGGGACATAGTAATATGCTGTTCCTTTTGGGACACAGTAATGTGTTGTTACTTGAAAGACAAATTATTATGTTGTTTCTTGTGGGACACAGTAATATGTTGTTACAAGTGGGACACTATAATATGTTGATACTTTGGGACACAAGATTACGTTGATATTTGTCGTACAACACAGTATGTTGTTGTTACTTGTCGGACATAGTAATATGTTTTTACTTGTGGGACACAATAATATGTTGTTTCTTGTGGGACACAGTAATATGTTGTTACCTGTGGAACACAATAATATGGTATTACTTATTAGACACAGTAATATGTTGTTATATGTGGGACACAGTAATATCTTGTTATATGTGGGACACAAAATTATGTTGTTACTTGTGGGACACTTATATATGTTCCTTTTGGGACACCACAGAATGCTGTTGGTTCTTGTGGGACACCACAGAATGTTGTTGATACTTGTGGGACATATTAATATGCTGTTTCTTTTGGGACATATGTTCTTACATGTTCGCACAGTAATATGTTGTTACTTCTGGGACACAGTAATATGTTGTTACATGTGTTACACAGTAATATGTTGATACATGTGGGTACACCATAGTATGTTGTCGTTACTTGTAGGAAATAGTAATAACGTTGTTACTTGTGGGACACAGTAATGTGTTGTTACTTACGAGTCACAGTAACATGTTGTTACATGTGGGACACAGTAATATTGTTTTTTTCTTGTGGGACTTGGCTATATGCTGTTACTTGTGGAATTAAATTATAGTTACATGTAGGACACAATAACATGCTTTTAATTGTGGGACACAGTAATATTTTTTTTACTTGTGGGGGCACAATAATATGTTGTTACTTGTTGTACACAATAATATGTTGTTACTTGTGGGACACAGTAATATTTTTTACTCATGGCACACAATAATATGTTACTTGTAGGACACAGAAATATGTTGTTACTTGTGTGAATCGTCGTCGTCCCTTTACTTTCTAGTGTTTGGTTTGGTCAACATATTTTAGCCAAGACATTTTGATGCCTCGTCTGCCTGTGGGGCATAGTAATAAGAAATATGTTGTTGCTTGTGGGACACATTAATATGTTGTTACTTGAGGGAAGATTAATATGTTGTTTCTTGTGGGACACAGTAATATGTTGTTACATGTGGGACACAATAATATGCTTTTACTTGTGGAGACACAATAATATGTTGTTACTTTTCGGACACAATATCATGTTGATACTTGTGGAACACGACAGTATGTTGTTGTTACTTGTGGGTAATTGTAATATGCTACTACTTGTGGGACACAATAAAATGATGTTATTTGTGAGACACAATTTTATGTTGTTTTTGGTGGGACTCATTAATATGTTTTTAATGTGGGACACGAAAGTATGTTGATGTTACTTGTGGGACATAGTAATATGTTTTTAATGTGGGACACGAAAGTATGTTGATGTTACTTGTGGGACATAGTAATATGTTTTTACTTGTGGGACACAATAATATGTTGTTACATGTGGGGGCACAGTAATATGTTACTTGTGGGACACAGTAATATGTTACTTGTGGGACCCAGTAATATGTTGTTACTTGCGGGACCCAGTAATATTTTTTTTTTTTTTAGAATACAGGAATATGTTGTTACATGTTGGACTCAGTAATATGTTTTTTCTTGTGGAACTCATTATTATATTGCTACTTATGGGACATGATAGCATGAAGTTTCCTTTGGGACACCAAAGCCAGTTTTTGTTATTTGCTGGACACCACAGCAAGTTGTTGTTACTTGTAGGACACGACAACAAGTTGTTGTCAATTGCTGGACGCCGCAGTAATTTGTTGTGTGTTGTGGAACAGCGCAAGTTGTTGTGGTTACATGTGGGATACCACAGTAAGTTGTTGTTACTTTTCGGACAGTGTAATATGTTTTTCTTGTGGGACACAATAATATATTGTTATTTGTGGGAAAAATTAATATGTTGTTACATGTGGGAATCCACAGTAAGTTGTTGTTTCTTTTGGGACACAGTAATATTTTGTTACTTGAGCGATACAGTAATATGTTATGTGTGTTACACAGTAAGTTGTTGTTACTTGTGGTTCACATTAATATGTTAATACACGTGGGATACAATAATATGTTGTTACTTGTGGAACACAGTAACCTGTTGTTTCTTGTGGGACAACGGAAATTGTTGTTACTTGTGGGACACAATAATATGTTATTACTTGTTGGACACAATAATATGATGTTACATGTGGGACACAAAATATATTGTTACTAGTGAGATACAATAATATGTTACTTGAAGGACACGGTAATATGTTGTAATTTGCAGTACACAGTAATATGTTGTTACTTGTGGGACACAACAATATGTTGTTATATGTGGGACACATTAATACGTTTTTCTTATGGGAAACCTCAGAATGCTGATGTTACTTGTGGGACATAGTAATATGTTGCTGCTTGTGGGACACAGTAATATGTTGTTACGTGTGGGACACAGTTATATTTTTTTGTGGAACTCAATAATATATTGTAACATGTGGAACACAATAATATGTTATTACTTGTGGGACACATTAAAATGTTGATACTTTTGTGGCACCACAGTATGTTGTTGTTACATGTGGGACACCACGGTATGTTGTTACTCGTGGGACATAGTAATATGTTTTTACTTGTGGAACACAATAATATGTTGTTATTTGTGGGACACAGTAATATGTTACTTGTGGGACACAGTAATATGTTCTTACATGTGGGACACAGAAATATGTTTCTTGTAGGACACAGTAATATGTTGTTTTTTGTGGGAAATGCCGTCGTCGCTTAACTTTCGAGTGTGTGCTATGTTAAATATATTTCTGCCAGGTTATCGTGACTCTTCGTCTGCCTGTGGGACACAGTAAAATGCTGTTGCTTGTGGGACATAGAAATATGTTGTTACTTGTGGGACACAATGTGTTGTTACTTGTGGGACACAACAATATGTTGCTACATGTGGGACACAGTAATATTTTGTAACTTATGGGATAAAAAAAATATGTTGTTACATGTAGCACATAGAATTATGTTGTTTCCTGCAGGACACAGTAATTTGTTGTTACTTCTGGGACACAGTAATAGGTTACTACTTGTGGGACACAGTAATATGTTGATAGCCATGAACACAATAATATTTTTTTACTTGCGGGACACAGTAATATGTTGTTACTTGTGGGTCACATTATTATATTGTTACTTGAAGAACATGATAGTATGTAGTTTTCTTTTTTGACACAAAAGCGAGTTGTTGTTCTTTGCTGGACACCACAGCAAATTTATTTTACTTGTTGGACAAACAAGTTGTTGTTAATTTTGGACACCATAGCAAGTTGTTGTTACTTGTGGGACACCACAACAAATTGTTGTTAATTGCTAGATGCCACATCAGTTTGTTGTGTCTTGTGGAACACCCCAACAAGTTGTTGTTGTTTCTTGTGGGATACCACAGTAAGCTGTTGTTACTTTTCAGACAGTATAATATGTTGTTCTTTAGGGACTCAGAAATATTCCGTTATTAGTTAGAAAATTAAATATGTTGATCCTTGTGGGAATCCAAAGTAAGTTGCATTTACTTTTGGGACACAATAGTATTTTGTAACTTGTGAGAAACAGTAATATGTTGTTACTTGCGGGACACAGTAATATGAAATTGTTATATGTGTTACACAGTAAGTTGTTGTTGCTTGTGGTACACATTAATATGATATTACACGTGGGACACAATGATATGTTGTTACTTGAGGGACACAGGAAATTGCTGTTACTTGTGGGACACAATAATGTGATTTTACTTGTAGGATACAGTAATTTGTTGTTTTTTTGGGGGGACAGAGAAAAATATTATTACTTGTGGGACACAGTAATATGTTCTTACTTCTGGGACACAATAATATGTTGATACTTCTAGGACACAATAATGTGATTTTACTTGTGGGATACAGTAATATGTTGTTGCTTGTGGGACACAGAAATATATTATTACTTGTGGGACAGAGTAATATGTTTTTACATGTGGGACACAGAAATATGTTGTTTCTCGTGGGAGCAGTAATATGTTGTTACCTGTGGAACACAATAATATGGTATTACTTGTAGGACACAGTAATATGTTGTTACTTGCAGGACACAGTAGTATGTTGTTACTTGTGGGACAAAATAACATGTTGTTATATGTAGGACACATTATTATTTTGTTTCTTGCAGGACACAGTAATATGTTGTTACCAAAAGAAACACAATAATATTTTGTACTTGTTGGACACAGCAATATGTTGTTACTTATGGGACAACATATTGTTGTTGTAAGTTGTTGTTACTTGTGGGACACTATAATTTTTCCTTACTTGTGGGACATAGTAATATGTTGTTACCTATGGAACACTATATTATGTTGTTACCTGTGAGACACAGTAATAAGTTTTTGTATGTGGGACTCAGTAATATATTGTTACTTGTAATACACAATAATATTTTGCTACTTGTAGGACACAACAACAAATTGTTTTACGTGTGGGACACAGTAATATGTTTTTACATGTTGGACACAGTAATATATTGTTACTAGTGGGATACAGTAATATGTTGATACTTGTTGGTACACCAGAGTATACTATTGTTACTTGTGGGACATAGTAATATCTTTTTACTTGTGGAACACAACAACATGCTTCTACATGTTGGACCACAGCAAGTTGTAGTTACTTATGGGACACCACAGCAAGTTGTTGTTACTTGTGGGGCACCACAACAAGTTGTTGTCAATTTCTGTACGCCACACAAAATAATTGTTATATGTGGAACACCAAAGCAACATGGTGATACATGTGGGATACAACAGTAAGTTGTTGTTTCTATTCGGACAGAGTAATATGTTGTTATTGTGGGAAAAATTTATATGTTGGAAAAATTAATATGGTGTGACATGTGGGAATCCACAGAAATATGTTGTTACATGTGGGATGCAGTAATATGGTGTTACTTGTGTGACACAGTAATATGTTGTTACATTTGGGACTCAGTAAGTTGTTACTTGTGGGACACAGAAATGATAATACACTTGGGACACAATTATATGTTGTTAGGTGTGGGACACAATAATTTGTTGATATTTGTGGGACAGTGTAATATTTGTTACTTGTGGGTCACAGTAATATATTCTTTCTTGTGGGACACAAAATTATGTTGTTACATGTGGGGCAAAGTAATATATTGTTACATGTGGGACACAGTAATATGTTGTTTACTAGTGGGACACAGCTATATATTGTTACCTGTGGAAAACATTAATGTGTTGATTAGTGTTGGATACAATAACATGCTTTTACTTGTGGGACACAGTAATATGTTGTTACCAGTGGGACACAGAATTGTTGTTACTTGTAGGACATAGTAATATGTTGTTACTTGAGGGACAGATTAATGTGTTGTTTCTTGGGGAACTCAGTAATATGTTGTTACATATGGGACCCAATAATATGTTATTACATGTTGGACACTGTAATATGTTGTTACTTGTGGGACACTACAATATGTTGCTACATGTGGGACACAGTAATATGTTGTTACTTTTGGGACAAAATAATGTGGGACACAGTAATATGTTGTTACTTTTGGGACAAAATATTATTTGGGTTTATGTACTATTGTAGTGTGGGTTGGTGGTGTTGTCGTGTTATTGATCCTTCTTTACGGACAACCCAACCCAAAACTCGGTAGAGTGCTTATACTTTACCAGGAGATCACACTGGGCACTTCTGGCTCTTGGAGAGGGGCTCATCGTCACACGTTTAGGGGATGCGGCTCCAATACGTAGCCTCGTTGTCACGTGCACACACCCACTCGAGCCGCTGTGACTCCCCACTCTCTCCTTATGTGATATGATCTCCTCAATCCCCTTAGACTTATTATTTTTACGTCCTACCCTGGCCACAGCGGTCGTTCTTGGTTCCTTCTCTCTCTCTCTCTTTCTTTACTACTTCCTGGGAAGCCTCACTAGGACAAGGACAAACACCAGCAAATTTGATTACATTTACTGGACAAAGCACATACACATATATAATAATAATAATGAATCCTACACTCTATACTATTTCAGTCAGGTTGCACTCCAACACCATCAGAAGTCTATCATCAGCTTATCAAGTGGTATCCTAACTCCTGATTCACCACCTGATACTATCAACTTCCTCAAGTAGATCAAGTCTTATAACACAATGTTGCACTATCAGCAAGAGAATATATATCTATAAACATGTGCAAGGAAAACCAGCGTATGAATGCAATAACATAAATATTATTATAAATGTTCCTTGATATACAACAATGATCAATCGATCACCCTATCAGTCCTAGAACACATACATCTGTAGGTAATCCAGCCTACGACTGTAACTCTATACTTCAGTATAAGTGCTCCGTGGCACAAAAATGGCAAACAATCACTCACCTCTCACTGCGTCTTGCACGCTAATGACAACCACACACTCTATCAACTCCCTACAAGTAATCAACCAGAACTTCCCTTCCCCATCTGGAAGTTCACTACCCTGATATCTTCAGGTTCTTCCGGGCTTCACTACCAGGATCCTCTGCAGCTCCTCCAGGCTGCTATCATGAAGTTTCCTTGAGCAACTACGGTGCTTCACCACTTCTACTAGGGTCCTCCACAGCTCTCCTGGCTGCTACACTATGAAGTTCCCTCGAGCAACTATGGTGCTTCACCACCTCTACAGAAGCACGTGACACTCCTCTTCACTGCTTCTCCTCACAGCTCGAGGTCTAACTCTTCCACTATCTTGGAGTCTCGTCAACTACTCCCTCTGTGCTGGCTTCAAAACTCTCAGCAACTTCTTCCCCAAATACAAACCTGCAACCCATTGACACTCCAATAAAAACGTTTCCCCTTAAACACATAAACAAAAATAACCAGACAATATGTTTGCCTCCAACATCTATCTGATCTCTACATACTGTGAGTGGACTCCCCCGTTTGGGCTGGTCCATGCTCCGCCCGGCCAGGCGGCCCTCCTCACTCTAGGAGGATCCTCGCAGCCAGTCAGTTGGCTTCAGGCGGTCGACAGGAGAGGACGTGCTGCTCGTCCCTCCAGCTGTCTCTCTCATCTCCGTCCACTTATTTAAGCTTTCTGCCTTACCAGAACATGTGTAACTTATCAATAAACATTGCTACTGTCGCTGGGCACATGACCAACTACAAGAAATCACTATAGACTGGCTTAAAATCGTGCTTACCACAGATTGTCTAGTCGAGGGCACTATCCTTCTTACGGGCGTCTGATCAGGGCGCTCCCACAGCCCACGAAAATGTCTCTGGGCGGCTTAGTACTCTCTCCTTGCCGTCCAAGACTTGAGACTACAACGTTCCCAGCTCGATTCCACAGCTGGAACGTCTACACACTTCCCTTCTCTTGGAGATATATCACTAGGGGTCCCTCTCTGACAGGAGCTCACATGGAGTGCAGCTTCCCCTCGCGATGTCTGGTACTCAAGTGACTTGAGCTCCTCTCTAAGTGTGCCTCACACCTCCAGCAAATTATCCACATCTCCTAATCATTCACTTATCTATTTTCTTATTTACTGCCCATAATCTCAAATTGTTTATCAAATCCAACCAACTATTTTACATCTGTGTCTTCACCTCTATATTTCCTAGACCTTCTAGTCAGGTCAGGCTTGATAGAATAATTCTCAAAGAGGAGACTCGTTTTTCGGCTGCCTGGGATCATAACAGTATGACACAGAATTATGTTGTTACATGCAGGAAACAGCAATATGTTGTTACTCTGGGACACAGTAATATGTTACTACATGTGGGACACAGTTATATGTTAATACACGTGGGACACAATAATATGTTGTTACTTGTGGAACACAGTAAAATGTTGTTACCTGTGAGACACAGTAATATGTTGTTACTTGTGGGACTCAGTAATATGTTGCTTTTTGTGGAACACAGTAATATGTTGTGACATATGGGACACATTAATATTTTATTACTTGTGTGACAATAATATGTTGATACGTGTGGGACAAAACAGTATGTTGTTACTTGCGGGACCGAGTAATATGTTGTTACTTGTGAGACACAATAATATGTTGTTATTTGTGGGACACAGTAATATGTTCTTACTTATGGGACACAGTAATATGTTCTTACTTGCGGCACACAATAATATGTTGTTACATGTTGGACACAGTAATATGTTGTTACATGTGGTACGCAATAATATGTTGTTACTTGTGGGACATAATAATATGCTACTTGTAGGACACAGAAATATGTTGTTACTTGTAGGACACAACAATATTTCTGTTACATGTGGGACACAGTAATATGTTGTTACTTTTGGGATAAAATAATGTTGTTACATGTACGACACAGAATTATGTTGGTACTTGTAGCACTCAGTAATATGTTGTTACTTCTGGGACACAGTAATATGTTACTACATGTGGGACACAGTAATATGTTAACACACGTGGGACACAAGTAATATGTTGTTACTTGTGGGACACATAATATGTTGTTATTTCTGGGACACGGCAAAATGTTGTTACCAGTGGGATCCAAAATTATGTTGTTACTTGTGGGACACATTATTATGTTGTTACTTGTGGGACATGGTAATATGTTATTTCCAGACGGACACCTGAGCAAGTTGTTGTTATTTGCCGGACACTACAGAACGTTTTTGTTACTTGTTGGACAAACATGTTATTGTTACCTTCTGGACACCATAGAAAAAGTTTGTTTCTTGTGGGACACCACAGCAAGTTGTTGTTACTTGTGGAACACCACAGCAAGTTGTTGTTACTTGTGGAACACCACAGCAAGTTGTTGTTTCTTGTGGAACACCACAGCAAGTTGTTGTTACTTGTGGAACACCACAGCAAGTTGTTGTTACTTGTGGAACACCACAGCAAGTTGTTGTTACTTGTGGGATACCACAGCAAGTTGTTGTTTCTTGTGGGACACCACAGCAAGTTGTTGTTACTTGTGGAACACCACAGCAAGTTGTTGTTTCTTGTGGGACACCACAGCAAGTTGTTGTTTCTTGTGGGACACCACAGCAAGTTGTTGTTACTTGTGGAACACCACAGCAAGTTGTTGTTACTTGTGGAACACCACAGCAAGTTGTTGTTACTTGTGGAACACCACAGCAAGTTGTTGTTACTTGTGGAACACCACAGCAAGTTGTTGTTACTTGTGGAACACCACAGCAAGTTGTTGTTTCTTGTGGAACACCACAGCAAGTTGTTGTTTCTTGTGGAACACCACAGCAAGTTGTTGTTACTTGTGGAACACCACAGCAAGTTGTTGTTACTTGTGGAACACCACAGCAAGTTGTTGTTACTTGTGGAACACCACAGCAAGTTGTTGTTTCTTGTGGAACACCACAGCAAGTTGTTGTTTCTTGTGGAACACCACAGCAAGTTGTTGTTACTTGTGGAACACCACAGCAAGTTGTTGTTACTTGTGGAACACCACAGCAAGTTGTTGTTACTTGTGGGATACCACAGCAAGTTGTTGTTTCTTGTGGGACACCACAGCAAGTTGTTGTTACTTGTGGAACACCACAGCAAGTTGTTGTTACTTTTCGGACAGTGTAATATGTTTTCTTGAGGGCCTCAGTAATATTTTTATTTGTTTGAAAAAGTAATATGTTGTTACTTGTGTGACACAGTAATATGTTGTTACTTGTGATACACAATAATATGTTGTTACTAGTGGGACGCAGAATATGTTTGTTTTTACTTGTGGGACAAAATAAAATGTCAGTTGTGGGACACAGTAATATATTGTTACTTGTAGGAAACAGTAATATGTTGTTACTTGTGGGACACAGTAATATGTTGTTACTTGTGGGACAAAGTAATATATTATTACTAGTGCACTGGTTTTAGTCTTGTTTTAATAACACTATCTTGGGTGCGGATGTAGATGAAGGATGCTCACTAGTGAGTCCCATTCCTCAACGGCTTTTCTGATCATTGTAGTCGCTGTGGAATGTGCGTCTAATGCAGCTGTTGTCGTTGGATTAATGTTGAGTTTGATGCGCAGGGCTTCAGTACCTTCATTTTTCAGTAAGTAGTGCAATAGTGGCGCCTCTGCTTGTGTTCTACAGATATGACGCTCTTTAACTATTGGGTTCATTACCTCCCAGCAACACTTGTAACCATGTCTGAGTCTGTGTATGGCAACTGCAATGTCTCTGGATATCTTTTTGTCAGGCTTGAAAGAGTAGTACCCAGTGGCTTGTTCATACCATATCGCAATTTTTCTTCCTTCCGCTACTTTGGCTCTGTGTGGACTTTTGATAGTTGGGAGTATTTTCTTCTTGATTTTCTCCTTAATCTATGGAAAAACTTGGAGGTATTTGAACCTGTACAACAGGTAGAGCAGTGGCAGTTTTTGCTAGTGAGCCTGCTCTTTCAATACCTTCTATGCTAATGTAACTTGGTATCCAATTTAGGGTGATTGACAGTCCTAGATTATGGGCTTCTTTTCCTATAAGTTGAATTTCTGTGAGGAGTTGTTTATTATCTCTGTGCTGGCTGGATAACAATGCCTGGAACGAAGATTTAGAGTCGGTATGAATGATGACATCATATAAATTATTCTCAATCCTATAGTTTATGGCCTCCTTCAGGGCATATAATTCTGTTTGCAATGTTAAGCACCCACTATTCATGCTCCAGTAAGCTTCATGGTTGTTATTGTAAACTGCTGCCCCAACGGAACCTTTTTCTTGATCAATTGATCCGTCTGTGAAGATGTGAGTCGTTGTAGGTCTTGAGATCTATGAGATCTGTGACTGCTTTCAGCCTCTGCGAGTCACATGCTGATTTGCTAACTGGTAATCCTTCCGGGTAGATGGTACTCGATAGCCTGGGTTTTAAACCTCCGCTGCCTTGCGGCCATTCCCCTGTTTTGGAAAGGCTTCAGGAGTCAACCTCGAGGAAAAATCCAGAGTTGGAGCCCCTAAGGCAGTTCGTTGTTGACGTCGACCTCGTTCTGGCAGCTCCTGCGACGTTGCTGGAACCATGTGTAATGGCATTTGCCTTTCTATTGGATAATTTCAGCAACGTGGAGAGGGGGGGACCTGCTGCATGGGTAACAGCTTCTCCTCCATATCTACCTACCCAGGCTTTGCGCCCTGTCAGGGCGCAACTCCATAGTCTTCCGAGACTAAAGGATGCCTACTACTACTAATCCTTCAGTGATTATCTTTAGACTCGATTCATCCCATGGAGGAGGCTGCCGAAAGTGTTGATATGGTCTATCTTTCCCCCTTTCTTTTTAATGGTCTATTTCAAGTCCACTTTCTCTAGAATCTTGACCAGATTATTCATCCAAGTACTTGTTCTATATTGAAGGTTTCTCTGAAGCGATCTGTATATGCTATCTTTGATTGACAGTCTGGCGGTGGTTCCAACAAGTTTTGCTGTTATTATGCTATCCTATGTTTGATCCTGTTTTCTATTGCTGGTAAGTTGGTTTCCATTCTTAGATTCTCTCGACGCGTTTAAATAGGTGCTCCCAGCATTGTTCTGACAACATCATTTTGAGACACTTCCGTTTTCTCCCATTGGTTATCACTGAGGGATGTAAGAGCAGGAGCAGCATAGTCAATGAGTGACCTAACTGCTTGAACGTAGTACATTTTGAGTACTGGTAGAGATGCACCATCTCTAAGACTGGTCAGGGAGCGCGAAGCCGAGTTTCTGGCTTTACAACGTTGCCGAAGATATTCAATTTCTTGAGTGAATTTCAACTGGCTATCTATTATAACTCCTAGGTATTGAAAAGAGGTAACCCACTCAATTTCATGTCCTTGTATTGCCAGTCTGATGTCTTCAGTTCTCATTTTAACGGCTTTTTAATTGCTTTGGTTTTATTGCTGTTTATTTTCACAGCTATGCGTTCCGCTTCGCTGCTGATAATATCTAGGCCTTTTTTGTGCATGGTTCCTTGGGCCTTTGCCATTGATGATGACCACAAAGTCGTCTGCATAGTTAAGCAGTTTGGCTTTTGGTCATTTGAGCTTCATGAATTGTTCCATGAGACAGTTGAAGATGAAGGGGCTTAGCATTCCTCTATGCGGAGTTCCATTTTCCAGCCTCTTTGAGGTCAGTGTTTTTTCTTGGAATTTGACTTTAGCTTCTCGGTTAAGCAGGCTTCCTTTGGCAAAGGCAAGAGCGTGTCCTTTGATTTCCTTATCCACAAGACAGCACAGTGTAGCTGGAGCACTGGCTAACTCGAAGATTTTTTCAAGCTCTAGAAAAATAAGGATTCCAGGTTTGTCATTTATTTGATCCAGGAGGGAGGTAAGGCATTCTGTGGTTCCAACACCTTTTCTGTAAGCAAACATATTTTGGTGTAGTGGATTGGCTTTCCATTCAATTCGTTTAAGAGTCATTCTTTCTGCCGTTTTGGCCAGGCAGCTTTTTAATGAGATGGGTCTTGGATTTCCTGGGTCTTTAGGTTTTGGAATGGGAACTATAATTACACTGTTCCAAGAGAGTGGTCAAGTTCTTGTCACCCATACTCTGTTGATGAGATTCAAGAAGGCTTCTTCACCCTTTTCTCCTAGCTTGGCTAGCATGTTGTAAGTGATTTTGTCCTCGCCTGGAGCTGTATTTTTAGTTTTCTTTGTAGCGCTTCTGAGTTCTTTCAGATTGAAAGGTTGGTCTAGTTCGCCAGGTAAGGCTGAAGCATCATCTATTTTTTTCCATCTTGCTGCTTGAAGTCTTTGTTGGTGAGTCAGAGTTGTTTGAGGAAGTTGAGTGGAACTGGCTCTTAAAGCAAATAGATTCGCTTACCTTTCTGCTTCTTGCCCTGGATGAACATGATGCGGTGGAGCAGGAGGTGATTTTCCTTTGGTCTTGTTGATCTGCCTCCAGATGTCGCCCAAGGATGTATGCTGATTTAGTTTGGCACACCACTCGAGCCATTTTTCTTCTCTGATTTTTGCTGTTTCTTCATTCACATGATCTCGGACAACTCTAAGAAGTTCTAGATAAGCTTCGGTTCTATCTCTTCTGAAATCTTTCGTGCACAATTTAGTCTGTTATGTAGCTCTTTGATCCTATCACAGCAATACCAATGGTCCTTATCTTGTTGGGTAATTGTTTTCCCCTTGGTGATGGCGTGATTCGCTGCTCCATATATTGCATTTACTAAATTTTTTTCCATTTCTTCGGTGTTGTCAGGAGGAGTGTAGTTTTGGTGCCAAGTTTCGGGAGATTCCTGAAACTTCGTCCAATGTGCTTTGATAAAGTCCCATCGGGCTCGGGAGCAGGAGGTCTAGGAGGTAGTGCTATATTAATAACTGTTTTTGTAGCAAAGTGGTCACTAGTCAGTACATGGTCAGCTGACCAATGACACAACTGGTAGCCTGGTGGGGTAAAAACTAAGGGCCTGGTAGCCTGGTGGATAGCACGCAGTGTAACACTGTAAAGGTGTTTGGGTTAGTTGTATTTAAAATACATAGAGATACATGAGTCACAGACAAGGATTTGACAGGCGCCATTCTGGCGGCCTGAATCTCACACCTCTAAGCGTTAATGACCTCAAGTGACCTGAGGTCAGATCATGCGAATTCCACCTTGCTTCTGCTAATCTTATAATTGGAGCCTGGTAGCCTTCAAACATGCTGACGTTTAAGGAGAGGCTTGGTAGAGTGCCTGAGGCTATCTACTTGTGGGCGGAGTTAGTTACTAGGTTCCCCAATATATACTCTGAGAGCAGAGCATAGGAGGATAAGACAGAAGACCAGGCAGCAGAGCAGGAGGACAACAGCCGAGACAGGCTGTCGGTCGGACGGGGATGACACTGCCTGACAGCTGCAGACTCCCCCCATCCCCCATCTATCCAGCTATAGGCAGACACTTGGTGAGTTGAACATTAAGGTGACTTGGTCGTTTTTACCTATGTTGTGTGATGATCAGGGGCAGTCAGTTGTAGGGTTCTCAAATTCTTGGATGATGACTCACTTTACATATTAAACTTGAACATTTGAATTGCTTAAAATATGATACTTATGTGAAATATAATTGAATTTATTATTTAAATTGTCTTTAACTTGGTTTCCTAGAGTTTTTGAGTTGAGGTGAGAAAGCCTCTGTGGTTATTGGTTCATGATTTTAATGAGTACATGATACAGTTGGAACAGACTAATAATGACCTTTTGATAACATCTTTTGAGAATATTGTAATACAGACAAGTTCCATTCCTTGTCTTGTATGTAATGGTCTTGAATGGATGGTGGCAGCATTTCCTATTTCTTCTTCTACTATCTATTTCTACTTCTACTATCTACTCTTCTACTTCTACTATCTACTCCTCTCCCTCCACCCCTCTCTGAACTCTCCCTTTCAACTAATGACCCTCCTCGCTCCTCCCACCTCTCTCACCCCAAACCCTCACTAATTACCTCATTATTCATCTCTTTCCTTTCGTTTCTCTTAAACGTTTGTGGCAGTGAAATGTGTTCTAGAGTTCTCTCTAGAGTTTCGGGTAGCTGATCAAATTACGGCGCCTTGTAGTCTTAGCACCTAGGTAGTCAAATACCTAGGTTACAAGGTGTTGAACGAGAGAGGTTGCCTTAGGAACTCTGGAGGGGCTCTAGAATAGTTAGCTAACTGAGGACGGGATAACGGACTAGAGAGAGCTGATTCCCCCGGCCTCGTTAGTTAACTGGGGGTTGGAATAATGGACAAGAGAGAGCCATTTCCCCCACCCCCCGTTACAATGATGGCAGCGGTGTTGAACAATGTTTATGGTAGGCTAGTGTTCATTTAACATTGTTCAGTCCCACGTGTCCTTTTGCCGCTCAGGCGCTATCAGGGAGATCTTGACAGGTGTTTAATATTCGCGATTTAGCGAGCTTTTTTTCAGGTTAGGAGATAGTGATTCTCTGGTGTTGTGTTCTAGTGATTTTGGGAGTTTTGTGAAGTTCAGGGAATGTTCACCAGAACTTGCGTGTGTAGTGATTTATGTTAGTGATAAGATTTGGTGATTTGGGCACTTAGTGGTTGGTGGTAGTGCAGGTCAGCTGAGTGTGACAGGTGACCCCGCATGTCCCAGGGGGACACCCAGCCTCCGCTGGTCCCCAGGTCGGTTGGGAGAGTGGCAGGTGTAGTTCTTAAGTAGTTTTAAGTGGTGGTTCTGCTCAGATTATTGCGATCGACTGTTTTACTCCATTTGAACACAATAACCCGAGGTGTACTGGTTATTGTACTGCATACTAGGGGGAAGCTTAGTATGTCAGTAGACTTCACGTTGAGGACGCTCAACGTTAGATAGTCTGGTCACAGGGGTGGCAAAAGTTTGGAGTTGTTGACCCACGGAGAAGCAAGGGAAACACTCTGGGTCACGTAGGTGGCTGTAGGTTAAGGGTGGGAGTAACGGTTAATTAAGTACTTAAGATTAAGAACGGTACAGTTAAGTTAGGCTAGTGTTTTGTCTATTAGTATTGATATTTTTTTTTGTGGAGATTCATTTAGTGACAAGTTAAAAGTGTGACAACCTTATTCTCTCTTCTCTAACTTTACTCTGTCACTGTTTTATGTCCAACCAAGTCAATATCATTCGGTGTTAATTGGATTATTAAAATTTGAGTGTAGTCGTTGCCAGGAGGAGAGCGTTATAATTGGACTGTGTGAACCCTATACAAATTGCAGGGTCACTGTTACGACCCTGGGTTCTTCAGTGGAAACCAGAGGTCAAAATTGAGCTATTAAACTTTCTTATAGTACAGTTGAGTGCATCACGAGCGGCAATTGTTTGTATCTTCCCTGTCAGATGTAAGACTATTCTTGTTTCTCAAAGAGCATTTAAAGAGTGAGCTGGGGGTTGATTATTAAATAATAACATAGGCTCCAACTATGTTTAATAATACTCTAATCATTTGTAAAGTAAACCTGAGTAAACTTGGTATAGGGCTGTGGTACGATTAGTTGAGCAGTCTGCCGGCAGCTGTGGGGAAGGAGACTGAGACTCCATCTTGTCTGGTTGCTGGCTGTGGTGAAAGGAACTCCCTCCTACCCTTCCTCCTCGTTTCCTTATTTCTGTGTCTTGTTCAAGCTAAGTATATACTGTGTACATTATTCAATTTCTGGCATACTCATGTCCTATGTGTTTAGTAGTATACTTTGTGTGTAGTAGGTGTTTTTAGGGTTTATATTACTAGTATTCTAAAGGGGGTCCCATTGGAACCACGTGGTCCCCTACCCTAAGCTGACTCTAACTTCAAGTTATTCAATAGTAGAGCTTTACCCTAGCTTGTGCTCAGTGTAAAACCTTGTATCCTGTTTATGTGGACCAAGGCTTTTAACGTAAGGTAGTGTGGTAAAGTTATTATTATTTTTGTTATTGGTGTGAGTGTATATGGGGGGTTGTTAAGGGGTTAATAAATAAGTACATGAATTATAGGAGTATCCCTTCTTCCTGTGTGGGAGTGCATTGATCAACCCTTAGACTGACATATATGGTCTAGTAGCATGGTATTATTACGGTGGATAGTTTATTTTGGGGGCCGGGCCTTTTAGCTCTCCCATATTTGATACTCTGTCTTCTAACTACCCTTACCCCTTAATAGTACCAGTCCCCCATAGCAAGCCCACCACCACAATTATTTATAACAAGTGGTTGGCCAGTCCGGGAGGAACTTTATAAGTGTAAAAAATTAGATTCTTGAGTGCCAAAACTAAAATTTTTTGTTTCCGCAGAACGGTTGTGTGCTAGCCTAGGGTCCAGCTCTTCTAGCAAAGGACATTCTTGCACTGACTGGACACCCAGCTGGATCCCTTCACGATTAAGGTTAGTGTGGCCTTGTGTTAGGGGCCGTGCAAATTTTTGTTTTTTTTTCAAATTTTTATTTTTTAATTTTTTCTTTGGCTGGGAGCTAAAATTATTAGTGATGTCATCTGAAATGCAGAGACTGGCAAGGGAGCCTTCAGCAGTAGAGATAAAGAAACTTACCAAGTCTAATTTAGTATTGTTAGGCAAGGAATTTGGCCTAGAATTAAATGACGTGGATAAAAATTGGACTTTGGTGAATGAAATATTTCAGCATTGTATTGATGAAGAACTATTGGCAAGTGATACACCTTTATGCCAGCCTAGCCAAGCAGAAAGTGCAACTCATAGGGATAGGGAATTAGCTCTAGAGTTAGCAAAAATAAAATTAGAGGAGCAAAGACTCAAAACCGAGGAGGCTAGAATTAGAGCGAATGCCACTGGACCTCCACCTGCCGGGGATTCAAATCCCAGGCATTATGAGAAAAAGCATTATTTGCCTGAATTTTCCGAGTCAGACCCTGAAAGGTTTTTCAACCATTTTCAGAGATTGGCCATGTCCATGAACTGGCCAAAGGAAGAGTGGGTGAAAATCCTACAGGGAAGACTTAGGGGTAAAGCACAAGATATTTTTATAAACATGCCTGACGACGAGTGTTTTGAATATGATAAAGTCAGGGAACGTATTTTGCGGGCATATGAAATTATTCCTGAAGCTCACCGCCAAGCTTATCGCAACCTTAGGCCTACTCACAACCAACCGCTCACTGAATTTGCTAATGATCAAATTAGATTGTTTGATAAATGGATTCTCTCGGCTAAAGCCGAAACATACGAGGCACTCAAGAACATTTTGTTAATCGAACAGTTTATAGATAGTATGCCAGACATGGTAGCTCAATATATTAGAGGAAGGGTAGAGGTAAATTCTAAAATAGGGGATTTGGCCAAGTTGGCAGAAAACTACCAATTGGCGGGCAAAAGGCCCAATAAAAATAATTGTACCCCACAGAGTAGCAAAACGTATACCCACAGTCAGTCCAGACCAGCTCATTCTAACCCTTTAACTAATGCACCTTCTGTTTCAGACATAACTAACCCTGTTAAAGTGTCTAGCCCCACGGCACCTAAGGGTGAACCGAAGGGTAATTCTGTTAGTAATGTCTCTTCTCCCGACGTTTTTGTGGTCACTGTAATCGTCCAAACCACACTATTAGCCGTTGTTGGCAACTGTACCCGGAAAAAAGACCCAATGCTCTAGTTGTGACACAGGGCTTGAGGCCTTCGGAAGGGTTAGGGAGTAAGACCTCCAACCCACAGTGGTTGGACTTGCTTACCCCATTCTTATCGAAAGGGAGACTACTTTTGTCTGAGGGTTCTTCCTGGAAGGACGTGGTGATCTTCAGAGACACCGGTGCCATCCAGACTTTAATTTTAGAGAGTGTGTTGCAAGGTGCCAACACTCTCAACACTGGAGAGGTGGTACTGGTCGAGGGTGTCACTAGTGATACTCGAGCAGTACCCCTCCATAAGGTTACCCTGGAATCTGATTTCCACAAGGGTGTTTGTACAGTTGGACTCACTTCATACCTACCTTTCCCTAATGTTGATGTAATAGTTGGTAATGATTTAGCAGGGGATAAGGTAGGGGACTCCAGACTGCCTATTATGTAGCCTCCCCCTAAGGCTTGCCTGGATCCACCCGCCTGTTATGATCTCAGCCTACAGGAGAAACGAGTCTCCTTCCTTGAGAGTTATTCAGCAAGCCTGACCTGATTAGAAGGTCTAGCAAATATTGAGGTGATAACCCATATGTAAAAGAGTTGCTTGGATATATATATCAATTTAAGATTATGGGCAGTGAAGAAGGAAACATATAGATGACTGGCTAGGAGATGTGGACATTTTGCTGGAGGCGTGAGGCTCGCTTCTGGAGGGGCTTTGACCTCTCTTGAGTGCCAGACATCGCAGGGGAAAGCCGCGCTCCGTTCGAGCTCCCGCCAGAAGGGAACCCCTAGTGATATATCTCGAAGAGAAGAGAAGTGTGTAGACGTGCCAGCTGTGGAACCGAGCTGGGAACTTTGTGGTCTCAAGTCCTGGTCGACGAAGTGTTTATTAAATCGCCCAGAGGCATTATTGTGGGCCGTGGAAGCGCCCTGACCAAGCCTCGTCAGAGGGAGAAGCGCCCTCGACCAGACGATCTGTGGTAAGCACGATATACGCCAGTTCATAGTGATTGCTTGTAGTTGGTCGTGTGCCCAGCGACAGTAGCGATGTTTATTTATAAGTTAGACATGTTTTAATAAGGCAGAAAGCCTGAAATAAGAGAGTGGAGAGGGAGGAACACGGAGCGACGTCCGTCCCCCTCTGAGCGCTGGCAGGTGACTGAGAGCTCCCGACGGCGGAGGCCCCTCCCTGAGTGAGTGAGGCGGAGTGAGTGAGGACCACCGCCGGGCGAGGTGGAGTATGGACCCGCCCAAAACGGGGGAGTCCACTCTCACTGTATGTAGAGGACAGATAGAGGTTTGAGGCAAGCATATTGTGTGGTTATTTTTGTTTATGTGTTAAAGGGGAAACATTTTATTGGAGTGTCGATGGGTTGCAGGTTTGTCTTTGGGGAAGAAGTTGCTGAGAACTTCGAAGCCAGCACAGATGAAGTAGTTGATGAGATTCCAAGGTAGTGGAGGCGAGGACCTCGAGCTGTGAGGAGAAGTAGTGAAGAGGAGTGTCACGTGCTTCTGTAGAGGTGGTGAAGCA
Organism: Procambarus clarkii; assembly: GCF_040958095.1. Classification (NCBI taxonomy): domain Eukaryota; kingdom Metazoa; phylum Arthropoda; class Malacostraca; order Decapoda; family Cambaridae; genus Procambarus; species Procambarus clarkii. Next base: position 32,584,097 of record NC_091151.1, read on the forward strand.
CCATAGTTGCTCGAGGAAACTTCATGGTGTAGCAGCCAAGAGAGCTGTGGAGGAACCTAGCAGAAGTAGTAGAGCACCATAGTTGCTCAAGGAAAGCTTCATGGTAGCAGCCTGGAGGAGCTGCAGAGGATCCTGGTAGTTAAACCCAGAAGAACCTGAAGATATCAGGGTAGTGAACTTCCAGAGGTGGAAGGGAAGTTCTGGTGAATTACTTGTAGGGAGTTGATAGTGTTTGGTTGTCATTAGCGTGCAAGACGCAGTGAGAGGTGAGTGATTGTTGGCATTCTTATGTCAAGGAGTGTTTTATACTGAAGTTTAGAGTTACAATCGTAGGCTGGATTACCTACAGATGTATGTGTTCTAGGGCTGATAGAGTGATCGATTGATCATTGTTGTGTATCAAGGAACATTTATACTGATACGTGTTATTGCATTCATATGCTGATTTTCTTTGTACACATTTATAGATACATATATATATTCTCTTGCTGATTGTGCAACAGAGTATGTAGACTTGATCAACTTGAGGAGGTTGATAGTATCAGGTGGTGAACCAGGAGATAGGATACCACTTGATAAGCTGATAATAGAGTTCTGATGGTGTTGGAGTGCAACCTGATTGTGATAATATAGAGTATAGGATTCATTATTACTGTATGTGTGAATGTATTGTGTATGTGCTTTGTCCAGTAAATGTATCCCAATTTGCCGGTGTTTGCCCTTGTCCTAGTGAGGCTTCCCAGGAGGTAGTAAAGAAGGAGAGAGAGAGAGAAAGAACCAAGAACCACTGCTGTGGACAGGGTAGGAGGTAATACTAGTAAGTCATAGGGGATTGAGGAGATCCCCACGAAACAATGGATATAAATTGGATAAGTTTAGATTTAGGAAAGACTTGGGTAAATACTGGTTCAGTAACAGGGTTGTTGATTTGTGGAACCAATTGCCGCGTAACATTGTGGAGGTGGGGTCCCTCGATTGTTTCAAGCACGGGTTGGACAAGTATATGAGTGGGATTGGGTGGTTATAGAATAGGAGCTGCCTCGTATGGGCCAATAGGCCTTCTGCAGTTACCTTTGTTCTTATGTTCTTATGAGATCATATCTCATAAGGAGAGAGTGGGGAGTCACAGCGGCTCGAGTGGGGAGTCACAGCGGCTCGAGTGGGTGTGTGCACGTGACAACGAGGCTAAGTGTTGGAGCCGCATCCCCTAAACGTGTGACGTTGAGCCCCTCTCCAAGAGCCAGAAGCGCCAAGGGTGATCTCCTAGTATAAGCACTCTACCGAGTTGTGGGTTGGGTTGTCCATAGAGAAGGATCAACGACGACAACACCAACCAACCCACAGACTATAATACCGCCGCAGAGGATAATGTTGTGTACCCTGCGTGCGCGGTGACCAGGTCTATGGGACTTAAATGTAAGGGCAGCCCTGTGCTTGCCAAAGTGGTAAATCCCAAGGACACGAGGAACTTTCCGAGTGGTGAAAACCAAGTGGACCTCGCAGACACATTCATGGCCCGACTCGATGACGTGGCTGAGGACATTGTGGAGAGCCTGCCACCGCCATCTACCGAGAGTAGTGGGGAGGTGGAGGAGAACACTGTTGAGCCTCGGCCAATGGCATCTGACCAAGGCCTAGATGCCTCCTTGAGTGAGTTACAGAAAGCTGACCCCACTCTTGCAGATTGTCATGAGACAGCCGTCTCATGGCTGCTACACCATGAAGTTTCCTCGAGCAACTATGGTGCTTCTCCACCTCTACAGAAAGCACGTGACACTCCTCTTCACTGCTTCTCCTCACAGCTCGAGGTCCTCGCCTCCACTACCTTGGAGTCTCATCAACTACTTCATCTGTTGGCTTCGAAGTTCTCAGCAACTTCTTCCCCAAAGAACAAACCACAGATCGTCTGGTCGAGGGCGCTATCCCTCTGACAGAGCTTGGTCAAGGCGCTTCCACGGCCCACAATAATGCCTCTGGGCGGTTTAAAACTCTTCCCTTCGACCAGGACTTGAGACCACAACGTTCCCAGCTCAGTTCCACAGCTGGCACGTCTGCACACTTCTCTTCTCTTCGAGATATATCACTAGGGGTTCCCTTCTGACGGGAGCTCAAACGGAGCGCGGCTTTCCCCTGCGATGTCTGGCCTCAAGTGAGGGCAAAGCCCCTCCAGAAGCGAGCCTCACGCCTCCAGCAAAATGTCCACATCTCCTAGTCAGTCATTTATCTGTTTCCTTCTTCACTGCCCATAATCTTAAACTGTTCATTGAATCCACCATACTATTTTTCATATGGGTTATCACCTCAATATTTGCTAGACCTTCTAATCAGGTCAGGCTTGCTGAATAACTCTCAAGGAGGGAGACTCGTTTCTCCTGTAGGCTGAGATCATAACAGGAGGCACCACAGGAAACCCACGGCAACCTACCCACCCATATAGTAAGCATGTTACGGGACATAGAAGAAACCCTGAAAGCAGAACAGGTGAGCCAACTGACACATTTGTTATTGACATATAAGGATGTCTTTGCGGCAAGCAAATTTGATTTGGGCTCTTTTAATGAAGTATCACACCACATCAACACAGGCAATGCCAGACCTGTGAAACAGAAAATATGACGAACACCCGCATGTTTTGCACAGGAAGAAAAAGGACACCTTCAACGAATGCTTGATGCAGGTATTATCCAACCGTCGATGTCTGATTGGGCATCGGCACCAGTGTTAGTGAGGAAAAGGGATACCTCGGATCGATGGTGTGTGGACTTCCGAGAACTGAATTCCCGCACCATAAAAGATGTGTACCCGCTTCCGATAGTTGATGAATATCTGGACACATTAGCAGGGAACGAATGGTTTAGTAAATTGAATGCCAATTCAGCATACTACCAGATCAATGTAGCCGAGGAAGATCGGAAAAAGACGGCATTTATCACCAAGTGTGGTCTGTTTGAATTTAAGAAAATGGCTTTTGGCCTTTGTAATGCTCCAGCTACCTATGCAAGAGTCATGAATCTAGTACTACGAGAACTAAATTGGGAAACCGTGCTAGCTTTTTTGGATGACATTTTAGTGCTAGGCGAGTCCTTTCAGAATCATCTCTCCAACCTAAAACAAGTTTTTGAAAGTTTCAGAAGATATGGCCTGCGCCTTAAGCCACAAAAATGTGCTTTGTTTAAAAAGCGTGTCGAATTCTTGGGCAGGATAGTTAGCCGGACAGGGCTAGAATATATGACATGAGGCAATAGAGGTAGTGGTGAGGTGGCAAACCCCTAGGTCATCCAAGGATGTACTCACCTAGTTGTACTCACCTAGTTGTGCTTGCGGGGGGTTGAGCTCTGGCTCTTAGGTCCCGCCTCTCAACCGTCAATCAACAGGTGTACAGGTTCCTGAGCCTATTGGGCTCTATCATATCTACACTTGAAACTGTGTATGGAGTCAGCCTCCACCACATTGCTTCCTAATGCATTCCATTTGTCAACCACTCTGACATTAATAAAGTTCTTTCTAATATCTCTGTGGCTCATTTGGGCACTCAGTTTCCACCTGTGTTCCCTAGTGCGTGTGCCCCTTGTGTTAAATAGCCTGTCTTTATCAACCCTGTCGATTCCCTTGAGAATCTTGAATGTGGTGATCATGTCCCCCCTAACTCTTCTGTCTTCCAACGAAGTGAGGTTCAATTCCCGTAGTCTCTCCTCGTAGCTCATACCTCTCAGCTCGGGTACTAGTCTGGTGGCAAACCTTTGAACCTTTTCCAGTTTAGTCTTATGCTTGACTAGATATGGACTCCATGCTGGAGCCGCATACTCCAGGATTGGTCTGACATATGTGGTATATAATGTTCTGAAAGATTCCTTACACAAGTTTCTAAAGGCCGTTCTTATGTTAGCCAACCTGGCATATGCTGCTGATGTTATCCTCTTGATATGAGCTTCAGGGGACAGGTCTGGCGTGATATCAACCCCCAGGTCTTTCTCTCTCTCTGACTCTTGAAGTATTTCATCTCCCAAGTGATACCTTGTATCTGGTCTCCTGCTTCCTACCCCTATCTTCATTACATTACATTTCCTTGGGTTAAATTCTAACATCCATTTGTTCGACCATTCCTGCAGCTTGTCCAGGTCTTCTTGAAGCCTCAAGCTGTCCTCCTCTGTCTTAATCCTTCTCATAATTTTGGCGTCGTCACCAAACATTGAGAGGAATGAGTCTCTACCCTCTGGGAGATCATTTACGTGTAACACGGGTTGTGGAATGTGGAAACCAGTGTTTAGAGTAACGTAATATGTGGGTGCAATTACCTGTCCGTGAGACAGCTATTGGAAATTACTCACAGAATGTTTAACGGGTCAAGTGTGGTATAATTAAGGGCCTTCGACTTATAGTTGTCAGTTGAGTGTCGTTGAGACACGATTGTGTTAACGTAATTGAATAGTTGCTGATTGCTGTTGACAGTTAATTAATGTAGATGTTATTGAATTCAGTTAGTGTACTTTTGCTATTGTTGTTTGTGTCTTGAGAGAAAAGTTTACAGTAAAACTTGATAGGGGGTTATCAGTGTTGGATTACCCACTTAGTTACTGTAGTTATCTCGCAGGGAGGGCTGCGAGTGACAGAGCAAATTGTGGTTACAGTATTTATCTTGCAGGGAGGGCTGTGAGAAGTATTGGTTGCAAGTTTGTGTCATCAGTGAGCACAACTCTGTTCAGTTAGTATCATTGTTTAACCAGCGATTACGGATAGGATTCCGTGGTTATAATAGGCCTTATTACTGAACAAAGCGTCGGTTATTTCCACCGCGAATTCCCCTGGGGGTCAGGTCACCATGCGGCTCAGCTTCCCATTCTCTTTTGTCGATAAACCACTCTGGATAATTCTTACAACAGCCTAGTTTGTTACATACGTATATCAGAAACAGGATAGGTCCAAGCACAGAGCCCTGTGGAACTCCACTGGTGACTTCACGCCATTCTGAGGTCTCACCCCTCACTATAACTCTCTGCTTCCTATTGCTTAGGTACTCCCTTATCCACTGGAGCACCCTACCAGTTACTCCTGCCTGTTTCTCCAGCATCAACCTTTTATGGGGTACTGTGTCAAAGGCTTTCCGACAGTCCAAAAAAATGCAGTCCGCCCATCCTTCTCTTTCTTGCTTAATCTTTGTCACCTGATCATAGAATTCTATCAAGCCTGTAAGGCAAGATTTACCCTCCCTGAACCCATGTTGATGGGTTGTCACGAAGTCTCTTCTCTCCAGATGTGTTACTAGGTTTTTTCTCACAATCTTCTCCATCTCCTTGCATGGTATACAAGTTAAGGACACTGGCCTGTAGTTCAGTGCCTCTTGTCTGTCACCCTTTTTAAATATTGGTACTACATTAGCAGTCTTCCATACTTCTGGTAGGTCTCCCGTTTCCAGTGACCTACTATACACTATGGAGAGTGGCAAGCAAAGTGCTCCTGCACACTCTTTCAATACCCATGGTGAGATTCCATCCGGCCCAACAGCCTTTCTCACATCCAGCTCCAATAGGTGCTTCTTGACCTCATCTCTTGTAATTTCGAACCTTTCCAAGGTCACCTGGTTTGCTGCCACCTCTCCTAGCGCCGTGACTTCTCCCTGTTTTATTGTAAAGACCTCCTGGAACCTTTTGTTGAGTTCTTCACACACCTCTTCACAGTTTCATCACCTGTTCCTTCACTGTTGTCTTCCTCCTGATGTGACTGTGTAGTAGTTTTGGTTCGGTCTTGGCTTTATTAGCTATATCATTTTCATACCTTTTCTCAGCTGCTCTTCTCACACTAACATACTCGTTCCTCTCTGGTATCTCTCTCTACTTTCTGGTGATCTATTATTACGGAAGTTCCTCCATGCCCTTTTGTTCAGCTCCTTTGCTTTCATACATTCCCTATTAAACCACGGATTCTTCCTTTGCTTCTCTGTTTTTTGGGTGACATAGTCCATCATGTCTTGTTCGGACTTGGTTCCGAGTTCTGTGTCCCAATGTATATCCCATAGGAATTTATTCATCTCCTCATAGTTTCCCTTTCGGTACGCCAGCCCTTTGTTTCCCAGGTCTTTTTTGGGGGTGATAATTCCTAGCTCAACCAGGTACTCAAAGCTCAATACACTATGATCACTCATTCCCAAGGGGGCTTCCAACTTAACTTCCCTTATATCCGACTCATTTAGGGTAAATATCAAATCAAGCAAGGCTGGTTCATCCCCTCCTCTCGTTCTTGTCGGTCCCTTGACGTGTTGACTTAGAAAGTTTCTTGTTGCCACATCCAGCAGCTTAGCTCTCCATGTGTCTGGGCCTCCATGTGGGTCTCTGTTCCCCCATTGTATCTTTCCATAGTTGAAGTCTCCCATGATTAGTAGCCTGGATCCGTTCCTGCTAGCCACAGAAGCTGCTCTCTCTATTATATTGATGGTGGCCAAGTTGTTTCTATCATATTCCTGTCTGGGTCTTCTGACATTCGGTGGGGGGTTATATATGACTACTACTATAATTTTCTGTCCTCCAGTTGCTATGGTGCCTGATATGTAGTGACTGAAACCTTCACAGTTCTGAATTACCATCTCTTCGAAACTCCAACCTTCTCTTAGTAGCAAAGCTACACCACCTCCTCCTCTCCCTTCTCTCTCTTTCCTCACTACATAGTAGCCCTGTGGAAACACTGCGTTTGTTATGGTGTTTGTTAGCTTTGTTTCTGTGAGTGCTATTATGTCTGGGTTTTCTTCTAGTGCCCATTCTCCGAGTTCACTTGTTTTATTTGTAATTCCATCTATGTTAGTGTACATTGCCTTGAAGCTCACTTTCTTCAGTTCATTTTCTTGTCCCTTTCTTGGCGAGCATTCTGCTGGTGTGTGAAGCTTTTCAGTGGGTGAGATGATCTGTGAGGTGGTTTGCAGGGTTTCAGGGGAGTTTGGGGTGAGGGGTGGGGGTTTCATGGAAGGGGGGACAGGTAGGGTGTGAATTAAGGAGATAGGGGGGACATGGAGGATACGGGGTGAGGGGGGAGGAGGGATAGGGAGGGTATGGGATGAAGGGGGAGGGGGGACAGGGGGGGAAAGGTGGGAGGGGGGACATGATGGGAATGTGGAAGGGATGTCAGGGTAAGAATGGGGTGGGGGGGAAGGGAGGGTTGGATGGGGGTAGGTAGGGTGAGGGGAAGGGAGGGTTTCTATGCAGAGGGGGGTGGTGGGGTTGCCCTCCCCTCTGGTGTTGCTGGGATGCTGGTTTTGGGTTCGCCTCTTGTCTCTAGGACTGTTGTGTTGGGGGCTGTGATTTCCTGGTTTGCTTCTCCCTCCCTGCGCTTCCTCCTTGCCTCTGCTGCCCTGGCTCTCTCCTCCTTCGTCCTGTCCCTCTGCAGGAATACTTTCTTGTATCCCTCCTCATGTGGAACGATTCTTTGGATTAGCCAACTACCACAGGGCCTTTATAAAAGGATTTGCAGAGCTAGCGGCTCCTCTATATGCATTAACCAGGCCAAACAAATTTAATTGGGAAAGTAAACACCAAGAAACCTTCGTGGCTATCAAGACGGCTTTGACTACGGCCCCTGTTTTGGGGCTACCCAATGGACAGGATCCATTTATCCTGGATACCGACGTCTGTGATTGGGCAATAGGTCCTGAGTTGCTACAGGTTCAGGAGGAACAGGAAAAGTAATTGCTTATGCCAACTTTGCATTAACCCCAGAGCAAGGAAGGTATTGCACTACCAGGAAGGAATTGTTGGCAGTCGTGAGGTTTACCAGGCTTTTTCGGCACTATCTATTGGGCTGGCCTTTTATTATTCGAACGGATCATGGCAGTTTGGTATGGTTGACTAAGTTCAAGAATTCCCATGGACAATTAGCTCGTTGGTTGGAAGAACTAAGCCCGTTTGACTTAAATATCCAACACAGGGCAGGAAAGAAACACATCAATGTGGACTCATTGTCGAGGGAAGGGGACACCCAGCAGTTATGTACACACTTCCGTCATGACATCCCCGTACAAGACTTGCCGTGCGGAGGCTGTTCTTATTGTCACAGGGCACACCAGAACTGGGCAACATCCTGGGGAGGGATGTTCAGGCCTGGGGGAAAGTCAGAAACATAGGCACCAAGCCTCCTTCTACAGACTGGTGGTCGGAAGACAACAACTTGGTTGTGTTTCCATGGGATCCGGGGGGTAAAGATCAAAGAGAGTTAGAGGACACATCCGAAAAGGGACGGGATGGAGCCCTACCAAAAACAGTAAGTATTCAAATTCTCACCAAGACCACAGCAAACAGATACGGGATGCCCCTACGTTAATTGCAGGAGCAGACAGAGAAAGACCCAGACATGAGAATGGTGAGAGCATGGGTAGGGGGCCAGCACCCGGCAGAAGGGGATCTATTCGGAGTCAGTCCCGCCATGAAATATTACTGGCTAAACAAAGAGGCCTTTATTTTTTAAAATGACCTTTGGTAGTGGCATAAGGTAGATCAGGATGGAGCGGCCCAAAAACTATTATACATCCCCAATAGCTTGAGACATGAAATATTGAGTTTATGCCATAATATATCCGATATGGGCCATCAAGGCAGGAATCGTACAAAGGAGAGAGTCAAATCAAGATATTTTTGGAACCGGCTAACAACCCAGGCTGCTAATTATGTGGCTTCATGCCACTTTTGCAGTATAAACAAAAAAGCATCCAAGTCCAGCAGGAATGAGTTGCTCAAGTACCATGTGGGTGCACCAATGGAAAGGGTACACCTATACTTTTTGGGGCCACTGCCCAAGACCCGGAGGGGCAACGAATATCTCTTAGTGATGGTAGATCAATTTACCATATGGATAGAGTGCGTGCCGTTACCATCCCCGACCCCAGAAGATACGGCCAGAGCGGTGCTCGATGGGTTCTTCACCCGGTTCGAGTATCCGTTGGAGATTTTTACCGATCAAGGGAGAAACTTTGAGAGTGACTTATTCACTAAACTTTGTGAGATGATGCACAGCCACAAAGCTCGTACCACAGCTTATAGGCCGTCAGCAAATGGCCAGGTATAACGGTTCAATAAAACCCTCATGGATGCATTGCGATGCTATGCCAGTTCTCAACAGGATAGTTGGGATGACTATGTTCAACACATAGCTGGGGCAATTAGGTCAAGCGTGAATCGACAGACTGGATTCACCCCTAATAAATTAATGCTTGGCCGAGAAAGTAACCAGCCAATAGATCTGATGTATCCCGGGAGAGACAACCTACCCAAGACGCAATACCCTACTTAGCACAATTGCAATGGGAAATAGAAAAAAGCACACGAGCTAGCACGAAAATCTCTCTCATCTACCCAAGAACGAATGAAGAAGAATTACGACCTGAGGGCACGGTTACAGACCTATGAAAAGGGTGACCTGGTTTACCTGCTGGATACATCGCAGGCAAAGGGGCAGTGTAAGAAATTATCGCCGCAATGGAAGGGGCCGGGAATCATAATTCATAAATTTTCATCTTGTTTGTTTAGGGTTAAACTTCAGCGTGACCTCACGACAGTGAACCACGATAGATTAAAGAAATGCAAGGACCGTGTATGTCCAGACTGGGTGATTAGATTTAAACAGCACATGGTGCAGGTTCCAGAAACAACATCATTACCGTATCAAGACCTTTATTGTATATGTAGGCAGCCATATGACAGAAAATTTATGGTGCAGTGTGATAGGTGTGCTGAATGGTTTCATGGAGGCTGTGTGGGAGCAATCGTGGTAAATGTACGTTCTAAGTCTGAGTATATATGTCCACAGTGTAAGAACCCACGCAGGGAATAGTTTAAATAAATGCCCTTCATACTGTTACGACATAGTTTATTGCAGACCAACGCACCAACACAGCGATGGCAACCAAGGAATCATCTTCAGACTACTCTGACTACGAGTCTGAGACCAAGCGAGAGGAGTCAAAGGGTCCAGCAACGTTCCGGGGAGCTCCCCTTTATCAATTTTGGGATTATTAATGAAATATTTAGAAACTCAACTCCAGTTGAGTCAAATGGGACATCCTGGGGAGGAGACAACGGAGCTCCCAAAAACCATGGACACAATAGCCCCATCTGACCCCACTTCTAGCGGGGACACGGGTCGGCCAAAGTATCAAAATGATTGCATAAACCCAAAGAGCCCCACTAGTTTATTTCTGGCACCTTCAACCTGGAGTGTGACCTTCTTCGATAGTCATTTCAGGGTAAATGATACCCTGCTGAAGGGAGAATTGATCTCCGGTGAGGACACCCTCCTTCCGACATATTCTATGCAAAAAATTCGTCTGCAGATAAAAGACCTGAAACCAACGCCAATCCACCGTCTGGCTAGCGAAGTCATGGCGTACATGGATCCAAAGAAATACCCACGAAGCTGTGAAACCCCGTCGGGGTGGACAATGTCACTGGGTTTCTACCCAAGTCACACTGGGTACGCAGATGCCATGAACCTGAAAACTTTAAATATATATATATATCTATGCAATGCCAACTGTACGTCTGGGGCCGATCGGATTTGATTGGGAGATGGCAAACCCGGGAGAGAGGAAGGAACAGAGAGACGTGTTCAGACGAATTCTCCCATATGCTTCGGTGCGTCGACCTTTAATTATTTTCTTTCGTCCAGCAAGGGGGGAGAAATCGGACTTAGTATACTACATAGCACTCACCGATCTTTAAGAGTACTGCGGCTTTGCACAACCGTTGCATGTGCGAGGTTTCACAGGCGATGGAGATATGGTTCAAATGTGGCTCAGTTTCTTCCCTAATTTCTATTTTAGTTTGGATATCGGGGAATGGCCACAAGTCCAGCAAATAGAAGCACTGCAAGTGATACCAAGAGCGCGACTGCTCCTGGAACTGGCAGCGCCAGTAGCGTCCAGGGCAGGGATAAACACCCTGTCTTCACCCCCCTACATCAGGGAAGTGGGAATATGCATTGCGAAATGGCTGGACATAAACATAGAGCTCTTGGCCAAAACCACTACCGAGAACCGTCAGAGGCTGTTCAATCTTATGCAGAAAAAAAACAATAAAAAAAAGTGTAGTGTAGTGTGAATGTACAAAGTATGAATATAAATAACTAATTGTAAATATAGAAAATTTAAAGAATGAAAATAATATCTAATTTAACCCAGAGATAAAATAATCATATATACCTATATATATTAGTAAGTGGATGCAAGGAAGTACTTGCATACGGGTATTGAATATAATTTTATACTTATAAGAATAAATTAAATATCATCTTGGTGTAGTGTTAAAAGGAACCAAGGATAAATACTATGCCAAAGGTGGATCGTAGATGTATAAATAGTGAACCAGTCACAGTGTATTCTTTTTTAATTAAACCAGACATTCTCTTTCATTATTATACATACCATTCCACCCCTCAATGTGAAACCAGTGGAGGGTCCATTCAAAAAGGACAGTTTAAGCTATTAGTTAAATTAAATTAAGTTTCTAATACACCCCTTGTTTTATAGGGACGGGGGGAGTGTGGAGGGAACCACATTCAAAATGCCCGCCAGGGAATATTTCTTATGATAGCCGCTCCTGATTGGTGGGCGGCAGTCTGACGCCGTGCGTGTGCGCATTACCCACGCGCATGCCTGGAGGCGAGAGAGAGGGCAGAGAAGAACCGCACCACACCGAAGACGCCTGACACACCTGTTAGTGACGCCTCCTGCACACTAGATATCCAGCACCTCGTATTGGCCAGCTACCATTGGACCTCGCCCATCCTCGCCCCTGAGAAGCCGTCGTATTGCTTCAGCCCCCCCCCCCCCCAAGAGAAGACTCCAGCTCAAGGTGAGCAACTATATTCCCCGTTTTCTATCCATTTCTGTGTATGTTGATTACCACGTGGTTGGTCGGCCAAAACCCCTAAGCGACTGCCTCCACAATAGATTAATCCACAAACTGGACTATCTGGCAACCAGTCATCCAAAACATGATCATCATAAAGGTCATCCATCATGCTGATAGGGTCAGCATGTCTCCGAAATGGTTTTCACAAAAAATTATGGGTAACACGGCACAAAAGCCCATGACAGGGACAGATGGCCTTCAGGAAAGCTCAAACCAAGTGTTACTGACAAAGGGCCTTACTGCAGGTAGACAGATGGTTCCCATAGAGCAGCATCAGGGGTAGAGAAGCCTCAGCAGTTAGCTAAACCAGGAGTGCCACGAGGCCAGCGGAGGATTTTACACGGTCACCGCATGCGCTAACAGTGCACTATGTACTCTCTAAAGCATATACAGTCACAAGCGAGGAGCGTCGAAATGCAGATGCCGTGGGAGAGAGTCATCGTTACTTGATTACTTGCTGAAGAGCGCACAAAGTACTCTCAACAATGTTCAGAACCTCCAAGATGAGTTTCTTGGTCGATGTCCTTTCACCTGAACAGAAGTGATCAAAGCCAACAGATTGACACTCGTTGATATGTAGTGTCAATACGTCAACGGTTTCTTTCTAAACTAAAATATCCTAACTTCAGCAGGTAATGCAGGAAACGAGTTGCGAAGACCATCAAGAAAAACACAAAACCAAAACCATGTAGCGGGTAAGACAGTTGCAGTGACAGGTGAGTCTTCCGTCATCTGCCTTCTCCCTGTAAAGTACAAACTGATGATAAGCACATGAAAGCTAACCTGGCTGGACGGAGGTGAAGCAGTTGTTGGTGGCGCTCCTGTCAGAATTCGGGCCGATGTACGTGCTGATCTGGAGACTGTGGATGTTACAGGTGGGGCTGGTGTAGCAGAATATGGAGATGGGAGACGCCTGGCTGGCCATGACGGCACAGTGAACCACACTTCCAACAGTGACAGTCTTCACGACATGTGCTGGGTCGTCCAAGGTGGCGGTGTGTATCCTGACCGGGTACCACATCAACCCCTGGGAAGTTATGGTGTCTGAGCAGACCTCACTGAGGGCTGTAAGCAGTAGCAGAAGTGCTGTCGTATGATGGTAAATCATGATGGCAGCCGCACCAGCGTGTCCTTCCCTCACAGCAGTAACACCAGCGTGTCCTTCCCTCACAGCAGTAACACCAGCGTGTCCTTCCCTCACAGCAGCCGCACCAGCGTGTCCTTCCCTCACAGCAGTAACACCAGCGTGTCCTTCCCTCACAGCAGTAACACCAGCGTGTCCTTCCCTCACAGCAGTAACACCAGCGTGTCCTTCCCTCACAGCAGTAACACCAGCGTGTCCTTCCCTCACAGCAGTAACACCAGCGTGTCCTTCCCTCACAGCAGTAACACCAGCGTGTCCTTCCCTCACAGCAGTAACAAAAGCGTGTCCTTCCCTCACAGCAGCCACTCAAGCTTGTCCTTCCCTCACAGCAGCCGCAAGTCTACTGTTCCACTTCCAAGACACGCCTCGCTCAACAGTATGAGAATCAATAAACATTTGTCCATACAGTATTTTACTTGTTGCGATTAGACCTGGGACCAAGTGGTGGGACCAGGTGATAGGACCAAGTGCTGGTACCAGGTGATAGGACCAAGTGAGGTACCAGGTGATAGGACCAAGTGCTGGTACCAGGTGATAGGACCAAGTACTGGGACCAGGTGATAGGACCAAGTGCTGGGACCAGGTGATAGGACCAAGTGCTGGGACCAGGTGATGGGGGACCAAATACTGGGTACAAGTACTGGGACATAGTGCTAGGACAAAGGACTGGGATCAAGTGCCGGGAATAAGGGCTGAGACCAAGTGCTGGGACAGGTGTGTATTCGTTGAAAGTTTTGAATACATGTTTTATGTTAGGTGTGTGTTGAGGGTATATATATATATATATATATATATATATATATATATATATATATATATATATATATATATATATATATATATATATATATATATATATATATATATATATATATTTATGATCGATGTTCCCTTCGGGAATCTTAATTTTAAGATGAATAGGAAAACCTGGGATATACTGAACATCTTGTTTCAGATTCTTTACTTTAAAATGCATAACGTTTCGAATACTTCTCGTATTCATCATCAGATCTAAAAGAAAAAACAGAAATCACAATCAAATAACTGGTAAACAAAGAACTCATACTGAATATAATTGCCTATCAAAGAAAGGAAAATGCTTAAAAATACAAAACACTTAAGCGCACTTAAAGTGATCAATACAAATAAAACTTATTAACTGTCACATATATTAAAACTAATTTAAAAATCCATTAAACTACAAGATGAAATTTATAACTACTAAAACAAACCATTCTATTAAACTTACGTGAAGTGATCAAAAGTGAAACTTGATACCCAACACATAGATACTAAACACTATTACAAATATTTATATAATGACTACAAATCTACAAAAAATGTATGTAAAATACAAACAGAATAAACGACAATTATAAAGTACTAACCAAAATCTTATAAAAAACTCAAATATAAAATAAAATTAAATACCAAAAAATGTATTATATATCCTAAATAAAAGATTATATTAATGTACAATGTCAAGACTTGAAATAAGTAAGAAAGGGCAAAGACATGGTAAACTAAACAAAATTATAATAAAATTAAACTACCAAAATGAACTATAAATCAAATTACAGGGCCTACTGTGCACTATACAGTGTACAATTGAACAGCTGAAAGGTTGCTATTTAGCAGAGGCCGCAGCTCCTTTATATATAAGGATTCCATTACTCTCAAATCTACCTGGCCATTCATACAAGTGTCCAGAATTTTAAAATCAAGATTCCAGCAGAGAATGATCAAACTCATAACAATGGTTTCTAATCTCCGAAAATGCTGGTTTAGACAATGGTAATCCAGTCCTAAAAGATAATCCCCGGTCCTCAAGAATCCTAATCTTATTTGTATTGATCACTTTAAGTGCGCTTAAGTGTTTTGTTTTTTTAAGCATTTTCCTTTCTTTGATAAGCAATTATATTCAGTATGAGTTCTTTGTTTACCAGTTATTTGATTGTGATTTCTGTTTTTTCTTTTAGATCTGATGATGAATACGAGAAGTATTCGAAACGTTATGCATTTTAAAGTAAAGAATCTGAAACAAGATGTTCAGTATATCCCTGGTTTTCCTATTCATCTTAATATATATATATATATATATATATATATATATATATATATATATATATATATATATATATATATATATATATATATATATATATATATATATATATATATATATATATATATATATATTATTAAATATGACCGAAAAAGTAAGATTAATAATTCTAACACGAATTTTCTCAATCTTTCGTACATTTCTTGTCACTGTTGGTGGTAATTCAAAAATCAATTCTCCAAAATTCATTTTTATTTCTAGTCTGACGCGACACGAGCGCGTTTCGTAAAACTTATTACATTTTCAAAGACTTTAGTTAACACGTACACAACTGAATAGAACTTACACATCTCCGATTTGTTTATATCTACATTTGAGTGAGGTGGATAGGGTGAGGTGTGTTATGATCTCAGCCTGCAGGAGAAACGAGTCTCCCTTCTTGAGAGTTATTCAGCAAGCCTGACCTAACTAGAAGGTCTAGCAAGTATTGAGGTGATAACGCATATGTAAAATAGTTGGTTGGATATGTGTAACAGTTTGAGATTATGGGCAATGCAGAAGAAAATAGATAAATGACTGGCTAGGAGATGTGGACATTTTGCTGGAGGCGTGAGGCTCGCTTCCGGAGGACCTTGACCTCACTTGAGTGCCAGACATCGCAGGGGGAAGCCGCGCTCCGTTTGAGCTCCCGCCAGAAGGGAACCCCTAGTGATATATCTCGAAGAGAAGAGAAGTGTGCAGACGTACCAGCTGTGGAATCGAGCTGGGAACGTTGTGGTCTCAAGTCCTGGTCGACGAGCAGATATTAAATCGCCCAGAAGCATTATTGTGGGCTGTGTGGAGCGCCCTGACCAGACGCCGTCAGAGGAAAAGCGCCCTCGATCAGTTAATCTGTGGTAAGCACGATATACGCCAGTTCATAGTGATCGCTTGTAGTTTGGTCGTGTGCCCAGCGACAGTAGCAATGTTTATTTATAAGTTAGACATGTTTTAATAAGGCAGAAGGCCTGAAATAAGAGAGTGGAGAGGGAGGAACACGGAGCGACGTCCGCCCCCTCTGAGCGCTGGCGGAAGACTGAGGGAGCCTGGCTCTTGACGGAGGAAGACCCTCCCAGTGAGTGAGGTCCGCCGCCAGGCGAGGTGGAGTATGGACCCGCCCAAAACGGGGGAGTCCACTCTCACTGTATGTAGAGAACAGATAGAGGTTTGAGGCAAGCATATTGTGTGGTTATTTTTGTTTATGTGTTAAAGGGGAACATTTTATTGGAACGTCGATGGGTTGCAGGTTTGTCTTTGGGGAAGAAGTTGCTGAGAACTTCGAAGCCAGCAGATGAAGTAGCTGATGAGACTCCAAGGTAGTGGAGCAGAGGACCTCGAGCTGTGAGGAGAAGCAGCAGTGAAGAGGAGTGTCACGTGCTTCTGTAGAGGTGGTGTAGCAGCCAAGAGAGCTGTGGAAGAACCTAACAGAAGGGTGAAGCACCGTAGTTGCACAAGGAAACTTCATGATAGCAGCCTGGAGGAGCTGCAGAGGATCCTGGTAGTGAAGCCCGGAAGAACCTAAGGATATTAGGGTTGTGAACTTCCAGAGGTGGAAGGGGAAGTTCTGGTGGATTACTTATAGGGAGTTGATAGTGTTTGGTTGTCAGTAGCGTGCAAGACGCAGTGAGAGGTGAGTGACTGTTGGCATCCTTATGTCAAGGAGTTTTTTATATTGAAGTATCAATGAACATTTATACTGGCATATGTTATTGCATTCAAATGCTGGTTTTCTATATATATATGTTATCTTGCTGATGGTGCAACAGTGTATGCTTGACCAACTTGAGGAGGTTAATAGTATCAGGTGGTGAACCAGGAGATAGGATACCACTTGATAAGCTGATAATAGAGTTCTGATGGTATTGGAGTGCAACCTGATTGTGATATTATAGAGTATAGGATTCATTATTATTATATGTGTGTATGTATCGTGTATGTGCTTTGTTCAGTAAATGTGTCACAATTTGCTGGTGTTTGCCCTTGTCCTAGTGAGGCTTCCCAGGAGGTAGTAAAGAAGGAGAGAGAGAGAGGAAGAACCATGAACCACTGCTGTGGACAGGGTAGGAGGTAATACTAGTAAGTCATAGGGGATTGAGGAGATCATATCTTATCTAAGGAGAGAGTGGGGAGTCACAGCGGCTCGAGTGGGTGTGTGCACGTGACAACGAGGCTAAGTGTTGGAGCCGCATCCCCTAAACGTGTGACGTTGAGCCCCTCTCCAAGAGCCAGAAGCGCCAAGGGTGATCTCCTAGTATAAGCACTCTACCGAGTTGTGGGTTGGGTTGTCCGTAGAGAAGGATCAACGACGACAACACCAACCAACCCACGAGTCTATAATAAATTGGGGGCCTGTGTCCGGGAGAGTGAACTGACACACCCACACCCTGTCCAAGAGTGGATTTGTACACCCTTGCTGAAATAAACTGTGTGACCGCAGGTGTATACTCTCTCTCTTGGGAAGACTCACAGGACAAGATGGATAAGGTGCAAGCATTTGTGGAGTCAGGCAAGCCTGAGGATTTAGAAGGTTGCACGAGGGATCAATTGAAGCAAATAGCAGAAAAATGTGGCATCAGGTTGAGAGCATCTAAAGTAGCTGGGATGAAGGATGAGATCCTGAGGCAGTTAAGAGCCAAAAATGAAGCGGCAGAACAAGGAGCCCAGGAAGGAGCTGAAAGTAGAAAGGAGGATGATGGGCAGGATGACGTGAGATCCCAGGGATCGAGTAGGAGCAGCAAGAGTAGCCGCAGTAGCAGGAGTAGCCGGAATAGGAGCTTGGAGAGATTCCAGTTAGAGCTCCAGATGCAGCGTGAGGACAAGGAGAGACAGTTCCAGCTGGAAAAGATGAAATTAGAACTCCAGATGAAAAATGAAGCCGAGAAGGAAAAAGAGAAAACCAGGCTGGAAGTAGAAAAAGAGAAAACCAGGCTGGAAGTAGAAAAAGAGAAAACCAGGTTGGAAGTAGAAAAAGAGAAAACCAGGTTGGAAGTAGAAAAAGAGAAAACCAGAGTAAGAGAACTGGAGTTGGAACAGGAGAAAGAAAAAGAGAAAGCAAGACTAGAGGTGGAGAAAGAAAAAGAGAAAACCAGAGTAAGGGAACTGGAGTTGGAACAAGAAAAAGAAAAAGCCCAGGTCGAAAAAGAAAAAGAGAGAACAAAACAAATGCAGATAGAAGCGAACAGAACCTTGGCTGAGCAAAGGATTGAACATGGGTTGCCAGAGAGCACCACCCAGGTATCACACCCACCAGATGTTAGGGTTAGGGAGAAGGACATTCCCTTGTTTGTTCCCGAAGAGGCAGAGAGCTTTTTCGAGCACTTTGAAAAAGTAGCCAGCATCAAGGAGTGGCCACAGGAGGAATGGGCCCAGCTGGTCCAGTTAAGATTGACCGGTGCAGCCAGGGAGGCATACACCCAATTGTCACTGGAAGAGTGCCAGGATTACGCCACAGTAAAGAGCAGCATATTGCGCTCGTTTCAGTTAACCCCAGAAGCTTATAGAAAGCGCTTCAGAGAGATGATCAAAGTTGGAGCATGTACGTTTGCTGAGACAGCAAGAGATCTGGAAAGACGATTCCAGAAGTGGATTGAGGCTGCTGGAGTTGGATCTTACGCTGACCTGAAGCAACTGATGGTCATGGAGAAGTTCTTGGAGATGATGCATCCCGAAACAAAGTTCAAGATCCAAGAAGCAGGGATAATGGAGGTGAAAGATGCCGCAGATAGGGCGGATATGATTACTGAAGCATACAAGAGCTTAAGGGAGAACAGAGTAAGAAGCGAGACGAGACGCAGCAATGGCAGATCCAATGGAGTCTGGGGAGGAAGAAATTGTGAGAGACCCAGAAGAGTCTGGGGTGAGAAAATTTTTTATAAATGGGCAGATAAAAGTAAGTACCCTAAAACTCAGAAGAGTAGGTCGCGCACTTCGTCTGAAAGTGAGGATGGAGGAGCAAAACGAGAAACTGATCGTTATCCAAGGAATCAAGAGTCCAGTAAAGCTCCACAGAGTGCAAGTAGTGTACCTGGCCCGAGGAATTCTCATGTGAGTGGGCAGAGTCAGAGCTACTCTGGTACATATAGGAGAGATTTTTCCCAGATGAGATGTTACAATTGTAACGGATTGGGTCACGTGATGCGAGATTGTCGGCAGGACAAGAGAGTTGTGACCCTGGCCATGTGCGACCCCGGAAGTAAATATACTAATGTGTTCCGAGACAAACCACAGAGAGCGAACTTAGTGAACGAGAGGTATAGGCCGTTCATGAGCAAAGGTTGGATCAGTGTAGGAGGCCAACCTGAGGTAGAAGTTGGTATCTTAAGAGATACCGGAGCTAATCAGAGCTTGATTGCGAGAAGCCTGATTGGGAATGATCGACGGTTAGCTGGCAGTGGGAAGATGAAAGTATATGGGTTATTGTCGGAGAGTGACATGCCCATTTGTACTGTCCAGCTAAGGTCGGAATATGTGTCGGCAGAGGTGATGTTGGGAGTGTGCCCCGACATACCTATTCCAGGAGTCCAAGTGATCTTGGGGAATGACTTGTGCGGGACAAAGGTGTTGACAAGAGTCATAGCGGAGACTGTGCCAGAGGAGTGCCCAGAAGGCCATGGCACGGGTGGGACACCTGAGAGTGTGAACCTGACTGACATCCGAGGAGATGAGTCAGGAGACCGCCAAGCCATTGAAAACCCTGTCTCGGTAGTGAGGAAGGCAGAGGTGGCCGACAAGGAAGACGCTGGAGAAGATGATACAGTGTCGATTCAACCAGTGGAAGATATCGATGTAGATATAGCATGGCTGTTTGATGAAGGTCCAGCCCAGGCAAATGGAGTCTCGGTGAGGTCAAAAGTGAAGATGACCCAGCCGAAGAAGAATCATGTGAAGAGAGCAGACCTGAGTAGAGCCCAGACTGCTGAAATTAAGAGTCGGAAGGCGAATGCAACTGTGCTGAGTAGGAATGAGGAAGGATGTGGACATACCGAGGACGGGAGTAGAGCGTCACGTTGTCCACGAGCACAGAGGCATATGGATAGTAGAGTTAAGTTGTTTGAGATGTTAAGAGTTGACACGTTTCGCAGAGTACGTGGAGGAGAGATAGTGAAGAAGAGTAATAGCCGAGAAAATGAAAGGAGAAGAGACAGTATGTGTGGAGAGATGCTTACGAGCACTCTGGGAGAGGCAAGGCGACGTGTACGGTCGAGTGCTGTTGGATGTAATACAGTGCCCGAAGAAACTTTTAGGGGACGAAGAAGAGTTGAAGGAGAAGAAAGGGAATTGTATAGAGGTGAGAGATGTGGGAAGAGGATGATGATGCAAGCATGGATGAATAGAGGAAAGCCGAGGACTCGATGGGAGTCGAACAGGATGAGGTCTCGGATAAATGAGGAGACGAAAAGGAGGAGCGTCGGTGAAGACGATGGAGTGAAGTATGATGACAGGAGACGGAAGTATAATGGCAGTAGATGGAAGTATGAAGACGACAGAGGAGATACAGACAGTAGATGTCTGACTCTGGACGAGAAGAGAAGAAGACGAGGAAACGGAGGGTGGAGACAGTAAGTAGAGTGGAACGATGGAGTGCAGGCGTCCAAGGAGGACAGCCTAGCCAACAGGTGCCAGAGAAGTCAGATCGTTTATGAGAAGATCATGTTTCTGGCGAGTTGTGAGCCAGATGTTGCAAGGAGCAACGAACTAATTGTAGACTCCTAAGGGAGTACGTAAGCAGATCAACCGTTCGAACCAATTGGTTGAAGAACGAGACAGTGTAGTGGCGGATGTATTATCCCGAGCTTTGCCACTGGAATAACTCTCAAAAATAAGGGGAGGGGAGTGTTATGATCTCAGCCTGCAGGAGAAACGAGTCTCCCTTCTTGAGAGTTATTCAGCAAGCCTGACCTAACTAGAAGGTCTAGCAAGTATTGAGGTGATAACGCATATGTAAAATAGTTGGTTGGATATGTGTAACAGTTTGAGATTATGGGCAATGCAGAAGAAAATAGATAAATGACTGGCTAGGAGATGTGGACATTTTGCTGGAGGCGTGAGGCTCGCTTCCGGAGGACCTTGACCTCACTTGAGTGCCAGACATCGCAGGGGGAAGCCGCGCTCCGTTTGAGCTCCCGCCAGAAGGGAACCCCTAGTGATATATCTCGAAGAGAAGAGAAGTGTGCAGACGTACCAGCTGTGGAATCGAGCTGGGAACGTTGTGGTCTCAAGTCCTGGTCGACGAGCAGATATTAAATCGCCCAGAAGCATTATTGTGGGCTGTGTGGAGCGCCCTGACCAGACGCCGTCAGAGGAAAAGCGCCCTCGATCAGTTAATCTGTGGTAAGCACGATATACGCCAGTTCATAGTGATCGCTTGTAGTTTGGTCGTGTGCCCAGCGACAGTAGCAATGTTTATTTATAAGTTAGACATGTTTTAATAAGGCAGAAGGCCTGAAATAAGAGAGTGGAGAGGGAGGAACACGGAGCGACGTCCGCCCCCTCTGAGCGCTGGCGGAAGACTGAGGGAGCCTGGCTCTTGACGGAGGAAGACCCTCCCAGTGAGTGAGGTCCGCCACCAGGCGAGGTGGAGTATGGACCCGCCCAAAACGGGGGAGTCCACTCTCACTGTATGTAGAGAACAGATAGAGGTTTGAGGCAAGCATATTGTGTGGTTATTTTTGTTTATGTGTTAAAGGGGAACATTTTATTGGAACGTCGATGGGTTGCAGGTTTGTCTTTGGGGAAGAAGTTGCTGAGAACTTCGAAGCCAGCAGATGAAGTAGCTGATGAGACTCCAAGGTAGTGGAGCAGAGGACCTCGAGCTGTGAGGAGAAGCAGCAGTGAAGAGGAGTGTCACGTGCTTCTGTAGAGGTGGTGTAGCAGCCAAGAGAGCTGTGGAAGAACCTAACAGAAGGGTGAAGCACCGTAGTTGCACAAGGAAACTTCATGATAGCAGCCTGGAGGAGCTGCAGAGGATCCTGGTAGTGAAGCCCGGAAGAACCTAATGATATTAGGGTTGTGAACTTCCAGAGGTGGAAGGGGAAGTTCTGGTGGATTACTTATAGGGAGTTGATAGTGTTTGGTTGTCAGTAGCGTGCAAGACGCAGTGAGAGGTGAGTGACTGTTGGCATCCTTATGTCAAGGAGTTTTTTATATTGAAGTATCAATGAACATTTATACTGGCATATGTTATTGCATTCAAATGCTGGTTTTCTATATATATGTTATCTTGCTGATGGTGCAACAGTGTATGCTTGACCAACTTGAGGAGGTTAATAGTATCAGGTGGTGAACCAGGAGATAGGATACCACTTGATAAGCTGATAATAGAGTTCTGATGGTATTGGAGTGCAACCTGATTGTGATATTATAGAGTATAGGATTCATTATTATTATATGTGTGTATGTATCGTGTATGTGCTTTGTTCAGTAAATGTGTCACAATTTGCTGGTGTTTGCCCTTGTCCTAGTGAGGCTTCCCAGGAGGTAGTAAAGAAGGAGAGAGAGAGAGGAAGAACCATGAACCACTGCTGTGGACAGGGTAGGAGGTAATACTAGTAAGTCATAGGGGATTGAGGAGATCATATCTTATCTAAGGAGAGAGTGGGGAGTCACAGCGGCTCGAGTGGGTGTGTGCACGTGACAACGAGGCTAAGTGTTGGAGCCGCATCCCCTAAACGTGTGACGTTGAGCCCCTCTCCAAGAGCCAGAAGCGCCAAGGGTGATCTCCTAGTATAAGCACTCTACCGAGTTGTGGGTTGGGTTGTCCGTAGAGAAGGATCAACGACGACAACACCAACCAACCCACAGTCTATAATAGGTGGTATTAATAGGGTATTAAATTCATCAACACAAGACAGAACACGAAACAATGGGTATTGAATAGAAGTGATTGTAGAAAGCCTATTGGTCCATATTTCTTGATGCTTCTATATTGGAGCGGAGTCTTGAGGTGGGTAGAATATAGTTGTGCATTAATTGGCTGTTGATTGCTGGTGTTGACTTCTTAATGTATAGTGCCTCGCGAACGTCAAGCCGCCTGCTATCGCTGTATCTATCGATGATTTCTGTGTTGTTTACTAGGATTTCTCTGCCGATGGTTTGGTTGTGGGAAGAGATTATATGTTCCTTAATGGAGCCCTGTTGCTTATGCATCGTTAAACGCCTAGAAAGAGATGTTGTTGTCTTGCCTATATACTGTTTCTTTTGGAGCTTACAGTCCCCAAGAGGGCATTTGAAGGCATAGACAACATTGGTCTCTTTTAAAGCGTTCTGCTTTGTGTCTGGAGAATTTCTCATGAGTAGGCTGGCCGTTTTTCTGGTTTTATAGTAAATCGTCAGATGTATCCTCTGATTTTTGTCTGTAGGGATAACGTTTCTATTAACAATATCTTTCAGGACCCTTTCCTCCGTTTTATGAGCTGTGGAAAAGAAGTTCCTGTAAAATAGTCTAATAGGGGGTATAGGTGTTGTGTTGGTTGTCTCTTCAGAGGTTGCATGGCGTTTCACTTTCCTTCTTATGATGTCTTCGACGAAACCATTGGAGAAGCCGTTGTTGACTAGGACATGCCTTACCCTACAGAGTTCTTCGTCGACTTGCTTCCATTCTGAGCTGTGGCTGAGAGCACGGTCGACATATGCGTTAACAACACTCCTCTTGTACCTATCTGGGCAGTCGCTTTTGGCATTTAGGCACATTCCTATGTTCGTTTCCTTAGTGTAGACTGCAGTGTGGAAACCTCCGCTCTTTTCCATGACTGTTACATCTAGAAAGGGCAGCTTCCCATCCTTTTCCATCTCGTAAGTGAAACGCAGCACGGAACTCTGCTCAAATGCCTCCTTCAGCTCCTGCAGATGTCTGACATCAGGTACCTGTGTAAAAATGTCGTCAACATACCTGCAGTATATGGCCGGTTTCAAGTTCATGTCGACTAAGACTTTTTGCTCGATGGTACCCATGTAGAAGTTTGCAAACAGGACACCTAGGGGAGAACCCATGGCGACCCCATCTACTTGCTTATACATGTGTCCATCCGGGCTCAAGAAGGGTGCCTCTTTAGTACAAGCTTGGAGTAGTTTCCTTAGAATATTTTCTAAGGAATTTTTTCTAAGGAGTAGTTTCCTTAATAATATTAAGGAAATATATATCTATATTAGTCATATCTATATCTATGACCGATATATATCTATATCGGTCATATATCTATATTAGTTTTAACTCAAATTTAAAAAAATTAACTCATATGTAGTGAAATGGATAGCTTTATCATTTCATAAGAAAAAAATGGAAAAAATATATAAATTCAGGAAAACTTGGCTTATTAGGCGTATCGCGTCTTGTATAGTAGGCCGAGTATTGCATTCTGGCTACTAAGTACAACATAAATACATATATATATATATATATATATATATATATATATATATATATATATATATATATATATATATATATATATATATATATATATATATATATATATATATATATATATATATATATATATTAGTATATTTTGGTAGCAGTCTTTCCTGTAGACATATATTATTAAATATGACCGAAAAAGTAAGATTAATAATTCTAACACGAATTTTCTCAATCTTTCGTACATTTCTTTTCACTGTTGGAGGTAATTCAAAAATCAATTCTCCAAAATTCATTTTTATTTCTAGTCTGACGCGACACTTGAGCGCGTTTCGTAAAACTTATTACATTTTCAAAGACTTTAGTTAACACATACACAACTGAATAGAACTTACTGAATACAATAGAACATCTCCGATTTTGTTTATATCTACATTTGAGTGAGGTGGATGGGGTGAGGTGGTATTTAATAAGGTATTAATTTCATCAACACAAGCCAGAACATGAAACAATGGGTATTGAATAGAAGTGATTGTAGAAAGCCTATTGGTCCATATTTCTTGATGCTTCTATATTGGAGCGGAGTCTTGAGGTGGGTAGAATATAGTTGTGCATTAATTGGCTGTTGATTGCTGGTGTTGACTTCTTGATGTGTAATGCCTCGCAAACGTCAAGCCGCCTGCTATCGCTGTATCTATCGATGATTTCTGTGTTGTTTACTAGGATTTCTCTGGCGATGGTTTGGTTGTGGGGAGAGATTATATGTTCCTTAATGGAGCCCTGTTGCTTATGCATCGTTAAACGCCTAGAAAGAGATGTTGTCTTGCCTATATACTGGGTTTTTTGGAGCTTACAGTCCCCAAGAGGGCATTTGAAGGCATAGACGACGTTAGTCTCTTTTAAAGCGTTCTGTTTTGTGTCTGGAGAGTTTCTCATGAGTAGGCTTTCCGTTTTTCTGGTTTTATAGTAAATCGTCAGTTGTATCCTCTGATTTTTGTCTGTAGGGATAACGTTTCTATTAACAATATCTTTCAGGACCCTTTCCTCCGTTTTATGAGCTGTGGAAAAGAAGTTCCTGTAAAATAGTCTAATAGGGGGTATAGGTGTTGTGTTGGTTGTCTCTTCAGAGGTTGCATGGCGTTTCACTTTCCTTCTTATGAAGTCTTCGACGAAACTATTGGAGAAGCCATTGTTGACTAGGACCTGCCTTACCCTACAGAGTTCTTCGTCAACTTGCTTCCATTCTGAGCTGTGGCTGAGAGCACGGTCGACATATGCGTTAACAACACTCCTCTTGTACCTATCTGGGCAGTCGCTTTTGGCATTTAGGCACATTCCTATGTTCGTTTCCTTAGTGTAGACTGCAGTGTGGAAACCTCCGCTCTTTTCCATGACTGTTACATCTAGAAAGGGCAGCTTCCCATCCTTTTCCATCTCGTAAGTGAAACGCAGCACGGAACTCCGCTCAAATGCCTCCTTCAACTCCTGCAGATGTCTGACATCAGGAACCTGTGTAAAAATGTCGTCAACATACCTGCAGTATATGGCCGGTTTCATATTCATGTCGACTAAGACTTTTTGCTCGATGGTACCCATGTAGAAGTTTGCAAACAGGACACCTAGGGGAGAACCCATGGCAACCCCATCTACTTGCTTATACATGTGCCCATCCGGGCTCAAGAAGGGTGCCTCTTTAGTACAAGCTTGGAGTAGTTTCCTTAGGATATTTTCTGGTATGTCAAGAGGAGTACAGGCTGGATCACGATACACTCTGTCGGCTATCATCCCGATTGTCTCGTCCACTGGTACGTTAGTGAACAGCGATTCTACGTCCAACGAGGCTCTTATTCCTGTGGCCCGTGTGCCCCGCAGTAAATCAACAAATTCCTTTGGCGACTTCAGGCTGAAGGCGCAAGGGACATAAGGAGTCAGCAGGCTGTTGAGTCGCTTCGCTAGTCTGTACGTGGGTGTGGGTATCAGGCTAATGATTGGCCGAAGTGGGTTTCAGGCTTGTGTGTCTTGACATTTCCATACGCATATCCAGGTTTATATTCCCCAATAATCTTTGGCAGGTGGAGTCCTGATTTCTTGGCGTTCACAGTTTCGATTAGTCTGTTGACCTTTGCTTTCAATTCGGCTGTAGTGTCCTTCGGAAAGGACACTACAGCCGAAAACTTTCCTGTCAACTCCGGAAAGTGGAGTTGGAAATTCTGTTGGACGACATATTCGACCTCGAGACACAAAAGAAGGTCACTACCAAAGATACCTTACAAGCAGAACTTATTGCGGAAGGACTAAAGAATCGAGGCAATTACAGAAGCACCATACTGTCCCCCGAGCTCAAAGCGGCAGCCAAAAGCCTTCGTGAGAACAAGGAGATAGTTGTCAGAAGAGGTCTTTGAAAATGTAATAAGTTTTACGAAACGCGCTCAAGTGTCGCGTCAGACTAGAAATAAAAATGAATTTTGGAGAATTGATTTTTGAATTACCTCCAACAGTGAAAAGAAATGTACGAAAGATTGAGAAAATTCGTGTTAGAATTATTAATCTTACTTTTTCGGTCATATTTAATGATATATATATATATATATATATATATATATATATATATATATATATATATATATATATATATATATATATATATATATATATATATGTATATATATATATATATATATATATATATATATATATATATATATATATGTATATATATATATATATATATATATATATATATATATATATATATATATATATATGTATATATATATATATATATATATATATATATATGTATATGTATATATATATATATATATATATATATATATATGTATATATATATATATGTATATATATATATATATATATATATATATATATATGTATATGTATATATATATATATATATATATATATATATATGTATATATATATATATATATGTATATATATATATATATATATATATATATATATATATATATATATATATATATATATATCATTAAATATGACCGAAAAAGTAAGATTAATAATTCTAACACGAATTTTCTCAATCTTTCGTACATTTCTTTTCACTGTTGGAGGTAATTCAAAAATCAATTCTCCAAAATTCATTTTTATTTCTTTCTTTTATTTACTTCATTTTATTTCTTAAAAAATTCATTTTTTATACATATATATATATATATATATATATATATGTATATATATGTATATATATATGTATATATATATATATATATATATATATATATATATATATATATATATATATATATATATATATATATATATATATATATATTGGTGTATACTGGCAGCAGGTTTTCTTTCAAACATGTTTCATTGAATATGACTGCATATTCTGTATTTATTATTTTCTGGTTTAGGGCTTCTATCCCTCGAACTATTTTCTTAGCGTCAGGGCTTAGTTGAAATAGGAGTTCTCCAAAACTCATTTTCGTACTTTTAAGGTGAAGAAAAGAAGTGATTTACTATAGAGTGTATTACACTTATTTATACAATTTGCACAACGTTTCGAACCTCCATCGTTCATTCTCAAGTGGACAGATTTTACAATGCTGGTTGATTTTATACCCGCTCTGGGTCAGGTGATAATACAATAAAGGTGAAAACATGGAGGGATACATAAGGGATAAATGTGGGGTGAAACATAGAGGTAACTGCAGAAGGCTTATTGGCCCATACGAGGCAGCTCCTATCTAAACACAAAGATTAATCCAGTGTAATTGGCCTGTTATTTTGGACATTGTCTTCTGTGTTGGCATCGTTATGTTCTGGTCTTGTCCTTACTCTCATGGTGGGTAGAGTAAATAGTTCCGTGATTTGGGTGTTCATGGTAGGTTGCTCTATTCTTATGTGAATTGCCTCAAGAATTTGAAATATTCTTGCATCTTGGGTTTTGTCTATTATGCAGGTATTCTTGTTTAACATTTCTCTTGTTAGGGTGATGTCATGGGCTTGTCTCATGTGATTCCTAGGGGCACCGGATTGAAGATGGCATCTTCACCGAAGCTATTTGAACCCCCCGACGGCACTCGGATGGTAATCTTGGGCATAGTATTTTATCAAATCACCTCATTCTTTGGGGCACACATGAGGAACACAAATGCGAATAAGCCTGAATGGTCCCCCAGGACTATATGCAACTGAAAACTCAGTTGCAGACTTGTTCGCATTTGTGTTACTCACGTGTGCCCCAAAGAATGAGGTGATTTGATAAAATACTATGCCCAAGATAGGGTGCCGGTCGGCCGAGCGGACAGCATGCTGGACTTGTGATCCTGTGGTCCTGGGTTCGATCCCAGGCGCCGGCGAGAAACATTGGTCAGAGTTTCTTTCACCCTATGTCCCTGTTACCTAGCAGTAAATTAGGTACCTGGGTGTTACTCAGCTGTCACGGGCTGCTTCCTGGGGGTGGAGGCCTGGTCGAGGACCGGGCCGCGTGTCACTAAAAAGCCCCGAAATCATCTCAAGATAACCTCAAGAAGAAGATTACCAACCGAGTGCCTGCGGGGGGGTTGGTTCAAATAGCTTCGGCTATCACCTCCTTATGTCCGGTCGTGATGGTCGAGTGGATTAAGGTGTCCTGTACACACCAGTTGCGTAGCTCCTGGTAGTTTGGGTTCAAGTCACTTCTGGGGTGTGAGTTTTCAGTTGCATATAGTCCTGGGGATCATTCAGGCTTGTTTGCATATATATATATATATATATATATATATATATATATATATATATATATATATATATATATATATATATATATATATATATATATATATATATATATATTATCGTCACAATATATATATATATATATATATATATATATATATATATATATATATATATATATATATATATATATTGTGACGATAATCTCCTTCAAGAGAGATTGAGCCTGCTCTTCCCTCCTAAGTTCGTCGCTATACATCCCTATACAACTAATATGGAAGAAATATCCAACAAGTACAACTCCAAGGTTTGCCAGAGAGCAAACGTATTCAGCACCAGGAACACTTGCTCCGCCTCCACCACTCGAACCACCAAACTACCTGTCCATCGCCTGTTCATCGCTGATTGGCTGGTGGTCAGTTGCACCCGCTCCTCCACCGCCACACTACCTGATGTCTGGGGCCGCCACGACCTGCAGACCTCAGAATATCCAGTGCTTTCAACAAGTTAACACGTCTCGTTGGTAGACTAAGCTCTGGCTTACGTGTACTAAGAGAGGTGGCAGCTTAAAGCCAATATTCCTGCACCCATATTTTGCATTGTATATTGTTCACTTGTCTTAACGTAACTTTTCATTTTGCCATTTGATTATTCTTATTATTTTGATTGATTGATTTTATGTTCCAATTTGTATGTCCATTTTATTCATGTTTTGCTTTTCTAACGTAATTAAAATCTCATTGTTAAATTTACTTGTGTTTTGTGTGTCTTCCCATTACCTTACCACAGACGAAGTTCCAGATTTTCTCTTTTTTGTTTCTATATGTGACGAGGCCATACCCCTAGCTTTTGAAACAGCCGAACACCAACGCGTTACC
Source organism: Procambarus clarkii (assembly GCF_040958095.1). Lineage (NCBI taxonomy): Eukaryota > Metazoa > Arthropoda > Malacostraca > Decapoda > Cambaridae > Procambarus > Procambarus clarkii. Next base: position 32,614,170 of record NC_091151.1, read on the forward strand.
GTCACATATTAAGTGGGGGCCTGTCCTAGGAGCTTCACTCAGGTACTGGTGCCAAGTAGTAATTAATGGTAAGCGTGTTTAACTTCGGTAACGTAGCTTTTACTATTTTTCATATTCAATTTCATTTTTATATGGTGCGGGGTGTATTGTGCATTACGAGAGTAGCATATGGTGAAGGTGAGACAACTTTGGATTACGTGGTGACTGTAGGCCTCAGTCATACTCTTAATTGGTCATCTCTCCCTCCGTGTTATTACTCGTGTTTACCATCTTTTGTCCCTTGGATATTTCTCATTTTAGACAGATCATCATATTGGTACCCTGGTACTGTGGTCTGCCCCGGGTCAAGTGCACCTAATCTTCTGCAATCTGACTGTAGGAGGACAAAGAAGGCCATAGTTCCTCTAGCTCGAACTTTAGTTGCTGAATTGGGACCTCAGCAGTAGTTCTCGTCACCAGTTGACACCTCGCACCCCTACACGTCGGTCAGAGATGATGATACATACAACGGTAGGGAATTAGCTTACTTTTTCAGAGCACGAAAGTTCGCTAATTCTGTAAGTATTATATTAATTTCAGTAGGAAAACTTGCTTATGTCCTATAGAGACTCGGCAAGGTATGCCTACATCCTTGGACTACCAATTTTACTTTTGAGGCAATTAACTGTTTCATTTGTTTTCGAAACTCTGTTTCATTTGTTTAGTAGGATTTTCTTGCCCTTATCCTCTTACATGAGTACCGGGTACAAGATTTCCTGCGCCTTTGATTTAAATTAATCATTTAACATCTTGTACTTAACTTTAATTGTTAAAGATCCCACAGGATAGGTACCAGTTGCCACGTTGTCCTGTTTCTGACATTCACTATATAACGGTATATTCGTTGTGCATTTATTTGCTAATTTCACCATGTTTCGTCTCCAAGCTTTCCGTGCAGATCCAGCAGGTGCAATAGGGACTTTAAGTCATGCCAAGAGAGCTGAATTACAAACTCTTGCACATGAGTATCAACTAACAGTTCCCTACCAAGCCAACAAGAGTGAAATACACAACCTGTTACTGGATCATTTCTTAGAGCAAGGTAAGATAGACTCTGAAACTCATGAAACTTACTATATTGCAGATAAAACTGATTTGGCAACGATGAAACTCAAACTAGAGCTGGCCAAGATTGAACGTGAGCAGCAAAGGGAAGCAGCTGCCATACGAAGGGAAGAACACGAACGAGAAATCGCCCTCAAGGAACGTGTAACTGCCTTGAGGAAGGAAGAACACGAACGAGAAATCGCCCTCAAGGAACGTGAACTCGCACTCCAGGAACGTGAGGTTGCAATGCTCCAGGAGCGGGAACGAGTACAGCTTGAAACCAAACAACGCGAGTTGGAGATGCAACGCGAACATGACAAGCAACAAGCGACTCTGGCTCTAGAGTGTCGTCAACGAGAATACACGCTGGAAACTTCACACCTCGCTCAACGCCAGCAAGCTACTGCCAATCTTCCCGTCAGTTTTAATATATCACATGCAAGTAAGTTAATGCCATCCTTTGTAGAAGCAGAAGTTGATGTGTTTTTTACCACCTTTGAAACCCTTGCTAATCAACTCAGTTGGCCTGTCGACCAGTGGGCCACACTTCTCAGAGTCCATCTTACAGGTAGAGCTGCAGTCACACTCAGTACTTTGGCGTCTGAGAATGACTACCAGACTCTGAAACAAGCAGTGTTGGACGCCTACCTTCTCTCCACAGAAAGTTATCGAAGGAAATTCCGTGACCACCTGAAGGCAAGAACCACTACCTTCCTCGAGTTTGCTAACACAAAACGGAGATATTTTATGAAATGGCTGGAAGCAGCATATGTCTCTACTTTTACAGAACTCGTCAACCTGATGCTAGCTGAAGAATTCTTGAGGCGTGTGTCGCCTCCTGTCCGTCTCTACTTAGCAGATAAAGAAGAAACCGACTACCTGAAGTGTACTAAGTCGGCTGACACTTACAGCCTCATCCACCGGCTGACACCCGAACCATCCTCCAGTAAGAAGTCGTGGTACAGTTACGAGAAAGCGAGTACCGAACAGGCTGGCTCGCAATTGTACTGCAAGTATTGTAGACTCTATGGACATACCATAGACAAGTGTGGTAAGTCTCAATACAAAGGAACCACTGACACACAGAAACCCAAACCAACTCCTCCTAAGTCCGGTAAGCCTGTGATGAATGTTGGTGTTAATGTTAATGATCTTTCTCTTTTCAGTAACCACCTGTATACTGGAACTGTCTCTGCCAATGGTTCAAATCCGGAGGGACGTTTCAAATTGAAGATCTTGAGGGACACAGCGGCTCTTCAATCGATCATCTTGAAGTCGGCTGTGCCCAACATCGCCTACACCGGAGAAACTGTCTTCATCACTGACCTCACTGCTACCACTCCTTATCCTCTCGCCAGAGTCCACCTGGATTGTCCCTTCGTGAACGGAGAAGTCCAAGTCGCCGTCAGGGAAAAGCCTTTTCCCATGCCTGGAGTGCAACTTCTCCTAGGCAACGACTTGGCAGAAGACCTGCAACCGACCAACTTGATCGTCATGGACAAACCCCAGGTGTTTCCTACCAGCCTGCGGCCCACTATTCTACACCTGGCCCACGGAGCACTCTCCCACTACGGATTCAACAAGACTTACCATGGGATTCGTCAAGACTACTACTGGCCAGGTATGGTAAACAGCGTCAAACAGTACGTCAAACAGTGTCATACATGTCAGATGGCAGGCAAACCGAACATCTCCATTCCCAGAGCGCCACTGATTCCCATACAGGTGCCTGCGGAACCTTTCCACAGACTTATAATAGACTGTGTTGGTCCTTTACCTCGGACCAGTTCAGGTAACGCCTATATCTTAACCATCCTGCGTCCTACCACCAGATTTCCCATAGCAGTTCCAGTGAAGAACATCACGGCTGCTACGGTTGTAAAGCATCTATTGAAGATCTTCACTCAATACGGATTTCCCAGGGAGATTCAGAGCGACTGTGGTACCAACTTCACCAGTGATCTCTTCAAAAGGACACTGGAGGAGTTCAACATCAAACAGGTATTGTCCAGCCCCTATCATCCTGCTTCACAGGGTTCTCTTGAGCGTAGTCATCAGACTATCAAAGCACTCTTGAAAAAGTTTTGTAGTGAAACCTCTAAGGATTGGGATAAGCAAATTGATTTGATTATGTGTATTTACCGAAGTCTTCCCAATGAGTCCCTAGGAGTATCTCCTTATGAGATGCTCTACGGCCGTAAGTGCCGTACTCCCCTTAAGGCTTTCAAAGACTCTCTAAGAGATGCCACCTTCAGTGAGCATCAGAATGTGCCACAGTTTCTTCAAAACCTTCAACACATTCTAGAGAGAGTCCACCGTTTTGCCCATGATAATCTATTGAAAGCCCCGGAGAGGATGAAGACTCATTACGACCAGACCAGCAAAGTAAGAAAATTTAAGCTGGGAGACTTCATGCTAGCATACTTCCCTATCCCAGGTTCTCCTTTACAAAACAGGTTTTCAGGACCCTACCGCATCAAGGAGTGCAGAAACAACCACAACTACGTTCTCGAGACTCCAGATAGGCGGCGGAAGACCCAGCTGTGCCACGTCAACCTCCTGAAGCAATATAATGGTACTCCTCCCACTGTCATGATAAATTATTCTACTTTTGCAGAACCATACATCCACAGTGAGACCTTCCCAGCTTCTCCTCCCGAAAGCACCGACAAGGAGTCCACGCTTTCTCATTCAAAAATCCATATTGATAATCCCAACCATTTTCAGGACCCTAATAGTGCTCCTTTGCCATATTCTCAAAAAAGCATATTTTTTCCTGTCACAGATGTGATATCTATATAGTATATATATATAAACCCGCTCGGATGCAACTGGAACGTTGTGTGAAAATTTCAAAGCAATTGGTGAAGAACTTTCGGAGATTAGCGATTTTGAACAAACGAACATTTCCATTTTTATTTATATAGACTAGCAGTACCCGGCCACGCTTTGCTGTGGCTCAGCAACGCATGTGCATTGCTGATCCACAGCAACCTTCTCTGTCCCTCAGTCCTCCCAACCATTCCTCCCTCCCCCGTCTCCTCGGCCTCCCAACCATTCCCCTTTCCACCGTTCCTCTTCCTTCCCACCATGCCCCACTCCCCTGTCCCTTTGTCCTCCCCACCATTCTCCTTTCCCCCATCCCATCGTCCCCACCATCCCAAACTCCCCCATCCCATCGTCCCCACCATCCCAAACTCCCCCATTCCCTTGTCCTTCCCCACCATTACTGCTTCCCTTGTCCCCTCGTCCTCCCCACCATCTCTTACTATCATCCCCTCGTCATCTCCACCATTCCCCACTTCCTTGTCCGATGCCTTCCCAAATGGTCTGATGCTCCCATCAGAATATTGGGAACATCAAGTGATTTGAGATTACCATCACTGAAATATAAGAAAAACAGTTAAGAAATTAAATGAAAATATGAAAAATACAAAAATTAACTATACTCACGAATTGAACGGAATGGTAAGCAACACAGCTCAATTCCAATGCAATTCACACAAAATAAATAAATCAAAATGAAAATAAATCAAAATCTATAAAAATTTAATTTATCAATGCAATCAGAAACATTGAAATGGAATTGTAACAGATTTAGTATAGCAGGTGTGTTGCTCTTACATGCAACAGACGGCACTGTTTTTCAAGAAAAGCATAGTTTTACCTGTCGCAGGAGTGGCATCTATACTTATACTTACGAAATGAACGGTATGGTAAACAACACAGCTCAATTCCAACACACACAAAATAATTCAATAAAAAAATAAAATAAATCGAAATCTATGAAAATAAAATTTTCTGACTCTGACACTAAAAAAAATTTGTTCTAATGTCTCTATGGCTCATTTAGGAGCCACAGAGACATTAGATTATATCAATTTATTAATTTACATTGATAAATACTATACTATATTGATATTATATTATATTATACTACATTGAAATATATCAATTTAGGGAAATTGAGTCAATTTCCACCTGTGTCCCCTAGTGTGTGTGTGTGTCCCTCTTGAGTTAAATAGTCTAACTGTATCTACCCTATGAATTCCTTTGAGACTCGTGTATGAGGTGATCATATCCCCTCTAACTCTTCTGTCTTTCAGCGATGTGAGGTTAAATTCCCGTAGTCTCTCTTAGCTCATACCCCTCAGTTTGGGTTCTAGTCTGGTGGCAAACTTTTGAACCTTTTCCAGTTTAATCTTATGCTTGACTAGATAAGGACTCCATGCTGGAGCTGCATACTTCAGGATTGGTCTGACATATGTGGTATACAAAGTTCTGAATGATTCCTTACGCACGTTTCAAAGGGCTGTTCTTCTGTTGGTCAACCTGGCATTTGCCGCTGATATTATCCTCTTGATATAGGCTTCAGGAGACAGGTCTGGCGTGATATCAACCCCCAGGACTTTCTCTCTCTCTGATTATTGAAGTTTTTAATCTCCCAAATGATACCTCGTATCAGGCTTACTGCTCCCTACACCATCTTTATTACATTACATTTGCTTGAGTTAAACTCTAACAACCATTTGTTGAACCATTCCTTCAGTTTGTCCAGGACTTCTTGAACCCTCAAGCTGTCCTCCTCTGTCCAAATCCTTCTCATAATGTTGGCATTGTCAGCGAACATTGAGAACATTAACTCTCTATGCTATTGCTTAGGTACTCCCTTACCCACTGGAGCACCCTACCAGTTACTCCTGCCTGTTTCTCCAGCTTATGCACCAGCCTCTTATGGGGTAATGTGTCAAAGAATTTCTGACACTCCAAAAAATGCAGTCAGCCCATCTTTTTCTTTCTTGCTTAATCTTTGTCACAGTATCGTAGAATTCTATTAAGCCAGTGAGGCAAGATTTACCCTCCCTAAACCCATGTTGGTAGTTTGCCACAAATTCCCTTCTCTCCAGAAGTCTTACTAGGTTTTTTCTCACGATCTTCTCCATCACCTTGCATGGTGTACAAGTTAAGGACACTGGCCAGTAGTTCGGTGCCTCTTGTCTATCATCCTTTTTGTATGTTGGGACTACATTGGCTGTCTTCCATATTTCTGTCATTAGCTGTCTTCCATAGTGTATAGTAGGTCTCCAGTCTCCAGTGACGTACTATACACTATGGAGGGTGGCAAGCAAAGTGCTTCTGCACACTCTTTCAATACCCATGGCGAGAGATTCCGCCCAGATCAAACAGATGCCTCTTGACCTCATCCTTTGGATTTCGAACTTTTCCAAGGCCGCCTGGTTTACTGCCACCTCTCCTAGTGCAGTCACTTCACCTCGTTCTATTTATTTATTTATTTATTTATTTATTTATTTATATTCAAGAAGGTACATTGGGGGTTAAGAGAGAACATAGAAATGAAGTTGATTTTATATTCTTGTAAAGCCACTAGCACGCATAGCGTTTCGGGCAACTGTGAAGACCTCCTGGACACAATTGCGTTTCTATTGTGAAGACCTCCTGGAACCCTCTTCTTGAGTTCAGCACTCACCTCATTGTCATTCTCTGTGTCCCTGTCCTCACCCGTTCTAAGTTTCCTTGCCTGTTCTTTCACTCTTGTTTTCCTCCTGATGTGACTGTGTAGTAGCTTTGGTTCGGTCTTGGCTTTATTTGTTATATCATTTTCATAATTTGTCTCTGCTTATCTTCTCACACTTACATACTCATTCTTGGTTCTTTGGTATCTCTCTCTCTGCTTTCTGGTGTTCTGTTATTTCGGAACTTTCTCCACGCCCTTATGTTTAGTTCCTTTGCTTCCATTCATGCACTATTGCTACTCCGTTTTTTCCTTTTGTGCCAGGATAAACCTGTTTACTGCCTCCTGAAACTTTTGGGTGACATAGTCTATCATGTCTCGTATGGACTTTGTCCTGAGCTCTGTGTCCCATGGTATATCCCTTAGGAATTTTCTCATCTCATAATTTCCCTTTCAGTACGCCAGTCCTTTTTTTCCTTAGTTCTTTTTTGGGGGGAGATAAATCCTAGCTCTACCAGGTACTCAAATATCAATACACTGTGATCGCTCACTCCAAAGGGGGCTTCCAACTTAGTTTTTCTTATATCCGACTCATTTAAGGTAAATATCAGATCAAGCATAGCTGGCTCAACTTCTCTCAATCCTGTCGGTCCCTTGGTGTGTTGGCTTAGAAAGTTTCTTGTTGCCACGTACAGCAGCTTAGCTCTCAATGTGTCTGGTCCTCCATGTGGGTCTCTGTTCTCCCAATCTATCTTCTGATAGTTGAAGTCTCTCATGATTACTAGTCTGGATCCATTCCTGGTAATGACAGAAGCTGCTCTCTCTATTATATTAATGGTAGCCATGTTGTTTCTGTCACTTCCTGTCTGGGTCTTCTGTCATTTGGTGGGGGGGGGGTTATATATGACTACTACTATAAGTTTTTGTCCTCCAATTGCAATGGTACCTGTTATGTAGTCACTAAAACCTTTACTTCCCTGAGCAACCATCTCCTCAAAACTCCAGCCTTTTCTTATCAGCAGAGCTACACCACATCCTCCTCTTCCTTTTCTCTCTTTCATCACTACATAGTAGGCCTGCAGAAATACAGCATTTGTTATGGTTTTCGTTAGCTTTGTTTATGTGAATGCAATTATGCCTGGGTTTTCTTCTAGTGTCTGTTAGGGCCTGCTTCAGCCAGTAACCAGGTTGTTACTGCATAATTTGCCTTAGAACCTCTTCATCTATGATCCTATGAGTGTGAGAGGAAAAGTGTGAGAGAGAGAGAGAGAGAGAGAGAGAGAGAGAGAGAGAGAGAGAGAGAGAGAGAGAGAGAGAGAGAGAGAGAGAGAGAGAGAGAGAGAGAGAGAGAGATGAGAGGAGAGAGAGAGATGAAAGGAGAGAGAGAGAGGGTTGAGAGAGAGATGAAAGAAGAGAGAGAGAGGAGAAAGCGAGAGATAGAGATAGAGAGATGAAAGGAGAGAGAGAGAGAGAGGAGAAAGCGAGAGAGATAGAGAGAGAGAGAGAGAGAGAGAGAGAAAGAGAGAGAGAGAGAGAGAGGGAGAAGGGGAGAGACAGAGGTGCAAAGAGAGAGGGAGAGAGAGCGAGAGGGGGGAAAGGGAAAGTAAGAGAGAGGGAAGGTGGGAGAGATGGGGTGAGAGAAAGAGAGAGGGTGAGAGATTGAGAAATTGAGACATGAGACCTCACACCTCACAGTGACTTGTTGTCTTCTGTTGCTTAGTACTCCATCATCCAATGGAGTACCTTTCTGGCAAACCAAAAATATGCAGTCTGCCCACTCCTCTCTGTCTTGCCTAATTCTTGTTGCCTGATCGTAGAATTCAATTAATCATGTGAGGCATGACTTGCCATCCCTGAAACCATGTTGGTGTTGTGTCACAAATTTTCTTTGCTCCAGATATTCCACTTCCTTTTTTCGCACAATCTTCTCCATTAACCTGCATGGTATGCAAGTTAGGGACAGTGGCCTGTAGTTCAGTGCCTCCGGTCTATCCCCCCTGTTTGTATATCGGGACTATGTTTGCCACCTTCCAAATTCTTGGCAGTTCACCTGTTACCCGTGATTTGGTATACACCATGGAGAGTGGCAGGCACAGTGCTTCTGCTCTTTCCTTTAGAATCCATGGCAATATTCCATCCGGGCCTATAGCCTTTGTCACATCCAATTCCAGCAAAAGCTTCCTTACAGCCCCACTGGTAATCTCAAACTCTTCTAGTGGTGCCTAGTTAACTATTCCTTCTCTTATCTCTGGAACTTCTCCATGCTCTATAGTGTAGAATTCCTGGAATTTCTTATTAAGTTCCTCGCACACTTCTTTGTCGTTTGGAGAGAATCTGTCTGCCCCTATCCTCAGTTTTATTACCAGTTCCTTCACTGTTGCCTTTCTCCTGACGTGGCTGTGAAGCAATTTAGGTTGAGTCTATGCCTTGCATGTTATGTCGTTTTCATATTGCCCTTCTGCCTCTCTTCTCACCCTGACATATTCATTCCTGGTTCTTCTTTGTTCCTAAGTATCCTGTTATTTCTATAGTTTCTCCATGCTCTTTTACGTTGTTGCTTAGCTAGCTTACATCTCTAATTAAACCATTGGTTTCTCATCTGCATTTCCTTTTTTTCCTTTTGGGCCTTGATAAACTTGTCTGCTGCCTCCTTACACTTCTTTGTGATGTATTCCATCATGTCTTGGGCCGTCTTTCCCCTGAACTCTATTTCAAATGTTACATCTGTTATGAATTTTCTTATTTCCACATAGTTTCCCTTACGGAATGCTAGCCTTTTGTTTTCAGTTCCTTTCATTAAATACTTTAACCCTTCTTCGACCAGATACTCAAACGCCAGTACAATGTGGTCGCTCATTCCTACTGGGGCCTCGAAGTAAATTTCTGTTATGTCGGAGTCATTCAAGCTGAAAACTAGGTCGAGTCTCGCTGGTTCATCATTTCCCCTCATTCATGTGGGTTCCCTGACATGCTGGCTTAAAAAGTTTTTTGGTGCCTCCTCCAGTATTGTAGCTCTCCATGTTTCCTCTCCTCCATGCGGTTCCTTGTTTTCTCAGTCTATCCTTCCGTGATTAAAGTTTTCCATGGTGAGCAGATGAGATCGAATTCTGCAGGCAGTAGAGGCTGCCCACTCAATTATACTGTTAACTGACGTGTTGTTTCTGTCATACTCTTGCCTGGGTCATCTGTCATTTGGTGGAGGGTTATATATCACTGCTACTACTACTCTTGGTCTTCATCATCATGGTGCCTGTCATGTAGTCTCTGAACCCCTCGCAGCCTGGGATAACTATCTGCTTGAAACTCCATTCCTTTCTCATGAGTAGGGGCTACCCTGCCTCCTCCGATACCTCCCTCTCCTTCCTTATTATAGTGTAGTCCTGGGGGAACACCGCATTTGTCCTGATTCCTGAGAGTTTTGTTTCCTGAGTCCAATTACATGAATGTTTACTTCTTGTAAACATTGATTTAACTCCAACACCAACTCTCCTTCTTAGAGGAGAGTTGGTGTTGAATGATGTTGAATATTTCCCTAAGTTCACTAGCCTTGCTTGTTATCCCGTCTGTGTTTGAGTACATCACCTTCTAACTCTTTTCTGTCCATCCTCAGTTTCTGTTGATTCCACTGGAGTAGGTAAACATGGAGGGCTCCATGTTTACCCTCCCCTTCCCCCTCCCCGGCATGGGGATGGGGAAGGGGAGGACCTGGGTTGTGAGAGGAGGTTAGGAGTCACGGGAACCTGCATTGTGAAGGGGAAGGGAAGGACCTGGGTTGTGAGGGGAGGTTAGGAGTCACGGGAACCTGCATTGTGAAGGGGAAGGGAAGGACCTGGGTTGTGAGGGGAGGTTAGGAGTCACGGGAACCTGCATTGTGAAGGGGAAGGGAAGGACCTGGGTTGTGAGGGGAGGTTAGGAGTCACGGGAACCTGCATTGTGAAGGGGAAGGGAAGGACCTGGGTTGTGAGGGGAGGTTAGGAGTCACGGGAACCTGCATTGTGAAGGGGAAGGGAAGGACCTGGGTTGTGAGGGGAGGTTAGGAGTCACGGGAACCTGCATTGTGAAGGGGCTGAGAGAATCTGGTTTGAGGGGTTTGGGTGTGAGTTGAGGGTGTTGGGTGTGTGTTGAGTGTGTTGGGTGTGTGTTGAGGGGTGTTGGTGGGTGTGTGTTGAGGGTTTTGGGTGTGTGTTGAGGGTGTTGGGTGTGTGTTGAGGATATTGGGTGTGTTGAGGGTGTTGTGTGTGTGTTGAGGGTGTTGGGTGTGTGTTGAGGGTGTTGGGTGTGTGTTGAGGGTGTTGGGTGTAGGTTGAGGGTGTTGGGTGAGTGTTGATGGTGTTAGGTGTGTGTGTAGAGTGTTGGCTGTGTGTTGGGTATGTTGGGTGTGTGTTGAGGGTGTTGGGTGTGTGTTGAGGGTGTTGGGTGAGTGTTGAGGGTGTTGGGTGTGTGTTGAGGGTGTTGGGTGTGTGTTGAGGGTGTTGGGTGTGTGTTGAGGTGTGTTGCGTGTGTGTTGAGGGTGCTGGGAATGTGTTGAGGGTGTTGGGTGTGTGTTGAGGGTGTTGGGTGTGTGTTGCAGGGTGTTGGGTGTGTGTTGAGGGTGTTGGGTGTGTGTTGCAGGGTGTTGGGTGTGTGTTGAGGGTGCTGGGCGTGTGTTGAGGGTGTTGGGTGTGTGTTGAGGGTGTTGGCTGTGTGTTGGGTATGTTGGGTGTGTGTTGAGGGTGTTGGGTGAGTGTTGAGGGTGTTGGGTGTGTGTTGAGGGTGTTGGGTGAGTGTTGAGTGTGTTGGGTGTGTGTTAAGAGTGTTGGGTGAGTGTTGATGGTGTTGGGTGTGTGTCGAGGGTGTTGGCTGTGTGTTGAGGGTGTTGGGTGTGTGGTGAGGGTGTTGGGTGTGTGTTGAGGGTGTTGGGTGTGTGTTGAGGGTGTTGGGTGTGTGTTGAGGGTGTTGGGTGTAGGTTGAGGGTGTTGGGAGAGTGTTGATGGTGTTGGGTGTGTGTCGAGGGTGTTGGCTGTGTGTTGGGTATGTTGGGTGTGTGTTGAGGGTGTTGGGTGAGTGTTGAGGGTGTTGGGTGAGTGTTGAGGGTGTTGGGTGAGTGTTGAGGGTGTTGGGTGTAGGTTGAGGGTGTTGGGTGAGTGTTGAGGGTGTTGGGTGTGTGTTGAGGGTGTTGGGTGTAGGTTGAGGGTGTTGGGTGAGTGTTGAGGGTGTTGGGTGTGTGTTGAGGGTGTTGGGTGTGTGTTGAGGGTGTTGGGTGTAGGTTGAGGGTGTTGGGTGAGTGTTGAGGGTGTTGGGTGTGTGTTGAGGGTGCTGGGTGTGTGTTGAGGGTGTTGAGGGTGTTGAGAGTGTTGGGTGTGTGTTGAGGGTGTTGGGTGAGTGTTGAGGGTGTTGGGTGTGTGTTGAGGGTGTTGTGTGTAGGTTGAGGGTGTTGGGTGTGTGTTGAGGGTGTTGTGTGTAGGTTGAGGGTGTTGGGTGTGTGTTGAGGGTGTTGGGTGAGTGTTGAGGGTGTTGGGTGAGTGTTGAGGGTGTTGGGTGTGTGTTGAGGGTGTTGGGTGAGTGTTGAGGGTGTTGGGTGTGTGTTGAGGGTGCTGGGTGTGTGTTGAGGGTGTTGGGTGAGTGTTGAGGGTGCTGGGTGAGTGTTGAGGGTGTCGGGTGTATGTTGAGGGTGTTGGGTGAGTGTTGAGGGTGTTGGGTGAGTGTTGAGGGTGTTGGGTGAGTGTTGAGGGTGTTGGGTGTGTGTTGAGGGTGCTGGGTGTGTGTTGAGGGTGTTGGGTGAGTGTTGAGGGTGCTGGGTGAGTGTTGAGGGTGTCGGGTGTATGTTGAGGGTGTTGGGTGAGTATTGAGGGTGTTGGGTGTGTGTTGGGGGTGTTGGGTGAGTGTTGAGGGTGTTGGGTGAGTGTTGCGAGTGTTGGGTGTGTGTTGAGGGTGTTGGGTGTGTGTTGAGGGTGTTGGGTGAGTGTTGAGGGTGTTGGGTGAGTGTTGGGGGTGTTGGGTGTATGTTGAGGGTGTTGGGTGAGTGTTGAGGGTGTTGGGTGAGTGTTGAGGGTATTGGGTGAGTGTTGGGGGTGTTGGGTGAGTGTTGGAGGTGTTGGGTGAGTGTTGAGGGTGTTGGGTGTGTGTTGAGGGTGTTGGGTGAGTGTTGAGGGTGTTGGGTGAGTGTTGGGAGTGTTGGGTGAGTGTTGGGGGTGTTGGGTGTGTGTTGAGGGTGTTGGGTGAGTGTTGAGGGTGTTGGGTGGGTGTTGGGGGTGTTGGGTGTGTGTTGAGGGTGTTGGGTGTATGTTGAGGGTGTTGGGTGAGTGTTGAGGGTGTTGGGTGGGTGTTGGGGGTGTTGGGTGTGTGTTGAGGGTGCTGGGTGTATGTTGAGGGTGTTGGGTGTATGTTGAGGGTGTTGGGTGAGTGTTGAGGGTGTTGGGTGGGTGTTGGGGGTGTTGGGTGTGTGTTGAGGGTGCTGGGTGTATGTTGATGGTGTTGGGTGAGTGTTGGGGGTGTTGGGTGAGTGTTGAGGGTGTTGGGTGAGTGTTGGGGGTGTTGGGTGTGTGTTGAGGGTGTTGGGTGAGTGTTGAGGGTGTTGGGTGGGTGTTGGGGGTGTTGGGTGCGTGTTGAGGGTGTTGGGTGTATGTTGAGGGTGTTGGGTGAGTGTTGGGGGTGTTGGGTGAGTGTTGAGGGTGTTGGGTGTGTGTTGAGGGTGTTGGGTGAGTGTTGAGGGTGTTGGGTGTATGTTGAGGGTGTTGGGTGAGTGTTGAGGGTGTTGGGTGAGTGTTGAGGGTGTTGGGTGAGTGTTGAGGGTGTTGGGTGAGTGTTGCGAGTGTTGGGTGTGTGTTGAGGGTGTTGTGTGTAGGTTGAGGGTGTTGGGTGTGTGTTGAGGGTGTTGTGTGTAGGTTGAGGGTGTTGGGTGTGTGTTGAGGGTGTTGGGTGAGTGTTGAGGGTGTTGGGTGAGTGTTGAGGGTGTTGGGTGTGTGTTGAGGGTGTTGGGTGAGTGTTGAGGGTGTTGGTTGTGTGTTGAGGGTGCTGGGTGTGTGTTGAGGGTGTTGGGTGAGTGTTGAGGGTGCTGGGTGAGTGTTGAGGGTGTCGGGTGTATGTTGAGGGTGTTGGGTGAGTGTTGAGGGTGTTGGGTGAGTGTTGAGGGTGTTGGGTGAGTGTTGAGGGTGTTGGGTGTGTGTTGAGGGTGCTGGGTGTGTGTTGAGGGTGTTGGGTGAGTGTTGAGGGTGCTGGGTGAGTGTTGAGGGTGTCGGGTGTATGTTGAGGGTGTTGGGTGAGTATTGAGGGTGTTGGGTGTGTGTTGGGGGTGTTGGGTGAGTGTTGAGGGTGTTGGGTGAGTGTTGCGAGTGTTGGGTGTGTGTTGAGGGTGTTGGGTGTGTGTTGAGGGTGTTGGGTGAGTGTTGAGGGTGTTGGTTGAGTGTTGGGGGTGTTGGGTGTATGTTGAGGGTGTTGGGTGAGTGTTGAGGGTGTTGGGTGAGTGTTGAGGGTATTGGGTGAGTGTTGGGGGTGTTGGGTGAGTGTTGGAGGTGTTGGGTGAGTGTTGAGGGTGTTGGGTGTGTGTTGAGGGTGTTGGGTGAGTGTTGAGGGTGTTGGGTGAGTGTTGGGAGTGTTGGGTGAGTGTTGGGGGTGTTGGGTGTGTGTTGAGGGTGTTGGGTGAGTGTTGAGGGTGTTGGGTGGGTGTTGGGGGTGTTGGGTGTGTGTTGAGGGTGTTGGGTGTATGTTGAGGGTGTTGGGTGAGTGTTGAGGGTGTTGGGTGGGTGTTGGGGGTGTTGGGTGTGTGTTGAGGGTGCTGGGTGTATGTTGAGGGTGTTGGGTGTATGTTGAGGGTGTTGGGTGAGTGTTGAGGGTGTTGGGTGGGTGTTGGGGGTGTTGGGTGTGTGTTGAGGGTGCTGGGTGTATGTTGAGGGTGTTGGGTGAGTGTTGGGGGTGTTGGGTGAGTGTTGAGGGTGTTGGGTGAGTGTTGGGGGTGTTGGGTGTGTGTTGAGGGTGTTGGGTGAGTGTTGAGGGTGTTGGGTGGGTGTTGGGGGTGTTGGGTGCGTGTTGAGGGTGTTGGGTGTATGTTGAGGGTGTTGGGTGAGTGTTGGGGGTGTTGGGTGAGTGTTGAGGGTGTTGGGTGTGTGTTGAGGGTGTTGGGTGAGTGTTGAGGGTGTTGGGTGTATGTTGAGGGTGTTGGGTGAGTGTTGAGGGTGTTGGGTGAGTGTTGAGGGTGTTGGGTGAGTGTTGAGGGTGTTGGGTGAGTGTTGAGGGTGATGGGTGAGTGTTGAGGGTGTTGGGTGAGTGTTGAGGGTGTTGGGTGAGTGTTGAGGGTGTTGGGTGAGTGTTGGGGGTGTTGGGTGTGTGTTGAGGGTGTTGGGTGAGTGTTGAGGGTGTTGGGTGGGTGTTGGGGGTGTTGGGTGCGTGTTGAGGGTGTTGGGTGTATGTTGAGGGTGTTGGGTGAGTGTTGGGGGTGTTGGGTGAGTGTTGAGGGTGTTGGGTGTGTGTTGAGGGTGTTGGGTGAGTGTTGAGGGTGTTGGGTGTATGTTGAGGGTGTTGGGTGAGTGTTGAGGGTGTTGGGTGAGTGTTGAGGGTTTTGGGTGTGTGTTGAGGGTGTTGGGTGTGTGTTGAGGGTGTTGGGTGAGTGTTGAGGGTGTTGGGTGCGTGTTGAGGGTGTTGGGTGAGTGTTGGGGGTGTTGGGTGTGTGTTGAGGGTGTTGGGTGTGTGTTGGGGGTGTTGGGTGAGTGTTGAGGGTGTTGGGTGAGTGTTGAGGGTGTTGGGTGAGTGTTGGGGGTGTTGGGTGTGTGTTGAGGGTGCTGGGTGTGTGTTGAGGGTGCTGGGTGTTTGTTGAGGGTGTTGGGTGAGTGTTGAGGGTGTTGGGTGTATGTTGAGGGTGTTGGGTGTGTGTTGAGGGTGCTGGGTGTTTGTTGAGGGTGTTGGGTGAGTGTTGAGGGTGTTGGGTGAGTGTTGGGGGTGTTGGGTGTATGTTGAGGGTGTTGGGTGAGTGTTGAGGGTGTTGGGTGTATGTTGAGGGTGTTGGGTGTGTGTTGAGGGTGCTGGGTGTCTGTTGAGGGTGTTGGGTGAGTGTTGAGGGTGTTGGGTGAGTGTTGGGGGTGTTGGGTGCGTGTTGAGGGTGTTGGGTGTATGTTGAGGGTGTTGGGTGAGTGTTGAGGGTGTTGGGTGTATGTTGAGGGTGCTGGGTGAGTGTTGAGGGTGTTGGGTGTATGTTGAGGGTGTTGGGTGTGTGTTGAGGGTGTTGGGTGTATGTTGAGGGTGTTGGGTGAGTGTTGAGGGTGTTGGGTGTATGTTGAGGGTGTTTGGTGTGTGTTGAGGGTGCTGGGTGTTTGTTGAGGGTGTTGGGTGTTTGTTGAGGGTGTTGGGTGAGTGTTGAGGGTGTTGGGTGAGTGTTGGGGGTGTTGGGTGTTTGTTGAGGGTGTTGGGTGAGTGTTGAGGGTGTTGGGTGTATGTTGAGGGTGTTGGGTGTGTGTTGAGGGTGCTGGGTGTTTGTTGAGGGTGTTGGGTGTATGTTGAGGGTGTTGGGTGAGTGTTGGGGGTGTTGGGTGAGTGTTGAGGTTGTTGGGTGAGTGTTGGGGGTGTTGGGTGAGTGTTGAGGGTGCTGGGTGTATGTTGAGGGTGTTGGGTGTTTGTTGAGGGTGTTGGGTGAGTGTTGAGGGTGTTGGGTGAGTGTTGAGGGTGTTGGGTATGTGTTGAGGGTGCTGGGTGTATGTTGAGGGTGTTGGGTGAGTGTTGGGGGTGTTGGGTGAGTGTTGGGGGTGTTGGGTGAGTGTTGAGGGTGTTGGGTGTGTGTTGAGGGTGCTGGGTGTATGTTGAGGGTGTTGGGTGAGTGTTGGGGGTGTTGGGTGAGTGTTGGGGGTGTTGGGTGTGTGTTGAGGGTGTTGGGTGTGTGTTGAGGGTGTTGGGTGTGTGTTGAGGGTGCTGGGTGTATGTTGAGGGTGTTGGGTGTTTGTTGAGGGTGTTGGGTGAGTGTTGGGGGTGTTGGGTGAGTGTTGAGGGTGTTGGGTGAGTGTTGGGGGTGTTGGGTGTGTGTTGAGGGTGTTGGGTGAGTGTTGAGGGTGTTGGGTGAGTGTTGGGGGTGTTGGGTATGTGTTGAGGGTGCTGGGTGTATGTTGAGGGTGTTGGGTGAGTGTTGGGGGTGTTGGGTGAGTGTTGGGGGTGTTGGGTGAGTGTTGAGGGTGTTGGGTGTGTGTTGAGGGTGCTGGGTGTATGTTGAGGGTGTTGGGTGAGTGTTGGGGGTGTTGGGTGAGTGTTGGGGGTGTTGGGTGTGTGTTGAGGGTGTTGGGTGTGTGTTGAGGGTGCTGGGTGTATGTTGAGGGTGTTGGGTGTGTGTTGAGAGTGTTGGGTGTGTGTTGAGGGTGTTTGGTGTTTGTTGAGGGTGTTTGGTGTTTGTTGAGGGTGTTGGGTGAGTGTTGAGGGTGTTGGGTGAGTGTTGAGGGTGTTGGGTATGTGTTGAGGGTGTTGGGTGTGTGTTGAGGGTGTTGGGTGTTTGTTGAGGGTGTTGAGTGTTTGTTGAGGGTGTTGGGTGAGTGTTGAGGGTGTTGGGTGAGTGTTGGGGGTGTTGGGTGTGTGTTGAGGGTGCTGGGTGTATGTTGAGGGTGTTGGGTGAGTGTTTAGGGTGTTGGGTGAGTGTTGGGGGTGTTGGGTGAGTGTTGAGGGTGTTGGGTGAGTGTTGGGGGTGTTGGGTGTGTGTTGAGGGTGCTGGGTGTATGTTGAGGGTGTTGGGTGTTTGTTGAGGTTGTTGGGTGAGTGTTGGGGGTGTTGGGTGAGTGTTGAGGGTGTTGGGTGAGTGTTGGGGGTGTTGGGTGTGTGTTGAGGGTGTTGGGTGTATGTTGAAGGTATTAGTTTTGGGTTGAGGTACACATTTCCTTCGACCTACACCTTATAGTGCCCAGGATGCTTCCTATAACAGTTTCTCTATCGTATACTGAAGGCCTCGGCACCACCAGTCCGCCCCCCTCGTGGTTACTGACCCGGTAACCACGAGGCTCCCTCCCCATTCTTCCCTCCTCCAGCATGCCTCCAACGTGCCTGTTGTCCTGCTGCAGCCTGTCTGCCGGCCTGTCTGTCTGACAGTGAAACTTTTATAAGAAGCAGCCTGGGCACTATGAGGCGCATGTCGAAGGAAGTACTTTGGGACCTGCGGACGTGATTGTGGCTGAGTTCATGTAGAGTGGCCAGTGGTTGGCAGAGCCATTGATTAACTCCCCCAGTATAGATGGATGAGAAGGATTCATGTAGAATTTTTTACGATGTTAATTTATTTATTTAATCTTCGTGGAATTTCCTAAAGAATTCAAATTAACTCTGAGAAAATACATACATAAGTTTGTATTACAAGTTCCTTTGTAATGATTTTTTCGTTTGGGGAAGCTGAAAGAGTAGAGCAGATCATAGAATGAACAATGAGTTAAAGGCTGACAAAACTGGGTAAAGCGGGTAAAAAGCGAGTAAAACAATGAGTAAAGTGGGTTGTTAACATAATGCGGTATGAGCGCATTTGATAGTTGGCGCGTGTATATTGTTCATGATTACTTTGAGGTGAGGAGGAACAATAGTGGAGGTGGGTCCATGTGGCGGTCAGGTGTTGTATGATGTAGCATGTATTGGCATTAGTAGTCAGGCGTAGTGATGTGCATATTGTCACTTGGGCGCCGGGTGCAGTGGAATACATTGTGTGTTGGTGTTGAATGAAGTCTATAGTGTGGTGGAGTGTGTAGTGGCGCTTGGGCGTCGGGTTATCTTGAGATGATTTCGGGGCTTTAGTGTCCCCGCGGCCCGGTCCTCGACCAGGCCTCCACCCCCAGGAAGCAGCCCGTGACAGCTGACTAACACCCAGGTACCTATTTTACTGCTAGGTAACAGGGGCATAGGGTGAAAGAAACTTTGCCCATTGTTTCTCGCCGGGGCCTGGGATCGAACCCAGGACCACAGGATCACAAGTCTAGTGGGCTGTCCGCTCGCCCGACCGGCTCGGGTGCAGAGGAATACATTGTGTGTTGGTGTTGAATGAAGTCTGTAGTGTGGTGAAGTGTGTAGTGGCGCTTGGGCGTCGTGGGCAGAGTAATGCATGCCGTTATTTATGATGGTGAACCAGGTGCTGGAATGTGCAGCGACTATTAGCATGACCCCGCCTCACAAGGCGGTGTCAGGGGATTAGTGGATTAGCGATGATTTTGGGGAGTAGTGGTGACTAGTCGAGTAGGGTTTGTGATTATGATATTGTTGTAAGATCAGAGAATGGGTGGAGTTACTATGCATAGAGTTAATCAAGCCTTAGGTGGCATTAGGTAGTGAGGTATAATAGGATCACTAATTATAGGATGCAGTAATAATTAATTTTCATGAGTATGTGGTAGAAGGTGATTGCAGAGAGTGGACTGAGTCTACACATTACTCTAGTTAGAGAAGAACTGTTCAAAGTTTCAGGTACCTCACAGGAGGCGAGCAAGTGGCCAATAATATAATAGAGAGCAGCTTCAGTTGTCTGCAGGAACGGATCCAGACTCTTAATCATGGGTGATTTCAACAATGGAAAGATAGACTGGGAGAATGGAGACCCATATGAAGGTGAAGATACATGGAGAGCTAAACTCTTGAGAGTGGCAACAAGGATCTTTCTGAGCCAACATGTCAAGGGACGCACAAGAATAGGAGACAATGACGAACCAGCAAGACTCGACCTGATATCCACCTTGAATGAATCAGAAATAAGGAAAGTCAAATTTGAAGCCACCATAGGAATGAGTGACCACAGTGTATTGAAATTTTAGTATCTGGTAGAGGTAGCGATAACCTATCCATGGATAAGATTGCAAGGGAAAAAATGAAATTACCGAAGAGGAAAATATGACGATATGAGGAACTTCCTCGGGAACGGGAATGCCATGGGAAACAGAACTTATAGAGAAAAGACTGTATTGGATTTGATGGACTATGTCACCCAAAAATGCCAGGAAGCTGCAGACAGGTTTATCCCGGCCCAAAAAGAGAAAGACGAAAAGCAACAGAAAAATCCATGGTTCAATCAGGAATGTTAGGTAGCGATGCAATTGAGTTAAAGAACATGGAGCAAATACAGGAATATCAGAATACCAGACAGCAGAGAGAGATACCAGAGTGCAAGAAATGAGTACCTCAGAGTGACGAGAGAAAGAGAAAGACAATACGAAAATGACATCGTGAGTAAAGCTAAGACCCAACTAAAACAGCTCCAAACCCACATCAGGAGGAAACCAGCAGTGAAGAAACTGAGAAAAGAGGAGAACAGAGAATGACAAGGTTGTGTGTGAAAAACTCAATAAGAGATTCCAGGAGGTCTTCACAATAGAACTAGGAGAAGCCTCTGCACTAAATAAGGAAGAGGCAAACCAAGCAACCTTGGTGTAATTTGACCTCACAAGTAATAAGGTCAAAAGGAATCTATTGGAGCTGAATGTGACGAAGGCTCTTGGACCTGACAGAATCTCACCGTGGATACTAAAAGAAGGTGCAGAAGCACTAAGTGTGCCACTCTCTATGGTGTATAACAGGTCACTGGAAACAGACCTCCCGGAAACCTGGAAGACAGCTAATATAGTCCCAGCATACAAAAAGGATGACAGCCAAGAGGCACTGAACTACAGGCCAGTTTCCCTAACTTGTATACCATGCCAGGCGATGAAGAAGGTCGTGAGGAAAACGTTTGTAGAGCATCTGGAGGGAAATAGCTTTGTAACACACCACAATCAAGGGGTTCAGAGATGGTAAGTCGTGCCTCACAGGTTTAATAGAATTCTATGATTAAGCAAAAAAAATTTAGGCAAGAAAAAGAAGGGTGGGCAGACTGCATTTTCTTGAACTTTCAGAAAGCCTTTGACACAGTACCCAACAAAAGACTATTGCAAAAGTTGGAGCAACGGGCAGGAGTAAAAGGTAAGGTGCTCCAGTGGATAAGGGCATATCTAAACAACAATAAACAGCGAGTAACTGTGAGGGAGAAGATATCAGAGTGCCGAGATATCACCAACGGAGTCCCACAGCGCTCTGTACTTGGACCTACCTTACCTTGAGGTTACCTTGAGGTGCTTCCGGGACTTAGCGTCCCCGCGGCCCGGTCGTCGACCAGGCCTCCTGGTTGCTGGACTGATCAACCAGGCTGTTGGACGCGGCAGCTCGCAGCCTGACGTATGAGTCACAGCCTGGTTGATCAGGTATCCTTTGGAGGTGCTTATCCAGTTCTCTCTTGAACACTGTGAGGCGTCGGCCAGTTAAGCCCCTTATGTGTAGCGGAAGCATGTTGAACAGTCTCGGGCCTCTGATGTTGATAGAGTTCTCTCTCAGAGTACCTGTTGCACCTCCGCTTTTCAACGGGGGTATTCTGCACATCCTGCCATGTCTTCTAGTCTCATGTGATGTTATTTTTGTGTGCAGGTTTGGGACCAGCCCTTCTAACATTTTCCACGTGTAAATTATTATATATCTCTCCCGCCTGCGCTCAAGGGAGTACAGATTTAGGCTCTTTAGTCGGTCCCAATAGTTTAGGTGTTTTACTGAGTGAATTCTAGCAGTATAGGATCTCTGCACGCTCTCCAGGTCGGCAATTTCTCCAGCTTTGAAAGGGGCTGTCATTGTGCAGCAGTACTCCACTCTAGAGAGCACAAGCGTTTTGAAAAGTCTCATCATCGGTATAGCATCTCTAGTGTGAAAAGTTCTTGTTATCCAACCTGTCATTTTTCTTGCAGTTGTGACGGCAACTTTATTGTGTTCTTTAAAGGTAAGGTCTTCCGACATGAGTACACCCAGATCCTTTACATTGCCTTTTCGTTCTATGTCATGATTTGCCTGAGTTTTGTACGTGGTTTCCGTTTTTATATTTTCATTTTTTCCATAGCGCATGAGCTGGAACTTATCTTCGTTAAACACCATATTATTTTCTGTAGCCCATAGAAAGACCTGATCTACATCTCACTGGAGGTTTGCCGTGTCCTCTATGTTGCCTACTCTCATGAAGATCCTAGTGTCATCTGCAAAGGATGATACAGTGCTATAGGTTGTGTTCTTGTCTATGTCCGATATGAGGATGAGAAAAAATACTGGAGCAAGCACAGTACCCTGGGGGACTGAGCTCTTCACGGTTGATGGGCTGGATTTTATTTTGTTGACTATTACACATTGGGTTCTGTTGGTCAGGAAATTGTAGATCCATCTGCCTATTTTTCCGGTAATTCCTTTTGAACGCATTTTATGTGCAATAACGCCATGATCACATTTATCAAAAGCTTTTGCGAAATCTGTGTAAATTACATCAGCGTTTTGTTTGTCTTCCATAGCATCTAATGCCATATAGTGGTCCAGCAACTGCGATAGGCAAGAGTGCCCTGTTCTGAAACCGTGTTGTCCGGGGTTATGGAGATGCTGTGATTCCATGTATTTTGTGATCTTACTTCTTAGCACTCTCTCAAAAATTTTTATAATGTGCGATGTTAGTGCTATCGGTCTGTAATTTTTTGCCTCTACCTTATTTCCTCCTTTATGAAGTGGTGCTATCTCTGCTGTTTTTAGTATATCAGGAATAACGCCAGTATCTAGGCTTTGTCTCCACAGAATGTGGAGGGCCTGCGATAGTGGTTTTTTACAGTTCTTGATGAATATGGAGTTCCAAGAATCCGGGCCTGGTACAGAGTGCATAGGCATACTGTTTATGGCTTCTTCAAAATCTAGTGGAGATAGGGTGACGTCTGATATATGATTTTATGTTGGTATCATATCCATGAAAAATTCATTTGGGTTATCAATCTTTAGTGCGTTTAATGGCTCACTGAAAACAGAGTCGTACTGCTTCCTCAGTAGCTTGCTCATTTCTTTGTTGTCATCGGTGAAAGTGCCATCTCCCTTTCGCAGGGGCCCGATACTAGATGTGGTTTTTATCTTGATTTTCATAGGAGAAAAAAATTTTCGGATTTCTCTCTATTTTACTGATGGCCTTTTGCTCTCTTTGCCTCTCCTGGGTTTTGTATGATTCTTGTAGCTTGAGTTCAATTGTTTCTATTTCTCTACCTAACCTTCTTCGCCGTTCTTGAGATAGGGTGCGACTCTCAAGTTGTTCCGCGATTCGTTTTCTTCGCCTATATAGGGAACGACGTTCCCGTTCCAATCTGCATCTCTTTCTCTTTTTTCTTAGGGGTATGCGGTTTGAACATATTTCTAGTGCTACTGAGCTTATTTTTTCCAGGCACTGGTTCAGGTTTGCATTTTCTAGCTGTTCTTCCCAGTTTATTTCTGTGAAGTCCTGGTTTATTTGCTCCCATCCTATGCTGTTTCTAATATATGTAAACGATCTTTTAGAGGGTAAAGATTCATTTCTCTCAATGTTTGCTAAAGATACAAAAATTATGAGAAGAATCAAGACAGATGAAGATAGAAAGAGATTACAGGACGACCTGGACAAAGTGGAGGAATGGTCTAGAAAATGGCTACTAAAGTTATACTCAGAAAAGCGTAAAATAATGAAATTAGGCGAAGGGAGCAGAAGGCTGAACACAAGGTACCATCTGGGAGGGGAATTCCCGCAAGAGTCTACCATTGGATAAGGAAGTACCTAAGCAACAGAAGACAACGAGTCAGTGTGAGGGGGTGAGGTCTCAGATTGGCGAGACGTCACAAGTGGAGTCCCGCAGGGGTCAGTCCTTGGACCTATACTGTTTCTGGTATATGTAAATGATCTCCCAGAGGGTATAGATTCGTTTCTCTCAATGTTTGCTGATGACGCAAAAATTATGAGGACTGAAACAGAGGATGATAATACGAGGCTACAAGATGACCTGGACAGATTGAATGAATGGTCCTACAAATGGCTTCTCATGTTCAACCCGAGTAAATGCAAAGTAATGGAACTGGGCGGGGGAAACAGAAGGCCAGACACAGGATACAGAATGTGAGATGAAGTACTTCATGAAACGGACAGAGAGAAAGATTTAGGGGTTGATATCACACCAAACCTGTCTTCTGAAGCCCATATAAAAATAATTACGACTGCGGCATATGCGAGACTACCTAACATCAGAACAGCATTCAGGAATCTGTGTAAGGAATCATTCAGAATCTTGTATACCACATATGTAAGACCAATTCTGGAGTATGCGGCCCCAGCATGGAGCCCGTATCTTGTCAAGCACAAGACGAAGCTGGAAAAAGTTTAGAGGTATGCCACTAGACTTTTCCCGGAGCTAAGAGGCATGAGTTACGAGGAAAGGCTGCGAGAGTTGCACCTTACGACACTCGAAGACAGAAGAGTAAGGGGAGACATGGTCACTACCTACAAAATCCTCAGGGGTATTGACAGGGTAGACAAGGATAAACTATTCAACACTAGTGGTACGCGAACAAGGGGACACGGGTGGAAACTGAGTACCCAAATGAGCCACAGGGACGTCAGAAAAAACTTTTTTAGTGTCAGAGTAGTTAACAGTTGGAATGCATTAGGCAGTGATGTGGTGGAGGCTGACTCCATACACAGTTTTAAATATAGATATGATAGAGCCCAATAGGCTCAGGAATCTGTACACCAGTTGATTGACGGTTGAGAGGCGGGACCAAAGAGCCTAAGTTCAACCCCCGCAAGCACAATTAGGTGAGTACAATTAGGTGAGTACACACACACACACACACACACACACACACACACACACACACACACACACACACACACACACACACACACACACACACACACACACACACACACACACACACACACACACACACGCACGCTCGCAAAGTATGACTTAGTCCGCCTCATTACATCTACCATATAAATATTACTGTGTGACTGTTTTTAGTCCTTGTAACACAATGTAACTAAGAGGTGGACTAAGACTTACTTTACATTACAAAGTGATATTTTTGACAGCAGAGAGCTGATTTCCACTTTACGCTACATTGTGTTACAAGGACTAAAACAGTCACACAGTAATATTTAGTTGATGTTGGATGTAATGGAGATGGCCTAGACATGCTTTGCATTTCTAAAATGTTATTTTGGACAACAGAAAGATAATTTCCACTTTACGTTACATTGCGTTACAAGGACTAAAACAGATGCACAGTAATGTTTATATGGTAGAATAAGATTGAAGACTGCCTTACGACACTCGTTACTCTTAAAAATGTTATTTGGGCAAAAAAATGATGTTTGCATATTCTGTTACGTTACGTTTCACAATGTTGAAAGAATAACATTTTTGTTTAAATTCTATTCGGGTTAAGAAATGGATGTTACATTACATAACGGTCCTATCTTGTTTCTGATATATGTAAATGATCCGGGAGATCATTTACATATATCAGAAACAAGATAGGACCGAGTACAGAGCCCTGTGGGACTCCACTGGTGACTTCACGCCAATCGGAGGTCTCACCCCTCACCGTAACTTTCTGCTTCCTATTGCTTAGATACTCCCTTATCCACTGGAGCACCTTACCAGCTACACCTGCCTGTCTCTCCAGCTTATGTACCAGCCTCTTATGCGGTACTGTGTCAAAGGCTTTCCGACAATCCAAGAAAATGCAGTCCGCCCAGCCCTCTCTTTCTTGCTTAATCTGTGTCACCTGATCGTAGAATTCTATCAAGCCTGTAAGGCAAGATTTACCCTCCCTGAACCCATGTTGGCGATTTGTCACGAAGTCCCTTCTCTCCATATGTGTTACCAGGTTTTTTCTCACGATCTTCTCCATCACCTTGCATGGTATACAAGTTAAGGACACTGGCCTGTAGTTCAGTGCCTCTTGTCTGTCGCCGTTTTTGTATATTGGGACCACATTCGACGTCTTTCATATTTCTGGTAGGTGTATTTTTGTGTGTGTGTGTGTGTGTGTGTGTGTGTGTGTGTGTGTGTACTCACCTAGTTGTGTTTGCGGGGGTTGAGCTCTGGCTCTTTGGTCCCGCCTCTCAACCGTCAATCAACAGGTGTACAGATTCCTGAGCCTATCGGGCTCTGTCATATCTACACTTGAAACTGTGTATGGAGTCAGCCTCCACCACATCACTTCCTAATGCATTCCATTTGTCAACCACTCTGACACTAAAAAAGTTCTTTGTAACAAACTAGGCTGTTGTAAGAATTATCCAGAGTGGTTTATCGACAAAAGAGAATGGGAAGCTGAGCCGCATGGTGACCTGACCCCCAGGGGAATTCGCGGTGGAAATAACCAACGCTTTGTTCATAGCTGCGTATAATAAATCATCCTATAGTATTCAGTAATTTAGAGAAATTAGCCTTTATTCATTTTGCATTAAAATTGTATTGTATAATAGTACTGGATACAATATCAAGAGTATTCTAATTATTGAGTTTAAGTCACCATCAGTGACGTCACGAATCAGATCTAACTTTTAAAGCGGAGTGACCGGCGGTCATAGGTCATCAGGGGTTGACAGGTCTACTATTTCTCAAAGTTTTAATAACCATTTTTGTGATCGGGAACAGCTCTGCCGTTAGATGTTTGTAATTTAATTCAGTAAAATAATTCAACCAGTCTGGATCAATTAAGTACAACAGAGGTTAATTGTTATAACTTAAACCTTGCTAGTAACTGGGTAGAACTTTGACTAGGCGGAAGGATACAATGTTCTGTCTGGGGGAGACCAGACAAGGAAAAGATCAGTGTGGTCACGGAAGCAGCTGGGAGAGGTCAAACATCTTACCTCTCCCCAAGACCAGCCAAGACATCTAGCTGGTCGCCCAAGGTATAGTTGCTATTGTTAAGTATAGAAATAGTCTCATTTGCCACTCAGGTCAAGTAGGGAGTGTTAAAGTGATAGGGAGTGAACATATTTAGATTTTGTTTTAGTTTTCTTTTAATAAATTAAATTTGTTATTAATTTGCATTTTATTGTTTCCATGTGTTTTATGTGTATACTTGTCCTGGTCACGTGGTCCACACGAGGCAGAGTTGCATTGGGCGCCGATTCTAACATCGAATCGGAATTATCATTACCGTGTAATTTATTCCACACTCAAGGTCATCGTTTATAGTGGGGATCAAGCCCCTAGGTTGATTAATTAGCGTGATCGATCCAGACCTCGATCATTGCTCTTGTATTACTGGTCTGGTGGTGGCAGCAGAGGTGACTCTAGGGTTTTGTTCAGAGCTTAGGTCACGTCATACTGGGTGTAGAATCCTAAGTCGGTCAATCGTCTTAGGACCACGTGGCGTGGAGTTGGCTTTGTTAAAAGTTTTGGAGTCCCTTGGTAGAGAATAAAAAGTAAGAATACGGGTAGAGGGAGTAGAAAGAAGGAAGTAAAAAGAGAGAGGAACCTGAACCCGTGTTACATCTTTCTAATATCTCTGTGGCTCATTTGGGCACTCAGTTTCCACCTGTGTCCCCTTGTGTGTGTTCCCCTTGTGTTAAATAGACTGTCTTTATCTACCCTATCAATCCCCTTCAGAATCTTGAATGTGGTGATCATGTCCCCCCTAACTCTTCTGTCTTCCAGCGAAGTGAGGTTTAATTCCCGTAGTCTCTCCTCGTAGCTCATACCTCTCAGCTCGGGTACTAGTCTGGTGGCAAACCTTTGAACCTTTTCCAGTTTAGTCTTATCCTTAACTAGATATGGACTCCATGCTGGGGCTGCATACTCCAGGATTGGCCTGACATATGTGGTATACAAAGTTCTGAATGATTCTTTACACAAGTTTCTGAATGCCGTTCGTATGTTGGCCAGCCTGGCATATGCCGCTGATGTTATCCGCTTGATATGTGCTGCAGGAGACAGGTCTGGCGTGATATCAACCCCCAAGTCTTTTTCCTTCTCTGTGTGTGTGTGCGTGTGTGTGTGTGTGTGTGTGTGTGTGTGTGTGTGTGTGTGTGTGTGTGTGTGTGTGTGTGCGTGTGTGTGTGTGTGTGTGTGCGTGTGTGTGTGTGTGTGTGTGTGTACTCACCAAATTGTACGCACCTAATTGTGCTTGCGGGGGTTGAGCTTTGGCTCTTTGGTCCCGCCTCTCAACCGTCAATCAACAGGTGTACAGGTTTCTGAGCCTATTGGGCTCTATCACATCTACACTTGAAGCTGTGTATGGAGTCAGCCTCCACCACATCACGTCCTAATGCATTCTATTTGTCAACCACTCTGACACTAAAAATGTTCTTTCTAATATCTCTGTGGCTCATTTGGGCACTCAGTTTCCACCTGTGTCCCCTAGTGCGTGTGCCCCTTGTGTTAAATAGCCTGTCTTTATTTACCCTGTCAATTTCCTTGAGAATCTTGAATGTGGTGATCATGTCCCCTTTAACTCTTCTGTCTTCCAACGAAGTGAGGTTTAATTCCTGTAGTCTCTCCTCGTAGCTCATACCTCTCAGCTCGGGTACTAGTCTGGTGGCAAACCTTTGAACCTTTTCCAGTTTAGTCTTATGCTTGACTAGATATAGACTCCATGCTGGAGCCGCATACTCCAGGATTGGTCTGACGTATGTGGTATATAATGTTCTGAAAGATTCCTTACACAAGTTTCTAAAGGCCGTTCTTATGTTAGCCAACCTGGCATATGCCGCTGATGTTATCCTCTTGATATGAGCTTCAGAGGACAGGTCTGGCGTGATATCAACCCCCAGGTCTTTCTCTCTCTATGACTCTTGAAGTATTTCATCTCCCAAATGATACCTTGTATCTGGTCTCCTGCTCCCTACACCTATCGTCATTACATTACATTTGCTCTAACAACTATTTGCTCGTCCATTCCTGCAGCTTGTCCAGGTCTTCTTGAAGCCTCAAGCTGTCCTCCTCTGTCTTTATCCTTCTCATAATTTTGGCGTCGTCAGCAAACATTGAGAGGAATGAGTCTATACCCTCTGGGAAATCATTTACGTATATCAGAAACAAGATAGGTCTGAGTACAGAGTCCTGTGGGACTTCACCGGTGACTTCACGCCAATCTGAGGTCTCACCTCTCACTGCAACTCTCTGCTTCCTATTGCTTAAGTACTCCCTTATCCACTGGAGCACCCTACCAGTTACTCCTGCCTGTTTCTCCAGCTTATGCATCAGCCTTTTATGGGGTACTGTGTCAAAGGCTTTCCGACAGTCCAAAAAAATGCAGTCCGCCCATTCTTCTCTTTCTTGCTTAATCTTTTTCACCTGGTTGTAGAATTCTATTAAGCCTGTAAGGCAAGATTTACCCTCCCTGAACCCATGTTGGCGATTTGTCACGAAGTCCCTTCTCTCCAGATGTGGAACTAGGGTTTTTTTCACAATCTTCTCCATCACCTTGCATGGTATACAAATTAAGGATACTGGCCTGTAGTTCAGTGCCTCTTGTCTGTCACCCTTTTTGTATATTGGGACTACATTAGCCGTCTTCCATATTTCTGGTAGGTCTCCCGTTTCCTGTGACCTACTATACACTATGGAGAGTGGCAAACAAAGTGCTCCTGCACACTCTTTCAATACCCATGGTGAGATTCCGTCCGGCCCAACAGCTTTTCTCACGTCCAGCTCCAATAGGTGCTTCTTGACCTCATCTCTTGTAATTTCGAACCTTTCCAAGGTAGCTTGGTTTGCTGCCACCTCTCCTAGCGCCGTGACCTCTCCTTTTTTCTATTGTAAAGATTTCCTGGAACCTTTTGTTGAGTTCTTCACACACCTCTTTGTCATTCTCTGTGTACCTGTCCTCACCCATCCTAAGTTTCATCACCTGTTCCTTCACTGTTCCTTCCTTCTTATGTGACTGTGTAGTAGCTTTGGTTCGGTCTTGGCTTTATTAGCTATATCATTTTCATACCTTTTCTCAGCTGCTCTTCTCACACTAACATATTCGTTCCTGGTTCTCTGGTATCTCTCTCTACTTTCTGGTGTTCTGTTATTGCGGAAGTTCCTCCATGCCCTTTTGTTCAGCTCCTTTTCTTTCATACATTCTCTATTAAACCATGGATTCTTCTTTTGCTTCTCAGTTTTTTCCTGTTGGGCCGGGATAAACCTGTTTACAGCCTTCTAACACTTTTGGGTGACATAGTTCATCATGTCTTGTACGGACTTGGATCTGAGTTCTGTTTCCCATTGTATATCCCTTAGGAATTTATTCATCTCCTCATAGTTTCCCTTTCAGTACGCCAGCCCTTTGTTTCCCAGTTCTTTTTGGGGGGAGATAATTCCGAGCTCAACCAGGTACTCAAAGCTCAATACACTATGATCACTCATTTCCAAGGGGGCTTCCAAGGGAGGGTTGGGTGAACATTTGGGTGGGGGCAGGTAGGGTGAGGGGAAAAGAGGGTTTTTATGCAGAGCGGGGTGGTGGTGTTGCCCTTTCTTCTGGTGTTGCTGGGATGCTGGTTGTGGGTTCCCCTCTTGTCTCTGGGACTGTTGTGTTGGGGGCTGCGATTTCCTGGTTTACTCCTCTTTCCCTATGCTTCCTCCTTGTCTCTACTGCTCTGGCTCTCTCCTCCTTCGTCCTATCCCTCTGCAGGAATTCTTT
Source organism: Procambarus clarkii (assembly GCF_040958095.1). NCBI lineage: Eukaryota > Metazoa > Arthropoda > Malacostraca > Decapoda > Cambaridae > Procambarus > Procambarus clarkii. The sequence goes on from NC_091151.1 coordinate 32,644,129, forward strand.
TTTGTATTCCTCCACATACTGCAGACGTCTCTTCCTTTCTAAAATAACCTCTGTAGTGGCCTCGTTTGTAAACACCACCTTTACCAGTCGGTTTCTGTCCTTTTTGTACCAGCCCAACCTGAAAACCTTCTCAATGATTTGTTCAGCCCCTTCCATCTGTAACCCCTTCAGTATCCCATGTACTGCCTCTCTGTCCTTGCTATTCCGTTCATGCCTATTGGATCCTTCGTGTTCCTTGATGCCTACAACTACCACTGATCTTTTTCTTTCCAGCAGCTGACTGGTGCACTTTGCTGCTTCCTGTGAGGTAGCTGCTTGCATGGCTACCTCCCTCACTGTGTCCATTGCTTCTGAGCTCTTTCTCAGTCTTTCCGCAAATGTTTCAGGTACCACATTCCCATCTTCCCTTTGGATGATATTCTGATGCTCGGCCTCTTAATTTTTCTCTGTGAGGGATTTAATCTCCTCCCTTACTGATGTCAGCTCACTTTGCAGGTTGCTAATTGTAATCCTCATTTCATGTATATCCCTCCTGAATTCCTCCAAAACTTGGGCTAACATTTCCTTCGTTTGGTCACTTTGACTATTCCCTGTGTCCCTGTTGCGTCCTCCTGCCATTTTGTCCCTTTCCCTGATATGTTTTGATAGGGTTAGGCAGGGGGGGTGCAGAGAGAGAGAGAGAGAGAGAGAGAGAGAGAGAGAGAGAGAGAGAGAGAGAGAGAGAGAGAGAGAGAGAGAGAGAGAGAGAGAGAGAGAGAGAAAGAGAGAGAGGGGGGAAGCAAAAGAGACAGAGCAGGTGAGAGAGCAAAAGAGACAGAGCAGGTGAGAGAGAAAAAGAGACAGAGCAGGTGAGAGAGCAAAAGAGAGAGAGAGAGAGAGAGAGAGAGAGAGAGAGAGAGAGAGAGAGAGAGAGAGAGAGAGAGAGAGAGAGAGAGAGAGAGAGAGAGAGAGAGAGAGAGAGGAAGGGTGGGGTGGGGGGGAGAAGGGAGATTGTGTGTGTGTGTGTGTGTGTACTCACCTATTTGTGTTTGTGGGGGGTTGAGCTTTGGCTCTTTGGTCACGCCTCTCAACTGTAACTGTGTGTGTGTGTGTGTGTGTGTATGTGTAGTCAGTGGTAGGGGAGAGTGGGGGTGGAGTGTTTTGGGAGAGTGAGATGGGGGATAAAAGGAGGTGGGTGAGGTGTTGTCTTCAGATTACAGCAGGAGGATTAGCGGCTTATCTGGGTTCCCAGTGAGCTCACAGTTCCTGTCCTTTTTACCTGACTACCACTTACAATTGTATTATTGAATGGAATGCAATAGTGTCTATGATATGATATTATATAAACCTTCACACTGTTGGAGACTTAAGAGAGACACTTACCAACTAGCCCCCTCCCCCCCGCCCCCCGCAAGCACTCTAGGTGAATATACGGCGAGTCGTCAGAAATCCTGTGGTGGTCTTCAAGTCTCCAGGTGGGTCCCGGCTTGTGCGGCTGATGCTGCCTTAAAGAATCAATCTTCACTAGCTATTTTCTCTAAATTCTCTAAAATAATTCATCACGAGATGTGATCAATGTGTTGCATTACAATGCCACTGTTCGATTTACACTGTCCCAATCCCCACTGCACAGTACACCCGCTCCCTTGACCCTATTGTTCCCTCGGTATACACGGACCGCTGACTCTACACGTCTGCTCCCTATCAAGACTGATCCAAGACTCATATATAACGTATAAACATACGTTACCAATGTAACGTATGTTTATGTTACGTTGTTACGTTGTTGGGTAGTAGTTGTTGTTACGTTGTTTAGTTGTTATATACTCAGTGTTTAGTGAGTTTCATATATATTTAGAAGTCTTGATTACAGTAGTCGGTTTGCGGCATTGTCGTAAACGTTCAGACGGAGCTTGGAGCAGAGCAGAGAGCTGAGAGAGGCCGGAGTCGTGGAGCTCTATGTGTGTGTCTGTGTGTGTGTGTACTCACCTAGTTGTGTTTGTGGGGGGGTTGAGCTCTGGCTCTTTGGTCCCGCCTCTCAACCGTTAATCAACAGGTGTACAGGTTCCTGAGCCTACTGGGCTCTATCATATCTACACTTGAAACTGTGTATGGAGTCAGCCTCCACCACATCACTTCCTAATGCATTCCATTTGTCAACCACTCTGACATTAAAAAAGTTCTTTCTAATATCTCTGTGGCTCATCTGGGCACTCAGTTTCCACCTGTGTCCCCTAGTGCGTGTGCCCCGTGTGTTAAATAACCTGCCTTTATCTACCCTGTCGATTCCCTTGAGAATCTTCAATGTGGTGATCATGTCCCCCTAACTCTTCTGTCTTCCAGCGAAGTGAGGTTTAATTCCCGTAGTCTCTCCTCGTAGCTCATACCTCTCAGCTTGGGCAGTAGTCTGGTGGCAAACCTTTGAACCTTTTCCAGTTTAGTTTTATGCTTAACTAGATATGGACTCCATTCTGGAGCCGCATACTCCAGGATTGGTCTGACATATGTGGTACATAATGTTCTGAAAGATTCATTACACAGGTTTCTAAATGCCATTATTATGTTAGCCAACCTGGCATATGCCGCTGATGTTATCCTCTTGAAATGTGTGTGTGTGTGTGTGTATACTCACCTAATTGTCTACTCACCTAATTGTGTTTGTGGAGGTTGAGCTTTGGCTCTTTGGTCCCGCCTCTCAACCGTCAATCAACAGGTGTACAGATTCCTGAGCCTATTGGGCTCTATCATATTTACATATAAAACTGTGTATGGAGTCAGCCTCCACCACATCACTGCCCAATGCATTCCACTTGTTAACTACTCTGACACTGAAAAAGTTCTTTCTAACTTTCCTGTGGCTCATGTGGGTACTCAGTTTACACCTGTGTCCCCATGTTCACTTACCACCAGTGTTGAATAGTTTATCCTTGTCTACCCTGTCAATACCCCTGACGATTTTGTTGGTAGATCATGTCTCCCCCCTTACTCTTCTGTCTTCCAGTGTCGTAAGGTGCATTTCTCGCAGCCTTTCCTCGTAACTCATGCCACTTAGCTCCGGGAATAGTCTAGTGGCATAACTCTAAACTTTTTCCAGCTTTGTCTTGTGCTTGACAAGGTACGGGCTCCATGCTAGGGCTGCATACTCCGGGATTGGTCTTACATATGTGGTATACAAGATTCTGAATGATTCCTTACACAGGTTCCTGAATGCTGTTCTGATGTTAGCCAATTTCGCACATGCCTCAGACGTAATTCTTTTTATGTTGGCTTCAGGAGAAAGGTTTGGTGTGATATCAACCCCTAGATCTTTCTCTCTGTCCGTTTCATGAAGTACTTCATCTCCTATTCTGTATCCTGTGTCTGGCCTTCTGTTTCCACCGCCTAGTTTCCTTACTTTGCATTGACTCGGGGTTGATCTTGAGCAGCCATTTGTTGGACCATTCATTCAATCTGTCCAGGTCATCTTGTAGCCTCCTACTATCCTCCTCTGTTTCAATCCGCCTCATAATTTTTGCGTCATCAGAAAACATTGAGAGAAACGAGTCTATTCCTTCCGGGAGATCATTTACATATATCAGAAACAGTATAGGTCCAAGGACTGACCCCTGCGGGACTCCACTTGTGACGTCTCGCCAATCTGAGACCTCACCCCTCACAGTGACTCGTTGTCTTCTGTTGCTTAGGTACTACCTCATCCAATGGAGTACCTTCCCTTTCACTCCAGCCTGCATCTCCCGCTTTTTCACTAGCCTCTTGTGTGGCACTGTATCAAAGTCTTTCTGGCAATCCAAAAACATGCAGTATCCCCATCCCTCTCTTTCTTTCCTGATTTTTGTTGCCTGGTCGTAGAATTCAATTAACTCTGTGAGGCAGGACTTGCCGTCCCTGAACTCATGTTGATGCTGTGTTACAAAGTTCCTTCGCTCCAGATGGCCCACTAGCTTTCTTCGCACAATCTTCTCCATCAGCTTGCATGGTTATCTTGGTTATCTTGAGATTATTTCGGAACTTTTTAGTGTCCCTGCGGCCCGGTCCTTGACCAGGCCTCCACCCCCAGGAAGCAGCCCGTGACAGCTGACTAACACCCATGGGACCTATTTTACTGCTAGGTAACAGGGGCATAGGATGAAAGAAACTCTGCCCATTGTTTCTCGCCGGCGCTCGGGGTCGAACCCGGGACCACAGGATCACAAGTGCAGTGTGCTGCCCGCTCGGCCGACCAGCTCCCTTATGTAGGATAGGGACACTGGCCTGTAGTTCAGTGCCTCCTGTCTATCCCCTTTCTTATATATCGGGAATACATTAGCTGCTTTCCAATTTTCTGGCAGTTCCCCTGTTGCCAGTGATTCATTATACACTATGGAGAGTGGTACGCACAGTGCTTCAGCTCCTTCCTTTAGTATCCAAGGGGAGATTCCATCTGGCCCTATAGCCTTTGTCACATCTAATACAAGTAACAACTTCCTTACCTCCTCACTAGTAATCTCAAACTCTTCCAGTGGTTCCTGGTTAACTATTCCCTCTCTTATCTCTGGAATTTCTCCTTGCTCTAAGGTGAAGACCTCCAGTAATTTCTTATTCAGTTCCTCACACACCTCCCTGTCGTTTGTAATGAATCCTTCTGCCCCTATCGTTAATTTCATTACTTGCTCCTTTAATGTTAGTTTTTCTCCTGATGTGGCTGTGCAGCAATTTAGGTTGAGTCTTTGCCTTGCTCGCGATGTCATTTCCGTATTGTCTTTCTGCCTCTCTTCTCATCCTGACATAATAATTCCTGGCACTCTGGTATCTTTCTCTACTCTCAAGTGTCCTGTTATTCCTATAGTTTCTCCATGCCCTTTTACTTTGCTGCTTAGCTAGCCTACATCTCTGATTAAACCATGGGTTTCTCATCTTCATTTCGTTGTCTTCCTTTTGGACTGGGACAAACTTGTTTGCTGCCTCCTTGCGTTTCTGCGTCACGTAGACCATTATGTCTTGGCCGTCTTTCCCCTGAGCTCTGTGTTCCATGTTATATCTGTTAGGAATCTTCTTATCTGCTCATAGTTTCCATTACGGAATGCCACCCTTTTGTTTTCAGTACCTCTCCTCGAGTTCAATAACCCTTCTTCAACCAGATACTCAAACACCAGTGTACTGTGGTCGCTCATTCCTACTGGGGCCTCAAAACCGATTTCCTTTATGTCGGAGTCGTTCAGAGTGAAGACTAGGTCGAGTCTTGCTGGTTCATCGTTTCCCCCTCATCCTAGTAGGCTCCCTGACATGTTGCCTTAAAAAGTTTCTTGTCACCACCTCCAATAGTTTGGATCTCCATGTATCCTCTCCTCCATGTGGTTCCTTGTTCTCCCATTTTATCCTTCCGTGATTGAAGTCTCCTATGATGAGCAGATGGGATCTATTTCTACAGGCAGCAGAGGCCGCCTTCTCAATTATAGTGTTAACTGCCGTGTTGTTATTGTCATACTCTTCCCTTGGAGTTCTGTCATTTGGTGTAGACACATGTGTGTGTGTGTGTGTGTGTGTGTGTGTGTGTGTGTGTGTGTGTGTGTGTGTGTGTGTGTGTGTGTGTGTGTGTGTGTGTGTGTGTGTGTGTGTGTGTGTGTTTACTAGTTGTGTTTTTACGGGGGTTCAGCTTTGCTCTTTCGGCCCGCCTCTCAACTGTCAATCAACTGTTTACTAACTACTTTTTTTTTTTTTTTTTTCCCACACCACACACACACACACCCCAGGAAGCAGCCCGTGACAGCTGACTAACTCCCAGGTACCTATTTACTGCTAGGTAACAGGGGCATTCAGGGTGAAAGAAACTTTGCCCATTTGTTTCTGCCTCATGCGGGAATCGAACCCGCGCCACAGAATTACGAATCCTGCGCACTATCCACCAGGCTACGAGGCCCCCTGGGGGGCCTATTTATGATTTATTTATTTATATACAAGAAGGTACATTGGGGGTTAACAGAGAACATAGAAAGGAGAAACTATCGTACTTTATCTCTCAGGCGTCAACCTTATTTATTTTTTTTTGCGATATATACAAGAGTTGTTACATTCTTGTACAGCCACTAGTACGCGTAGCGTTTCGGGCACGTCCTTAATCCTATGGTCCCTGGAATACGATCCCCTGCCGCGAAGAATCGTTTTTTCATCCAAGTATACATTTTACTGTTGCGTTAAACAGAGGCTACAGTTAAGGAATTGCGCCCAGTAAATCCTCCCCGGCCAGGATACGAACCCATGACATAGCGCTCGCGGAACGCCAGGCGAGTGTCTTACCACTACACCACGGAGACTGACCTCGGTGTGTGTGTGTGTGTGTGTGTGTGTATGTATGTGTACTCACCTAGTTGTGCTTGCGGGGGTTGAGCTCTGGCTCTTTGGTCCCGCCTCTCAACCGTCAATCAACAGGTGTACAGGTTTCTGAGCCTATTGGGCTCTATCATATCTACACTTGTAACTGTGTATGGAGTCAGCCTCCACCACATCGCTTCCTAATGCATTCCATTTGTCAACCACTCTGACACTAAAAAAGTTCTTTCTAATATCTCTGTGCCTCATTTGGGCACTCAGTTTCCACCTGTGTCCCCTAGTGCGTGTGCCCCTTGTGTTAAACAGCCTGTCTTTATCAACCCTGTCGATTCCCTTGAGAATCTTGAATGTGGTGATCATGTCCCCCCTAATTCTTCTGTCTTCCAACGAAGTGACGTTTAATTCCCGTAGTCTCTCCTCGTAGCTCATACCTCTCAGCTCGGGTACTAGTCTGGTGGCAAACCTTTGAACCTTTTCCAGTATAGTCTTATGCTTGACTAGATATGGACTCCATGCTGGAGCCACATACTCCAGGATTGGTCTGACATATGTGGTATATAATGTCCTGAAAGATTCTTTACACAAGTTTCTAAAGGCCGTTCTTATGTTAGCCAACCTGGCATATGCTGCTGATGTTATCCTCTTGATATGAGCTTCAGGGGACAGGTCTGGCGTGATATCAATCCCCAGGTCTTTCTCTCTCTCTGATTCTTGAAGTATTTCATCTCCCAAATGGTACCTTGTATCTGGTCTCCTGCTTCCTACCCCTATCTTCATTACATTACATTTGCTTGGGTTAAACTCTAACAGCCATTTGTTCGACCATTTCTGCAGCTTGTCCAGGTCTTCTTAAAGCCTCAAGCTGTCCTCCTCTGTCTTAATCCTTCTCATAATTTTGGCGTCGTCAGCAAACATTGAGAGGAATGAGTCTATACCCTCTGGGAGATCATTTACGTATAACAGAAACAGGATAGGTCCAAGTACAGAGCCCTGTGGGACTCCACTGGTGACTTCACGCCAGTATGAGAGTAGTGGAAACCGGGCCAAGTACGTGCTATTTTGGTTTTTTCCCACGCACGTACTTGGCCCCTGGGTTTTACGAACTTTTTTTCCCACGCACGTACTTGGCCCCTGGGTTTTACGAACTTTTTTTTCCACGCACGTACTTGGCCCCTGGGTTTTACGAACTTTTTTTTCCATACACGTACTTGGCCCCTGGGTTTTACGAACTTTTTTCCCACGCACGTACTTGGCCCCTGGATTTTACGAACTTTTTTTCGCACGCACGTACTTGGTCCCTGGATTTTACAAACTTTTTTTCCCACGCACGTACTTGGCCCCTGGGTTTTACAAACTTTTTTTCCCACGCACGTACTTGGCCCCTGGATTTTACAAACTTTTTTTCCCACGCACGTACTTGGCCCCTGGATTTTACAAACTTTTTTTCCCACGCACGTACTTGGCCCCTGGGTTTTACAAACTTTTTTTCCCACGCACGTACTTGGCCCCTGCCATTTTCGCTCAAGGGGATTAAACGGCCGCCTCCAGTCATCCCAAAATTTCGTTAGCTCAGTGACCCTACACCGGCATGTTAAAGGGGATTAAAAAGCCGGTCATTGGCCCCAGGGTTTTCTCAAATTTTTTTTTCGAGGCCGGTCTACGCACCCTGAGTTTTCTCGAATCAACTTGCCTGGGGGATTAAAAGGCCGGCTCCTGGCGTACCCAAATTTCGTTACCCCAGTGACCCTGCACAGACATTGCTAAAGGTCAATGACGTCACCAGCTAGCCGCTCAGCGTTCCTGCACTGGCACGTTGAAGGGGATTAAAAAGCCGGTCTATGAGTCGTGTGTTTTTCAATACAACAGTGACCTTGAAACCTAATGTAAAATACCATCATCCCTAGTCTATTTTTAATTTTATATTTACTTCCAACCATCGCCCATTGCATTTATCAAAGAGTAACATGTATGTGAGGGAAGAACATAACTTCAGCACTGCAAGAAGTTATGTGTGTATTTTCAAGTTCGTCCCCTGCTGCCTGTATTTACCCAGGTCTTTTTCCTAAATATAAAACATAACCAATTCATTCCTATTCTGTTTCATGTTGATACGTTTATTAATATTCCCCTTTACTATGACCATTCAGTCACACCTCTATCATGTCACCCCTATTTCTTCTTCGTCGTCGTCTTTCTAGAGAATGTAATTTGAGCTTTGACAATCTTTCTTGAAGGATCGTTTATTATGCATAGGGCAAAAAATAAAATGAAAAAACTGCTATCAGTCGTTTATATGAAAAAACAGAGCCCTGGGCATTGGTGATTTCAATGCGTGTTCAGTAGTAAACCAATATTGTCTTTAACCGCATACACGTCTCACATTCGCTCAAAACATACCTCCTCCTGTGGCATATAACAAATAAAAAAAACTCATTCAGTAAAAGCAAGCCTCTCATGTTTTAAAATAAGGCCTTCTGCGGCGCGAGGCGCGCTAAATGCGGATCCCAGGAGGTTCACACATAAGTGTGAACTCTTAATCTGGCTTAATACCTCACCTATACTCTGTGCTTCATCAAAGTTGATATTCAGCTACAATAGCTCGTATTTTCACTCATTGCTTATATTTTCTGTTATTCATAAACCCTATCAAACCATCCTAACCTAACCTAACCTAACATATTACATATAACAAACAAATACATTCTACAGACCAGTTGTTGTTGTTGTTTAGTGACATCACGAAAAGCGACCTCAGGTATAGGGATAAGGTATTGCTGGCCATTAGCATATAGGTGTGAAGGTATTACAGTACCTGATTGGTCAACTATGTATGACGTCACCAGACAACCAATGCGACCTTTGGCGTCCTACTGGCATGTGTATTTGATGTTATTATTCAAAAATAACTAGACTATCCATTCCCACCTAACCTAATCAGAGGACTAAGAATATACATTTTAGTCATCCGCAACTGTAATCATTATTCAGTGATAAGTTCAAAAGTATAACAGAAGCCCAAATGTCGTACTGCAATTTATGAAGAATCGTACATCTGGCAGCATAGCAGGTGAGCTGAACATAAGAATACAGGTAACTGCAGAGGTCCTATTGGCCCATACGAGGCAGCTCCTATATATTTCCACCCAATCTCATTCATGTCCACCCTATGCTTAAAACAACCATGGGATCCCACTTAAAGTATTAGTTTACAATAATAGTTTTAAAAAATAGCTCTTATTCTAGTTTTATACACAACAGCAATGATGAAACCCTATAGCTAGATATTCTACTATAATCCACAAGTAGGTACCACACATCTGGCAGTACAGCGGATTAGTGACTGTGTTCATAGGCTAGTCAACTGTCCTCACATCCATCAAATAGATATCCAAATGTCGCACCTCAATTCATCCATCTAGCAACTCAGCTGGATGCTAGCCGCTATATTCATAGCCTAATCATTTCTACACCTCAAAAATAAAAAATCCTAGTTTCTAAACCAACACTCGCAAATACATGCATACATACCTACACATACTCCACAACCCATACATTCATAGTGAATAGCCTTGTTTTTTGCCACTATTTTCCCCATTAATCAGATGTGATTTATGCCATACACAGAAAATACAGCAGTTACACTCCAAATATGCCATTTATGCACAAAATATATTATTTACACTCAAAATGTACCATCACACAAAAATATGTCATTTATAGACAAAAATATGACATTTACATGCAAAAATATGTCAGTTGGACATGAAAATGTAGCATTTACACAATATTGCATGGACACTCAGAGTATGACATTTACACAAAGTACGGTATTTTGCACAAATATATCAAAATGTTTATGCATTTAGACAATCAAAAATGCGCTTGTACTAAAATTACACAATTTCACAAACATCACAAACGTCCTTCCATATTTACGATAAATTTTAAGTTAGATGAAGGGAGGTTAGATCCAGGACGGTTGGGTTGATGTGTAAAAGCAAAACACATACCCAACACTATATCTACAATATTGAACACAGTTCCAAGTTTTAAAGGAGAGGGGCTGTTAGGTCCATATCCAAAACATCACTTTTCTATGAATATGGTTACAATGTTCAACAAAGAACCTAGCAGGTTAGGCACAGTGCGGATAGGTTCATGTTCAACAAAGAACCTAGCAGGTTAGGCACAGTGCGGATAGGTTCATATCCAAAACTTCAGTTTTGGTTACAATGTTCAACAAAGAACCTAGCAGGTTAGGCACAGTGCAGATAGGTTCATATCCAAAACTTCAGTTTTGGTTACAATGTTCAACAAAGAACCTAGCAGGTTAGGCACAGTGCGAATAGGTTCATATCCAAAACTTCAGTTTTGGTTACAATGTTCAACAAAGAACCTAGCAGGTTAGGCACAGTGCGGATAGGTTCATATCCAAAACTTCAGTTTTTGAAGAAAAATAGATAAAATATTCAACAAAGCTCCAAGACTCTTGCAGGTTAGGCACGGGCATTTAGGTTCATATCCAAAAAACATCACTTCTCTGAGTATATGTAGTATCAGAGGCTAGGTCCAGGTTTAGATGGAATGGATGAAAATGCGGGTAAAATGGGTTTTGGCTGTGCTATGATACACAACATTTAGGCATATTTGGTGGAAATTGTCTCCAATTTGATGGCGATAGCTTAAATTTCCCCAACTTTAATCAAATCTCCTAGGTCAGGGATAGGTAAGGCTATGTAGGGTAGGTTGGAATATGTGAAAACTCGGGTAAAATGGTCTTTGGCTGAGCTATGTAACAAATCATTTTGGGTAGAAATTGTCTTAAATTAGGTTGAATTTAGGTGAGTAAGCATAAATTTCACGAACTCTAATCAAATCTAGCTTGGGATATGCTAGGTCAGGTTAGGTAAGGCTGTGTAAGGTAAGATGGAATAGGTGTAAAACTTGGGTGAAATGAACTTTGACCATGCTAAGATACAAAACATTTGGGTATATTCGGCGGAAATTGGCATAAATTAGGTCAAATTTAGGTTGGAAAGGCATAAATTTTGCCAACTATAATCAAATCTGACTTTGGATATGCCAGGAGAGGATGGGTAGGGTTGTCTAGGGCAGGTTGGAATAGGTGAAAACTCAGCTAAAATGAGCTTTGGTCGTGCTGTTCCAAAACATTTTTGGGTATATTTGGTGGAAATTGTCTTAAATTAGGTCAAATTTATATGGGATAACTTAAATTTCGCCGACTTTAACCAAATCTAGGTTTGGATATGCTAGGATAGGTTAGGTAAGGTTGCGTAGGGTAGGATGGAATAGGAGAAAATGTAGGTAAAAATGGGCTTTGGCAGTGCTGTGATACAGAACATTTGGATATATTTGGTGGGAATTGCCTTAAATTAGATAGAATTTAGGTGGGATAGCTTAAATTTCGCAGACTTTAACCAAATCTAGGTTTGGATATGGTAGGATAGGTTAGGTAAGGTTGCGTAGGGTAGGATGGAATAGGAGAAAATGTAGGTAAAAATGGGCTTTGGCATTGCTGTGATACGCAACATTTGGGGATATTTGGTGGAAATTGACTTAAATTAGGTCATATTTAGGTGGCATAGCATAAATTTCGCCAACTTTAACCAAATCCAGGTTTGGATATGCTAGGTCAGGTTAGATGAGGTCCTGTAGGGAAGGACATATACATGTAATATCTTAGGGGTCATGACCTAGCATGTTTATGAAAGAGTGTAAATTTTCCTATTTGGGGTTCGAGCTATATGGCCAACTCATGTAATGTATGGACAGAGGTGTTATAGGCTTGTATGTGAGGATATGGGATGCTCATATTTTGTTAGTTTAGCTTTTACTAGGTTGAATTTAGGTAAATTTGTGAAGTATAAGTATATTTTTTTTATAGATTTTGATGAATTTAGGTTTTGATAGCATGCATTTTTGATAAGATATAGCAAATTTTCTTAAAATTATCATATAAAATACTGACTTCACCAAACCTAACATAACTAAGGCTAGAATAAATATGTCTGTTAGATGGTTTGCATAAATATATATGGGTGGCCTGATTGGAGAGGATGTAACAAGGAATGTATTACAAACAATGGACATATGTTAGATGAATAGTTTAGCACTGATAATGTTGAAATATTAATGGAAAATGAATGTGTTAATAATAGCGCTCATCGGAAGTCATGTGTACCTTTTTAATATGTGAAATTCTGATTTTTGGGGAGTTGGTTAAACTCAGCATATTGTAATTAATGTCCTAAATATACCTAGAAAAATATCTTGCAAATTGTGTATTGTTTGACCCAGTTGGTTGTGTCTGTATTTGTACATATATTGCACAATTAATATACTTGTGTATTGATTGTGTAGATTATATATTTTGCATAAGTCGTATGATTATTGCAATTATGTATTGATTATATTTCTATAAATTGTGTATTGATTTGTGCAAGTCGTATGTATTAATTGTATATGTATTTGTGGAAATTTTCTAGTTGTGTATTTAATGAATATGTGCTAGTTATGTGTTGTTCAGTTGTGCATTGATTTTATTTTTGAGCAAGTTGTGTAAATGTCACAATTGTATTTGTGTAAATCGTGTTTTATGCCAGTTGTGTATTTTCATATTTGGGGTAGTTATGTGTTGTACATATTTGAGCTAGATATGTATTTGTGCAAGTTGTGTAATAATTATGAAAGATGTGTAATATTTGTGAAAGTTGTTTATTAATTGCGCATGTTGTGTAATTGCATATGGACGAATTGTTTATTTATACCTTTGTGTATTTATTGTCATTGTGCAAGTCGAGAAATTATATAGCAAGTTTTCTTGTATTAATTGTGCAAAGATGTACAATAATTACACAAATTGTGCAATAATTGTACATGTTTTATAATAATTTTTGTACTAATAGTGAATTTATGCAAGTTGTGTTTTTAATTTGTTGACGTGGAACTGGTGCAACTGTATTTTTGTGTGCAAATTGTGTATTTTGTGTAAGCTCTGTAATCTGAAAAAATAGACCTTAGTGGTGTAAGTGTATTTGGTTTATGAGACAATGTATGAGTATTTTGTGAAAATTATGTTTGTGGAATTGTGTAATTTTAGTGAAAGCGCATTTTTGATTGTCTAAATGAATAAACATTTTGATATATTTGTACAAATATCATACTTTCTGTAAATGTTATAATCTGAGTGTACATGCAATATTGTGTAAATGGCATATTTCGGGTGCAACTGGCATCTTTTGTATGTAAATGTCATATTTTTGTCTATAAATGACATATTTTTGTGTGATGGTATATTTTGAGTGTAAATAATATATTTTGTGCATAAATGGCATATTTGGTGTGTAAATGCTGTATTTTCTGTGTATGGCATAAATTACATCTGATTAATGGGGAAATGGTGGTAAAAAATTAGGCTATTCTCTATGAATATATAGTGTGAAGTATGTGTAGGTATATATGATTGTATTTGCGACTGTTGGTTTGGAAACAAGTTAGCTGATTTGTGTAGCAAAACTAGGATTTTTTATTTTCGAGGTGTAGAAATGATTAGCTTATGAATATAGTGGCTAGCATCCAGCTGAGTTGCTAGATGGATGAATTGAGGTGCGACATTTGGATAGCTATTTGATGGATGTGAGGACAGTTGACTAGCCTATGAATACAGCTACTAATCCGCTGTGCTGCCAGATGTGTGGTGGCTACTTGTGGATTATAGTAGAATATCTAGCTATAGGGTTTCATAATTGCTGTTGTGTATAAAACTAGAATGACAGCTATTTATTAAAACTATTATTGTACACTAATACTTTAAGTGGGTTCCCTTGGTTGCTTTAAGCATAGGGTGGACATGAATATGAATGAGATTGGGTGGAAATATATAGGAGCTGCCTCGTATGGGCCAATAGGACTTTTGCAGTTACCTTTATTCTTATGTTCAGCTCACCTGCTATGCTGCCAGATGTACGATTCTACAAAAAATTGCGGTACGACATTTGGGTTGCTGTTATACTTTTGCACTTATCACCGAATAATAATTACAGTTGTGGATAATTAAAATGTATATTCTTAAACCAGGTCAACTTACCTGTCATGATGCTCAAATTGCGGTACGACATTGGGTTGCTATTCTAGTTTTCAACTTATTACTGCATAATGAATGATTACAGTTGCGGATGACTAAAATGTATGTTCTTAAACATCTGATTAGGTTAGGTGGGGATGGTTAGTCTAGTCATTTTTGAATAATAACATCAAATACACATGCCAGTAGGACGCCAAAGGTCGCATTGGTCGTCTGGTGACGTCACGCATAGTTGACCAGTCAGGTGCTGTAATACCTTGACACCTATGTGCTAATGGCCAGCAATACCTTATCCCTATACCTGAGGTCGCTTTTCACGATGTCACTAAACAACAACAATAACTGGTCTGTAGAATGTATTTGTTTGCTATATATATAATAAGTTAGGTTAGGATGGTTTGATCGGGTTTATGAATAACAGAAAATATGAGCAATGAGAGAAAATACGAGCTATTGTAGCTGAATATCAACTTTGATGAAGCACAGAGTATAGGTGAGGTATTAAGCCAGATTAAGAGTTCACACTTATGTGTGAACCTCCTGGGATCTGCATTTAGCGCGGTGGCTCCTCGCACCCATTAGGGATGATGACGTCACAAAAGAAGGTACTTTGCAGAAGGCTTTATTTAAAAAAACATGAGAGGCTTGCTTTTACTGAATGGGTATTTTTGATCTGTTATATGCTACAGTAATGTGTGGGAGGTATGTTTTGAGCGAATGTGAGATGCGCATATATATTTATGCGTTTATGCAGAAATATTGGATTACTACTGAAATCGCATTGAAGTCACCATGCCTGGCAGGGGACTGTAAGTTTATACAGTAATATTAGATTAGTACTGAAATTGCATTGAAGTCACTACGCCTGGCAGGGGACTGTTTTCATACAAATGAAAGATAGTAAGTTTTCATTTTTATTTTGCCCTATGGTTAATAAGCAATCCTTGAAGACAGATTGACAAAGCTTAAATTGCATTATCTACAAAGGCGAAGAAGAAATAGGGGAAACATGGCAAAAGGGATAGTAATGGGCTATTAATACTATAAACATGAAACAATGGACATAAATTGGAAATATGTTTTTTAGATTTCGGAAAATGACCTGGGTAAATACTGGTTCTGTAACAGGGTGGAACTCATTTCTTATGTTAAAATGATCTTAGACAATGGGAAACCGTATGGTAATACCTAATTGTGAAAAACGAGCTTATAATGGTTAATGCCATTGCACATTAGGCTTGACAGATGACAGCATTTGAATCTCCCTTTGCTATAAATATTGAAAATGGGAATAATTACACTATAACAGAAAACGGACTAATACAGGGAAGATGAAGACGGGGTGATGTTACGGCCCTCTCGGGTCGCAACTGAGTTCGTACTCTGATGTTATTAGAGGAAGTTGTATCCGGCCCCAAGCCAGTAGTGGCTTTCAAGGGATGAGATCCATGACGCAAGTAACTTAAAGGGGAAGGGAAATAAAGTTAAGAACTTAAGATTATAATTATTACCATCACCAAATAAATAATATATAAAAGGTTACTCCGGGGGAGGGGTATTAACACTGCACAAGGGAATTATATACACTATCGTCTTCTCCTGAAGACTCTGGATCCAAACTCTCGGTGCCAAGTCCTCGGTGCTTTCGTGGCCTCAAAACGAATCCTTTGAGAAGCTGAGTCTACCCTGGCCACAGGTCAGCCAAAACACAGTTCCACTGGGGGCACCGCCGTGGAGGCCGTCAACCACAAGTCCAGCAGGTCTGCTGGCAGGTTCCGGATCAGCAACGCTGGTCAGGCCACTCCACGAGCGATACTAGGGTAGCACCCTAGTCAGGAGCCTCGTGTGATACCACAAATCACTCTCCTGTCCTCAATACCCCAGTGGATAATCGTCTCCAGCAGTCGGTCCCGGGAACGACGATCCTTTCAACTGCCACTTCACTGGCAGGGTAACACCACAGTGTTCTTCCGGGGGACGACTTCACAGCTGCTGCAGCAAAGCACAAGATATGGAGACGGCTGCCTTGGGTAGACTGACTCAACTTCCCTTACAGCAGTCCCAGGTCGATTCTGTAAGTAGACACGTCATCAATAACAGGGACTCACTAAAGCACCTCACTCACAGGCTCAGACACAAACGCCCGACGTATCCACTCTCTAGATGGCGTTGTCGTCTGAGCACCACCTCACCAGGGGTCAGCAGCGGCGGTGTTGTGAGCTGCACAGGACTGGAAACCGGCCCTTGTGGCCAATACACGTCGTCCTCACCAGGAGTCGTCGTCCGTTTGGAGGGGGTTTCTGGAGCTGACCCACAGATGGCGCGGTCGTCACTGCTCCGTGCTCGGACGCTGGATCCGGGTCCGTAACACCTCCCCACCAAAAAGAATTTGGTTTGGGGTTCTAGAAAGAGAATTACAAACCAAATTAGTACGGGGACACAACTCCAAATGGACTCACTTATACTGAAAACTGGAACGGTGAGGCTGTCTCGTCCACAGAACTGTCCTACTGTGCAATTCCGGTACAACGGGAACTTGCAGATAGAAGGCAATGACCTGCCTGACGTAAACTTCCACCTCTCCACTGCGATGTCAAGCAGGGGCATCTTCTCACACCTCTCGAGTAAGGATCGGTGTAGACACGATGTGGGGCGACTCGACACTTCCTTATGTCGTGGCATCGATGATGGCTGGTCACAGACGGCATTTCTAGTGCCGGTCCGGTAGTCCTTCAGGGAGACAGGAACCTGGAATACAGGGGTCTGATAATTCAGAGTGACAGCGACAGTGGGCAAGTCAATACTTACTGCATACGCCTCTACTAGGCTTACACCTAGTTTCAACAGGGCTGCTTGCACACCGAAGACTGCATTCGCTCTGCCCACGTCAGGTCGACCAACGTTCCGTATAACGCTGCATTGAGGCTCAGCAATCACGCGGGGGGTGTCAACCTGCCGGAAACAGTCACTCATTTTATCATCTGTCGTACCTCCTGTATCTACTATCACCTTCCAGGCTCCTTCGTCGACTGCAACACTCGCAGTGCACGTCTCTAATCCCTGGGATCTCTTCACGATGTTCAAAGGAGCCATCATCCTTCGGGTCGTCCACTGATCCTTACTGAGAACACAGAGAACACATACGAGAACAAAACAAAATACCGGTAGGAAACATTTGGTAAACTGAGGGATAAGCTTTCTGAGCTTGTAATGTCCATAGCCGGCTACATCCATTAGCCTGGTTTGGACCGAAGAAGGCTCTAGAACCTTCGCACATACCTCACATACCTCTGACGTCTAGGGAATCTCTGGTCGGTTCAATGAACGCTGTACCTTGCCATACCGCAAGTACACATCCGCCTTCGCTCCAGACTCGTTGGTATCCGTGGGTGCCTGCACACAAGGCCTCTCTTCTAGCTCAGGTACTTCTGCCATCGTAACCTCATGTTTCTTGTCGAGAGAAGAATCAGGAGACTCTGCTAGAATACTGTCGATCTGTAGGGGAGAGGACAAATTAAACCTGTTTGAATCCGGGTCTGCCTTTACCTGGATATTACCATTGCCTGCCGTTACCTCCGACCTTGCTGTTTCGGCTGACTCGTCCGCGACCTTGGGAAGATTGATGCTCCAATCTGTCACCAAGTCGTTGGCTAGTACCACGTCAATCCCTGCTATAGGGAGGGTATCGACTACTGCCAACGCACATATGCCGCTGAAGTAAGGCGAGTCGAGATGTACTGGCACTAAGGGGGCGATGTACTGCGTCCTAGGAAACCCAACCAGGACAACCTGTTGTCTCCCGTCCACACTTACTCCCTCGGGTAACGAGCTTCTCACGATCAGGGACTGGGCTGCTCCACTATCTCTGAGCACTACAACTGATCTGCCAGTATGATCACACGTTACGTACCCGCTTGAAGTGTGAGGGGCGAACAAACTTGATCCTTCCTGCGTCGTCGTCGACTGGCTTCCTGATGGTGATGTCACACAGCTCATCATCATCACCTCCCGACGTGCGCCGCCACCTCTTCTGCCTCGGCACATAGCAGCTACATGCCCTTTCTGCCCACAAGTCCAGCACACCACATTCCTCCTTGGACTACGGTGTTTCGGACTGCTAGGACTGGTCCTTCGGGGGCTACTTGGGGGCGTCTTCTTAGCGCTTCGTGGCACGGGAGTCTCTTCTTCGTCCTGAGGTTTGTCAAACCGGCGTTGGTAATGCCTTGGGACGTACTTAGCAGACGGCCTATGAGTCAGGATGTACTCTTCAGCCATGGTGGCTGCCGCACTCAAGGTCTCTACCTGCTGTTCCTCTAAGTACGTCTTCAGGTCTCCAGACAAACAATCCTTGATGTCCTCTAGCAGTATGAGCTGCTCGAGGTCTTCTTTGGTCTCCACCTTCCGAGAGGCACACCATTCCTGAAAAAGCCGCTCCTTGATAGTGGCGAATTCGGTGAAAGTGTGCTCTGAGGTCTTTTTCAGGTTTCGGAACTTCTGCCTGTATGCCTCAGGTACCAATTGGTACGCCATGAGCACAACCTTCTTCACCTTGTCATAATCGCCGGAGTCGTCAAGGGATAACGTGGAGTAGGCGATTTGGGCCTTCCCAGTCAAGACTGACTGTATCATGATGGCCCAATTCTCCCTTGGCCACTCCTAAGAGGCAGCGACTTTCTCGAAGGCTGCAAAGAACTTCGAAACTTCCCTCTCATTGAATTTGGGGACCATTTTGATGTTCCTTACCGGATCGAAACCGCTTATGTCCGTTGTTGGCCTCCGACCACCACCTAATCGTAATACTTCTAGTTCATATTGTCTCTGTCTTTCTTTTTCTTCTCTCTCTCGCTGTTTCTCTTCCCTTTATCGCTCTTCTCTCTCTCTTTCTCGTTCTTCTCTTTCTCTTTCTCGTTCTTCTCTCTCTCGTCTCTCTTCTCTTTCTCGTTCTTCTCTCTCTCGTTTCTCTTCTCTCTCTCGTTCTTCTCTCTCTCGTTTCTCTTCTCTCTCTCGTTCTTCTCTTCTTTCTTCTCTTCTAATTCTAAACGCCTCATCGCCAATTCCTTTTCTTTTAATTCTCGTTCCATTTCTAATTTCTTCCATTCTATCTCACGATTTATCTCTAGGGCACGCATTTTGACTGTAAGAAAGCTAATATTAAGCTCACCTGCATCACTGTCAATGTCACTGCCCTTATCTTCCTTTTCCGTGGAAGCTATTTCCTCACCTTCCTTTGTACTAGGAGTCTCGCCTTCCTGTTTCTCCTCTGCCTTCAAGTGCCGGTGAACCTTGGACAAGATCTCCACACGGGAATCACTGGCACGGATCTTGATCTCCAGGTAGGCGCTCACTAGTACAAGCTCTGGTTTGCTCAGATATTTTAATCTGGCAAGACAGTCCTCTCTGTTCAGAAAAGCCTGAACATCGTCCAGATCATCGATGGTAGCTTTTTCTGCCATTGTCACAGATGGAACACTCAACTAGCACTTAACACACCGCTTACACATTAACACTTAACGCACCGAGCACTGTTCTACGTCAATATTGCACTTTATCGCACCTGGCGTTTCACTTGCCAATATTGCACGTAATTACTTCGGGCACCGCACTACACAATATTGCACTGAATCCCAGCGAACACTTCGCTGTACAATATTGCACCGAATCACACCGAGCACCGCACTACACAATATTGCACTTAATCGCTTAATCACAGCGAGCACCGCACTGCACAATATCGCACTTAGTCACTCTTGAGCACCGCACAGGGCGTATAACGGCCCAATCGTCACACACAGGGGGAATTATATACAGGCATTACGCCACTTCACCACCCCTGTCAAACATACTTAACAAGGGGACGGATCCCGCTGGGGATGCCAATTATGTTACGGCCCTCTCGGGTCGCATCTGAGTTCGTACTCTGATGTTATTAGAGGAAGTTGTATCCGGCCCCAAGCCAGTAGTGGCTTTCAAGGGATGAGATCTGTGATGCAAGTAACTTAAAGGGGAAGGGAAATAAAGTTAAGAACTTAAGATTATAATTATTACCATCACCAAATAAATAATATATAAAAGGTTACTCCGGGGGAGGGGTATTAACACTGCACAAGGGAATTATATACACTATCGTCTTCTCCTGAAGACTCTGGATCCAAACTCTCGGTGCCAAGTCCTCGGTGCTTTCGTGGCCTCACAACGAATCCTTTGAGAAGCTGAGTCTACCCTGGCCACAGGTCAGCCAAAACAGTTCCACTGGGGGCACCGCCGTGGAGGCCGTCAACCACAAGTCCAGCAGGTCTGCTGGCAGGTTCCGGATCAGCAACGCTGGTCAGGCCACTCCACGAGCGATACTAGGGTAGCGCCCTAGTCAGGAGCCTCGTGTGATACCACAAATCACTCTCCTGTCCTCAATACCCCAGTGGATAATCGTCTCCAGCAGTCGGTCCCGGGAACGACGATCCTTTCAACTGCCACTTCACTGGCAGGGTAACACCACAGTGTTCTTCCGGGGGACGACTTCACAGCTGCTGCAGCAAAGCACAAGATATGGAGACGGCTGCCTTGGGTAGACTGACTCAACTTCCCTTACAGCAGTCCCAGGTCGACTCTGTAAGTAGACACGTCATCAATAACAGGGACTCACTAAAGCACCTCACTCACAGGCTCAGACACAAACGCCCGACGTATCCACTCCCTAGATGGCGTTGTCGTCTGAGCACCACCTCACCAGGGGTCAGCAGCGGCGGTGTTGTGAGCTGCACAGGACTGGAAACCGGCCCTTGTGGCCAATACACGTCGTCCTCACCAGGAGTCGTCGTCCGTTTGGAGGGGGTTTCAGGAGCTGACCCACAGATGGCGCGGTCGTCACTGCTCCGTGCTCGGACGCTGGATCCGGGTCCGTAACAGGTGACATCATTGACCATTAGCAATGTCTGTGCAGGGTCACCAGGGTAACTGAATTTGGGTGCGCCAGGAGCCGTTCTTTTAATCCCCTTGAGCGAAATGGCAGGGACTAGGAAGCCACCATTTAATCCACATTTTGGGAAAATAATATATGATTCAAAGGTGAGATTGCTATATGTTATGAAAATATGAAAAAGACACCCTGGGCTATTGTTCCTGCATTGAAAAAAATCGAAAAATACCCTATGCTATGCCCGTCCGGCAGCAAAAAAAATAGAGAATACCCCCTATGCTATGACCGTCCATGCAGAAATATGGATACCCACCCTGCGCCTATGCCCGTGCGCTGGAAAAACCCGAACGCACGGGCATAGGGGCTGCGCCTATGCCCGTGCGCTGGAAAAACCAAAACGCACGGGCATAGAGGCCATTTCCACTACTTATGAGGTCTCACCCCTCACTGTAATTCTCTGCTTCCTATTGCTTAGGTACTCCCTTATCCACTGGAGCGTCCTATCAGTTACTCCTGCCTGTTTCTCCAGCTTATGCATCAACCTTTTATGGGGTACTGTGTCAAAGGCTTTCCGACAGTCCAAAAAAACGCAGTCCGCCCACCCTTCTCTTTCTTGCTTAATCTTTGTCACCTGATCGTAGAATTCTATCAAGCCTGTAAGGCAAGATTTACCCTCCTTGAACTTATATTGATGGGGTGTCACGAAGTCTCTTCTCTCCAGATGTGTTACTAGGTTTTTTCTCACAATCTTCTCCATCACCTTGTGGGAACCGACCTGTGAGATTTATATATATTTAATTTATATGAATTTATATTTACGTTAATTTATATACTTCGATAGCAATTTGTATAATGATAAGTGGACTGTATTTCTGCAATAATCTCTTAATCTCACAAATCGATCCTCTACACATTAGGGGGGGTTTATATTAATTTAATTTATATATATGCAGCCAATCAAACTACAGTATTAGACTACATACATTGTTAAACATTGAAGAGGTTCCTTATCTTATTTGTACAGCAAGCGTTAGTCCACCAGGTATAACCAGAATGTAGACACCACATTTTCTCTCTTTGAGGTAGCTTCCATCACCCTGGTAACTGATGCACAAAGCATGCATCCTCGTCTTGACCTGTCAAAAGGGCGCTAGCTGTAAAGCCAGAATCCTATATATGACAAGCTATATCAGAGAAAACACTGTACATGGAACAATGAAGACCTGGCTTAATTACCTTTAGTATGAGGCTATTTCGTGCTCTAACCGGATCACCCTATATAATGACATTAATGGCCATAAATGAAAGATAAACGGGTTTCGGAAAGAACACTTAACTTGAATTTGTTGACAGCATGTTGAAGATGGTACACCTTTGGTTTCCATAACACTACGTCCAAGTAAAATTAACAGGAGCCGAATTTGCTCCCGTGAGCCTCTGGTCTAGTACAAACAATGGCCGCCCCTTCCTCACCACTGACGCCTGGCTTACATTGTCCAGATGACAGAAAGTGATAGAAGGGTCACATTTACTCTACTTTAATATTGATAATTAAGTTAATTTATATGAGATGTTTTATGATGGTAAAGTCCAAAGACTAATGTATTTAAGAATAATTCCCAGCATAATAGGTGGTGAATATAATAGTATGTGGTGATGATATCCCGTTTTCTATAGACGGTAATTCCACTACAAGTTACGTTTTCTATGGGTTAACTTGTTTATACAACACAGCTATTATTATCTGTCTGTATGATATTATTAAATGGTGTCGGATTTTCCGACACACCTTGCATAGTATACAAGTTAAGGACACTGGCCTGTAGTTCAGTGCCTCTTGTCCTCTGTGTGTGTGTGTGTGTGTGTGTACTCACCTATTTGTGCTTGCGGGGGTTGAGCTTTGGATCTTTGGTCCCGCCTCTCAACTGTCAATCAACTGGTGTACAGATGCCTGAGCCTACTGGGCTCTATCATATCTACATTTAAAACTGTGTATGGAGTCAGCCTCCACCACATCACTGCCTAATGCATTCCATCCGTTAACTACTCTGACACTGAAAAAGTTCCTTCTAACGTCTCTGTGGCTCATGTGGGTACTCAGTTTCCACCTGTGTCCCCTTGTTCGCGTCCCTCCAGTGTTGAATAGTTTATCCTTGTTTACCCGGTCGATTCCCCTGAGGGTTTTGTAGGTTGTGATCATGTCCCCCCTTACTCTTCTGTCTTCCAGTGTCGTAAGGTGCATTTCCCGCAGCCTTTCCTCATAACTCATGCCTCTTAGTTCTGGGACTAGTCTAGTAGCATACCTTTGGACTTTTTCCAGCTTCGTCTTGTGCTTGACAAGGTACGGGCTCCATACTGGGGCCGCATACTCCAGGATTTGTCTTACATATGTGGTGTACAAGATTCTGAATGATTCCTTACACAGGTTCCTGAACGCCGTTCTGATGTTAGCCAGCCTCGCATATGCCGCAGACGTTATTCTCTTCATGTGGGCTTCAGGAGACAGGTTTGGTGTGATATCAACTCCTAGATCTTTCTCTCTGTTTCATTAAGTACTTCATCTCCTATTCTGTATCCTGTGTCTGGCCTCCTGTTTCCACTGCCTAGTTTCATTACTTTGCATTTACTCGGGTTGAACTTCAACAACAATTTGTTGAACCATTCACTCAGTCTATCTAGGTCATCTTGTAGCCTCCTACTATCATCCTCTGTTTCAATCCTCCTCATAATTTTTGCATCGTCGGCAAACATTGAGAGGAACGAATCTATACCCCTCTGGGAGATCATTTACATATACCAGAAACAGTATAGGTCCAAGGACTGACCCCTGCGGGACTCCACTTGTAACGTCTCGCCAATCTGAGACCTCACCCTTCACACAGACTCGTTGTCTCCTGTTGCTTAGGTACTCCTCTATCCACCGGAGTACCTTCCCTTTCACTCCAGCCTGCATCTCCAACTTTCACACTAGCCTCTTGTGTGGCACTGTATCAAAGGCTTTCTGACAATCCAAAAATATGCAGTCTGCCCACCCTTCTCTTTCTTGCCTTATTTTTGTTGCCTGGTCGTAGAATTCAAGTAACCCTGTGAGGCAGGACCTGCCATCCCTGAACCCATGTTGATGCTGTGTTACAAAGTTCCTTCGCTCCAGATGCTCCACTAGTTTTTTTCGCACAATCTTCTCCATCAGCTTGCATGGTATGCAGGTTAGGGACACTGGCCTGTAGTTCAGTGCCTCCTGTCTATCCCCTTTCTTGTATATCGGGACTACGTTAGCTGCTTTCCAAATATCTGGCAGTTCCCCTGTTGCCAGTGATTTGTTATACACTATGGAGAGTGGTAGGCACAGTTCTCTTCCTCCTTCCTTCAGAACCCAAGGGGAGATTCCATCTGGGCCTATAGCCTTTGTCACATCCAGCTCTAGTAAACACTTACTTACTTCCCCGCTGGTAATCTCAAACTCTTCCAGTGATTCCTGGTTAGCTATTCCCTCACTTACCTCTGGAATTTCTCCTTGCTATAAGGTGAAGACCTGGAATTTCTTATTCAATTCCTCACACACTTCCTTGTCATTTTTAGTGAATCCTTCTGCCCTTATCCTTAATTTCATAACCTGTTCCTTTACTGTTGTTTTTCTCCTGATGTGGCTATGCAACAATTTAGGCTGAATCTTTGCCTTGCTTGCGATGTTATTTTCGTATTGTCATTCTGCCTCTCTTCTCATCCTGACATATTCATTCCAGGCATTCTGGTATCTTTCTCTGCTCTCCAGTGTCCTGTTATTCTTCTAGTTTCTCCATGCCTTTTTACTTTGCTGCTGAGCTAGCCTACATCTCTGATTAAACCATGGGTTTCTCATTTTCATTTCTTTTTTTTCCTTTTGGACTGGGACAAACTGTTTGCTGCGTCCTTGCACTTCTGCGTGAAGTAATCCATCATATCTTGGGCCGTCTTTCCCCTGAGCTCTGTTTCCCATGCTATATCTGTTAGGAATTTTGTTATCCCCTCATTGTTTCCCTTTCGGTATGCTAACCTTTTGGTTTCGGTATCCCTCCTCGAGTTCAATAACCCTTCTTCAATCAAGTACTCAAACACCAGTGTACTGTGGTCGCTCATTCCTACTAGGTCCTCAAAACCGATTTCTCTTATGTCGGAGTCGTTCAGAGTGAAGACTAGGTCGAGTCTCGCTGGTTCGTCATTGCCTCTCATCCTTGTGGGTTCTCCGACATGCTGGGTTAAAAAGTTTCTTGTCACCACCTCCAATAGTTTGGATCTCCGCGTATCCTCGCCTCCATGCGGTTCCTTGTTCTCCCAGTCAATCCTTCCGTGATTGAAGTCGCCCATGATGAGCAGATGTGATCTATTTTTACAGGCAACAGAGGCTGCCCTCTCAATTATAGTGTTAACTGCCATGTTGTTGTTTTCATACTCTTTACTGGGTCTTCTGTCATTTGGTGGAGGGTTGTATATTACTGCTACTACTATTCTTGGTCCTCCCATTGTCATGGTGCCTGCTATGTAGTCTCTGAACTCCTCACAGCCCGGGATAGCCATCTCCTAAAACTCCATTCCTTTCTCATGAGTAGAGCCACTGTGCCTCCTTCCCTACCTTCCCTCTCTTTCCTTATTACTGTGTACTCCTGGGGAAACACGGCATTCGTTATGATTCCAGAGAGTTTTGTTTCAGTGAATCCGATTACATCTGGGTTCACTTCTTGTGCTCTTTCCCTTAGTTCACTTGTCTTGCTTGTGATCCCATCTATGTTCGAGTACATCACCCTGAAACTGACTCTCTTCTGCTTCTCCTCTGGGGGGGGGGGACCTTTGGGATCTGGAGTGAGTGGGAGATGGGGGGACCTAGCACGGGGAGACTGGTGGAGGAGGGAGGGCTTGGGGGGGTCGGGGAGAGGGGGAGGGTAAGGGGGGTGGGTAAGTGGGGGAGAGTAAGAGGGAGAGGGTGTGTGTGTGTGTATACTCACCTAGTTGTACTCACCTAGTTGTGTTTGCGGGGTTGAGCACTGGCTCTTTGGTCCCGCCTCTCAACCGTCAATCAACAGGTGTACAGATTCCTGAGCCTATTGGGCTCTATCATATCTACACTTGAAACTGTGTATGGAGTCAGCCTCGACCACATCACTTCCTAATGCATTCCATTTGTCAACTACTCTGACACTAAAAAAGTTCTTTCTAATATCTCTGTGCCTCATTTGGGCACTCAGTTTCCACCTGTGTCCCCTAGTGCATGTGCCCCTTGTGTTAAACAGCCTGTCTTTATCAACCCTGTCGATTCCCTTGAGAATCTTGAATGTGGTGATCATGTCCCCCCTAACTCTTCTGTCTTCCAACGAAGTGAGGTTTAATTCCCGTAGTCTCTCCTCGTAGCTCATACCTCTCAGCTCGGGTACTAGTCTGGTGGCAAACCTTTGAACCTTTTCCAGTATAGTCTTATGCTTGACTAGATATGGACTCCATGCTGGAGCCGCATACTCCAGGATTGGTCTGACATATGTGGTATATAATGTCCTGAAAGATTCCTTACACAAGTTTCTAAAGGCCGTTCTTATGTTAGCCAACCTGGCATATGCTGCTGATGTTATCCTCTTGATATGAGCTTCAGGGGACAGGTCTGGCGTGATATCAACCCCCAGGTCTTTCTCTCTCTGTGACTCTTGAAGTATTTCATCTCCCAAATGGTACCTTGTATCTGGTCTCCTGCTTCCTACCCCTATCTTCATTACATTACATTTACTTGGGTTAAACTCTAACAGCCATTTGTTCGACCATTCCTGCAGCTTGTCCAGGTCTTCTTGAAGCCTCAAGCTGTCCTCCTCTGTCTTAATCCTTCTCATAATTTTGGCGTCGTCAGCAAACATTGAGAGGAATGAGTCTATACCCTCTGGGAGATCGTTTACGTATATCAGAAACATGATAGGTCCAAGTACAGAGCCCTGTGGGACTCCACTGGTGACTTCACGCCAGTTTGAGGTCTCACCCCTCACTGTAACTCTGCTTCCTATTGCTTAGGTACTCCCTTATCCACTGGAGCGTCCTACCAGTTACTCCTGCCTGTTTCTCCAGCTTATGCATCAACCTTTTATGGGGTACTGTGTCAAAGGCTTTCCGACAGTCCAAAAAAACGCAGTCCGCCCACCCTTCTCTTTCTTGCTTAATCTTTGTCACCTGATCGTAGAATTCTATCAAGCCTGTAAGGCAAGATTTACCCTCCCTGAACCCATATTGATGGCTTGTCACGAAGTCTCTTCTCTCCAGATGTGTTACTAGGTTTTTTCTCACAATCTTCTCCATCACCTTGCATGGTATACAAGTTAAGGACACTGGCCTGTACTTCAGTGCCTCTTGTCCTCTGTGTATGTGTGTGTGTGTGTGTGTGTGTGTGTGTGTGTGTGTGTGTGTGTGTGTGTGTGTGTGTGTGTGTGTGTGTGTGTGTGTGTGTGTGTGTGTGTGTGTGTGTGTGTGTGTGTGTGTATGTGTGTATGTGTGTGTGTGTGTGTGTGTGTTTACTAGTTGTGTTTTTGCGGGGGTTGAGCTTTGCTCTTTCGGCCCGCCTCTCAACTGTCAATCAACTGTTTTACTAACTACTTTTATTTTTTCCTCACCACACACACACACCCCAGGAAGCAGCCCGTGACAGCTGACTAACTCCCAGGTACCTATTTACTGCTAGGTAACAGGGGCACTTAGGGTGAAAGAAACTTTGCCCATTTGTTTCTGCCTCGTGCGGGAATCGAACCCGCGCCACAGAATTACGAGTCCTGCGCGCTATCCACCAGGCTACGAGGTCCCCGTGTGTGTGTGTGTGTTTGTGTGTGTGTGTGTGCGCGCGTGCGTGCGCGTGCGTGCGTGCGTGCGTGCGTGCGTGTGTGTGTGTGTGTGTGTGTGTGTGTGTGTGTGTGTGTGTGTGTGTGTGTGTGTGTGTGTGTAATCACCTAATTGTGCTTGTGAGGGGTTGAGCTTTGGCTCTTTGGTCCCGCCTCTCAACCGTCAATCAACTGGTGTACAGATTCCTGAGCCTACTGGGCTCTATCATACCTACATTTGAAACTGTGTATGGAGTCAGCCTCCACCACATCACTTCCTAGTGCATTCCATTTACTAACTACTCTGACACTGAAAAAGTTCTTTCTAATGTCTCTGTGGCTCATTAGGGTACTCAGCATCCACCTGTGTCCCCTTGTTCGCGTCCCTCCAGTGTTGAACAGTTCATCCTTGTTTACCCGGTCGATTCCCCTGAGGATTTTGTAGGTTGTGATCATGTCCCCCCTTACTCTTCTGTCTTCCAGTGTCGTAAGGTGCATTTCCCGCAGCCTTTCCTCATAACTCATGCCTCTTAGTTCTGGGACTAGTCTAGTAGCATACCTTTGGACTTTTTCCAGCTTCGTCTTGTGCTTGACAAGGTACGGGCTCCATACTGGGGCCGCATACTCCAGGATTGGTCTTACATATGTGGTGTACAAGATTCTGAATGATTCCTTACACAGGTTCCTGAACGCCGTTCTGATGTTAGCCAGCCTCGCATATGCCGCAGACGTTATTCTCTTCATGTGGGCTTCAGGAGACAGGTTTGGTGTGATATCAACTCCTAGATCTTTTTTTCTGTCTGTTTCATTAAGTACTTCATCTCCTATTCTGTATCCTGTGTCTGGCTTCCTGTTTCCACTGCCTAGTTTCATTACTTTGCATTTACTAGGGTTGAACTTCAACAGCCATTTGTTGGACCATTCACTCAGTCTATCTAGGTCATCTTGTAGCCTCCTACTATCATCCTCTGTTTCAATCCTCCTCATAATTTTTGCATCGCCGGCAAACATTGAGAGGAACGAATCTATACCCTCTGGGAGATCATTTACATATACCAGAAACTATAGGTCCAAGGACTGACCCCTGCGGGACTCCACTTGTAACGTCTCGCCAATCTGAGACCTCACCCTTCACACAGACTCGTTGTCTCCTGTTGCTTAGGTACTCCTCTATCCACCGGAGTACCTTCCCTTTCACTCCAGCCTGCGTTTCCAACTTTCGCACTAGCCTCTTGTGTGGCACTCTATCAAAGGCTTTCTGACAATCCAAAAATATGCAGTCTGCCCACCCTTCTCTTTCTTGCCTTATTTTTGTTGCCTGGTCGTAGAATTCAAGTAACCCTGTGAGGCAAGACCTGCCATCCCTGAAACCATGTTGATGCTGTGTTACAAAGTTCCTTCGCTCCAGATGCTCCACTAGTTTTTTTTGCACAACCTTCTCCAACAGCTTGCATGGTATGCAGGTTAGGGACACAGACCTGTAGTTCAGTGCCTCCTGTCTATCCCCTTTCTTGTATATCGGGACTACGTTAGCTGCTTTCCAAATATCTGGCAGTTCCCCTGTTGCCAGTGATTTGTTATACACTATGGAGAGTGGTAGGCACAGTTCTCTTGCTCCTTCCTTTAGAACCCAAGGGGAGATTCCATCTGGGCCTATAGCCTTTGTCACATCCAACTCTAGTAAACACTTCCTCACTTCCCCTGTGTGTGTGAGTGTGTGTGTGTGTGGGTGTGTGTGTGTGTGTGTGTGTGTGTGTGTGTGTGTGTGTGTGTGTGTGCATGCGTGCGTGCGTGCGTGTGTGCGTGCGTGCTTGCGTGCGCGTGTGCGTGTGTGTGTGTGTGTGTGTGTGTATGTATGTGTGTGTACTCACCTAATTGTGCTTGCGGAGGTTGAGCTTTGGCTCTTTGGTCCCGCCTCTCAACCGTCAATCAACTGGTGTACAGATTCCTGAGCCAACTTTGCTCTATCATATCTACATTTGAAACTGTGTATGGAGTCAGCCTCCACCACATCACTTCCTAGTGCATTCCATTTACTAACTACTCTGACACTAAAAAAGTTCTTTCTAATATCTCTGTGACTCATTTGGGCACTCAGTTTCCACCTGTGTCCCCTTGTGCGTGTTCCCCTTGTGTTAAATAGCCTGTCTTTATCTACCCTATCAATTCCCTTCAGAATCTTGAATGTGGTGATCATGTCCCCCCTAACTCTTCTGTCTTCCAGCGAAGTGAGGTTTAATTCCCGTAGTCTCTCCTCGTAGCTCTTACCTCTCAGCTCGGGTACTAGTCTGGTGGCAAAATTTTGAACCTTTTCCAGTTTAGTCTTAGTAGTCTTGTGTGTGTGTGTGTGTGTGTGTGTGTGTGTGTGTGTGTGTGTGTGTGTGTGTGTGTGTGTGTGTGTGTGTGTGTGTGTGTGTGTTTGTGTGTGTGTGAGAGAGAGTAGGTGGGAGTGAGTGAGTGGGAGAGTGTGAGGGGGGGGGTGTGGGAAGAGGAGGGAGTAAGGGGGGCGAGTGTATGGGGGTGGTGATGGCGGGAAGTTAGGAGGGAGGGTGTTCCCATGTATGGTGAGAGGGGGTGGTATGAAGGGGGGGGGGGGTCAGCCAGTGCCAGGAGGGAGGGAAGGATGGGGGAGGATGAAGAGAGATGGATGGAGGAAGGGAGGAAGGGAGAGAAGGAGAGTGAGAGCGAGAGAGGGAGAGCAAAAGGGGAAGAGAGGGAGAGCGCGGGAGAGAGGGAGGAAATGAAATGAGGGTGTGTGTGTGTGGCAGGGGGGGGGAGGGGTTGGGGGGATTGGCAGTGTTGTTTTGTGACACCAAGGTGTGAAAAACTAGTGCCCACGTGAGCCGTATATTTCAAGACTCTTTACGTTCTTGAGCTAATCTCCAAGGCTTCTTGTTATACTAAAAACACTGTACACCGTTAATTGACACTAGAGGCTCTTAACGGCCAGCTCAACCACCAGAGCACACTAGGTGAGTATGAAGCATCTGTAGCAGCTGAGATGTTGTGGTTCCACACCGCTGTCAGGCTCCAAGTTTCCTTGTGTACTCACCTAGTTGTACTCACCTAGTTGTGCTTGCGGGAGTTGAGCTTTGGCTCTTTGGTCCCGCCTCTCAACCGTCAATCAACTGGAGTACAGATTCCTGAGCCTACTGGGCTCTATCATATCTACATTTAAAACTGTGTATGGAGTCAGCCTCCACCACATCACTGCCCAATGCATTCCACCTGTTAACTACTCTGACACTGAAAAAGTTCTTTCTAACGTCCCTGTGGCTCATTTGGGTACACAGTTTACACCTGTGCCCCCTTGTTCGCGTTTCACCAGTGTTGAATAGTTTATCCTTGTCTACCCTGTCAATACCCCTGAGGATTTTGTAGGTAGTGATCATGTCCCCCCTTACTCTTCTGTCTTCCAGTGTCGTAAGGTGCATCTCTCGCAGCCTTTCCTCGTAGCTCATGCCTCTTAGCTCCGGGAATAGTCTAGTGGTATACCTCTGAACTTTTTCCAGCTTAGTCTTGTGCTTGACAAGGTACGGGCTCCATGCTGGGGCCGCATACTCCAGGATTGGTCTTTCATATGTGGAATACAAGATTCTGAATGATTCCTTACACAGGTTCCTGAATGCTGTTCTGATGTTAGCCAGTCTCGCATATACCGCAGACGTTATTCTTTTTATGTGGGCTTCAGGAGACAGGTTTGGTGTGATATCAACCCCTAGATCTTTCTCTATGTCCGTTTCATGAAGTACTTCATCTCACATTCTGTATCCTGTGTCTGGCCTTCTGTTTCCGCCGCCTAGTTTCATTACTTTGTATTTACTCGGGTTGAACTTGAGCAGCCATTTGTTGTACCATTCATTCAATCTGTCCAGGTCATCTTGTAGCCTCCTACTATCCTCCTCTGTTTCAATCTTCCTCATAATTTTTGCGTCATCAGCAAACATTGAGAGAAACGTATCTATACCCTCCGGGAGATCATTTACATATATCAGAAATAGTATAGGTCGAAGGACTGACCCCTGCGGGACTCCACTTGTGACGTCTCGCCAATCTGAGACCTCACCCCTCACAGTGACTCGTTGTCTTCTGTTGCTTAGGTACTTCCTTACCCAATGGAGTACCTTCCCTTTCACTCCAGCCTGCATCTCCAGCCTTTTCACTAGTCTCTTGTGTGGTACTGTATCAAAGTCTTTCTGGCAATCAAAAAATATGCAGTCTGCCCATCCCTCTCTTCCTTGCCTTATTTTTGTTGCCTGGTCGTAGAATTCAATTTACCCTGTTAGGCAGGACTTTCCATCCCTGAACTCATGTTGATGCTGTGCTACAAAGTTTCTTCACTCCAGATGTTCCACTAGCTTCCTTCGCACAATCTTCTCCATCAGCTTGCATGGTATGCAGGTTAGGGACTCTGGCCTGTAGTTCAGGCCAGGCCACTGGCTTCTCATCTCCACTGCCCTCAAACTACAGTTCTCATCCTCCACTCCCATCTTGAACCCCCATCACCCACTTACCCCCTTTCTGTCCCAAAACCCTTACATGCCTCTGCTTCTCTCCTGCCCCTAGCACACCCTCTTTCTGACTCCCAATCTCACTTTACCTCTCAACCTCCTCCTCTCTATGCCTCTCAGACTTACTATGCCCTTCAGATACCCCTAGCTGCCCAGATCCCATCTGCTCTCCAGACCCCATCGGACCCCCAGCCCCTCTGCCTCTCCTTATTCCCGGGCACTTCCCACCTTGCAACCACTTATTGGAGATAGGACTGCATCCACCACTCACCTGCAGCACACTCCGAAGGTGACATGTAGGCAGATGAGCTATATGAGCTCTGGTAACAGAGTTTCCAAGAAGAGTCTCAAGGTTTGGTACACCAATGCTGATGTGGTTTCAAATAAAGCTGAAGAAATACACGTAAAGGTTAGTAAAGCAGATAATTGCAATAGTGGAAACTAAAATAAGTTATATGATCTTGGATGCAATCTTCCCAGAGGAATACCAAGTGATAAGGAAAGAAAGGACACAGAGACAGGGAGACCTTTGTGGTAGAAAAAAAACTACTTCAATTGCGTATGCAGACAAACTGATTCAATGCAGCATAAGGTCACTGCCTGGAATAAAAGAGAAACCTGGCACTAGAACTTTAGATGCTCAAAGACAATAGAAAAGGGGAAGTTTGGAGGAATTACCCTAATAAACACCAAGAAAATTGTCTCCATTAATTATCAGCAGTTTCTTTCTAGTCTTGTGAACGAACAATTTGCAGCACAGTATGTTCATGACAACATCTATGAAAGGCTCTCAAACTTCTGAACCTCAAAGTTTGTGTATATCACTGCTAAGTGAAATCTGTGTCCTTGAAAAAGATTACCGGCCTGATGAAATATCACCTAATTACGGAGAAGCTGACATATTATCTCTCTGTAAGAGGTTTAAGCTATCTTCTTACTCTGCACTAAATGCCTTTAGAGACTATATGTAGGATCATGGACGCCGCATTCTCCAAGATTTACACCCATTACTGAGCCGTTTACAAGTTATTCCTGTTAGTACCGATGAGTGTGAGAGCGGATTCAGTCACACGAACCTGATAATAAGAACAACGCGCTCAAGAATTCTCATAAATCATGTATCAGCACTTGTGTTTGTTAACCTACATGGACCTCCTCTAGTTCAGTTATATCCTGAGTCATGTCATCATATCTGTGGCAACACAGATATGATGACACCAGGACAAGAGGTGCTTCACACCCCTGGAAACACCTCACACTTGACTCTTTGTGGAAACTATTGTAAAACTTCTCACTGATTGTATTTTGCAAGCACCAAGTATTTTAAGGTCTTAAATTGATAAATATATGATTGATGTTTTTCCTTTATTTGTTTGTTAATTATATTTTATGATAATTAGTGAGTACAAACACGAAATACTTAATCGTGTGACATATATAGAAACAGGATAAGAAATGACAGGCTTTGTTAGGCCCACCAGAGCTCCGACACCGATAAAATTGGCACTGCACCCCCTGATGAGAGGCAATGATGAACAAGCTAAACTTGATCTGATATTCACCCTAAACGAGTCAGACATAAGAGAAGGCAAACTAAAAGCCCCCGTGGGAATGAGACCTCAGTGTACTTATATTTGAATATCTCATGGAATTAGAAACACCCTCAGAAAAGCAATAGGAACCCAGGATTCTGCGATTTTTGCCAGAATCAACTTGGATTCAGTGGAACCACATGTTGCATTGCTTGGGAATATGTCGTGGTGTAGTGGTGCAGGGCGTTTGCTTGGAAGTGGGCAGGATCGGATCCTCCTCATGGCTTCTACTGATTTTCTCACCGATACATCACGTTAGTGTGATTTCAAAGAAATACTCGACCCAAGGAAGGGACCATTTAGCAGAGGGCTGTCATTTTATGGTGAGATGATAAAGATCATAATAGGAATATTATGGGAAAGATAATTCAGTGAAAAGTCTGTAAAAAACATTATGGGTTTCATCACCAGAAGTGTCAGGAGGAAAGATGAGTTTATCACCCACTTAAAGGAAACAATTAAATGGAATCTGCAGTTTAATCGGGCATGTGAGGAAGCAAGGCAATTATATACGAAGGCACAGAGGAACTACAGAAATATCAGAACACTAGAAAGCAGAGGAAGATACCAAAGGGCCAGAAATAAGTATGTCAGTGTGAGAGGAGAAGCGGAAAGGCTGTATGAAAATAACATAGCAAAGGCCATATCAAAACTAATCTATGGTTACATCAGAAGGAAGACAACAGGTGATGAAAATGAGAATGGGGACGAAAGGTGTACAGATAATGACACGGTGTGTGAAGTCCCTGAACTAAGAGAAGTGGCAATAAACCAGATAGCATTGGAAGACTTTGAAATTACCAGAGAAAAAGATAGGAAGTATCTGCTTGAGCTGGACCTGACAAAGGCTGTAGGACCCAACAAAATCTCACCAGGGATGCTAAAAGAGGGTGTATAAGCATTTTGCTTCTGGTGTATAATAAATCACTTAAAACAAGAGACCTACTAAAAAGTTGAAAGTCGGCCAACGAAGTCCCAATATACAAAAAAGGGTGACGGGCAAAAGACAATGAACTAGAGGCATAAGACAATTTGTACTGTCCCTAATTTGTATACTACACAAGGTGATGGAAAAGATAGTGTGGAAAATCTAATATCATATCTGGAGAGAGGGGACTTTGTAATACACCTCCGGCATCAGTTCAATGAATGCTAAAAAAGAGAGGTGTTGGCAGAATGCATTTTCTTGGACTGTTAGAAAACTTTTGACAGTATCCCATAAGGGGCTGGTGCATAAGTTGGAGGAACAGTCAAAAGTGGCAGGCAAATTGCTACAGCTCAATTTGTTACTGTAAAGGGTGAGACCACATTAGCGAGATGTCATCAGTTGAGTCCCTCAAGGTACTGTACTCGGACCTATTCTGTTTCTGATATACGACAGTGATTTCCCAGAGGGTATTGACTAAGACCTCAATATTTGCTGACGATGCAAAAATTATGAGAGGGAGACAGGAGGAGGACAGCAAGAGATGACCTGGACAAGAGATGACAAGTTTGTCCAGGATGACCGGGACAAATTCAATGAATGATTTAACAAACGGCAACTAGAGTTTAACTCAAGCAAGTGAGTGCAGAGTAATGACAATAGGTGTAGGGGAGCAGGAGGCCAGATATAAAGTATCATTTGGGAGATGAAATCCTTCAATTATCAGGAGGAGAGACGGATCTGGTGTTTGACATCACACTGGGCCTGTCCCCTGAAGCCTATCTCAAAAGGATATCATCAATGACATATACTCGGTTGGCCAAAATAAGAACTGCCTTTAGAAACTTGTGTAAGAAATCATTCGGATCTTCTGTGCCACATATGTCAGACCAATCCAGGACGGTTTACCTTTAGTGGAGTCCATACCTAGTCATGTAAAAGACTAAGTTAGATAAAGTTCAGAAATACGCCACCAGACTAGTCCCTGAGCTGGGTGGCATGAGCTACTAGGAAAGACTACTGGAATTAAATCTCACATCACTAGAAGACAGACGAGTTACAGGGGACATGATTACCACCTGCAAGATTCTCAGGGGAATTAACAAGGTAGACAAAGACAAAATTGTCTGCTGGTACCACCTTTGTCTAACATGGGTGATACACGAACTTGGGGA
The DNA here is from genome assembly GCF_040958095.1 of Procambarus clarkii. Classification (NCBI taxonomy): domain Eukaryota; kingdom Metazoa; phylum Arthropoda; class Malacostraca; order Decapoda; family Cambaridae; genus Procambarus; species Procambarus clarkii. The sequence continues at coordinate 32,680,452 of NC_091151.1, forward strand.
CACAGGTGGAAACTAGGAACCCAAATTTCCCATTGAGAGTTTAGAAAAACTAATTCAGTTTCAGAGTAGTTAACAAATAGAATGCATTAGGCAGTGATGTGATGGAGGCGGACTCCATACACATTTTCAAATGTAGATATGATAGAGCCCAATAGGCTCAGGAACATGTGCACCAGTTCATTGATGGTTAAGAGGCGAGACGAAAGAGTCGAAGCTCAACCCCAGAAGGGCAACTAGGTGAGCACAGTTGTCATCTCACAGGTGTCGTCTTCTTCAGTAGTTTACATACGTTAACTTTGAATTTGTATAAATAAATTATTATGGCAAATTAATGAAAGTGGAATAATTTGTAAGTTAGACTTCAGGTAAAGTGAAATTCACACAATTTACTCCATCTATCATCATTCTATTATGCAGGAAGAACCGCACGTCGATGGGTCATCCAATAAGATTAGCAGACTTTTTAGACGTTACCACTGCTAGGTTTTGGCTCGGGTACAAGTACCTCTGAGAGTTTGCAACATCTGATAATGTAGATTTGACTTAATGTCAGATTTTGTAAGCAGAACTATTCGCATACTTTGCGTCATTATATAATGGAATGTGAAAAATCGAGGGAAGTCGAGAGGAGTCAAAAGAGGTCAACAGTTGTGACCTGGGTCGTCTGGATGTGTTGCAATGGTGTCCCAACAGTCACAGTGCCAGAGGATAGGTACCCTCTACCAAGAGGGGAAAAATATGCTACAAGTTGGAAGGGAGGGGATAGAGACAGGCTTTCCCTTCACCCCCCCCCCCATCCCACCCCCAAAAAAAGGTGGTTGTGGTGGCTACAAACTACCCCACGCCCCTCGGAAATGGTGTCGCATTGTGTCGAGACGCTGTGTACTATACATGACGTCACGAAATGTCTAAGGTGCCGCTTCCAATCCCAGGAGGTTACAGAAAACGCGAAAGAGGCCTATGGATGTGATTGGTCAACAGGTGATGACGTCACAGAATCCTGGAGGACGAGTGGGGCACCCAGAACCGACATTCGAAAAAGGACTACTCAAGGGGAAGGAGACTGTCTTACAAGTGAGTGACCGACGACGTATGATGTGAGTGAACAGTGTTATGATATTACACATTTGAGATATAGGATTGTTTAATATTTGTTTACAGGAAGTGTTGGGTGAGATTGATTACTACGGATGTCTTTGTGACACGTAAGTGGTGTACATAGCGGTTGTCTTTGTGACACGTAAGTGGTGTACATAGCGGTTGTCTTTGTGACACGTAAGTGGTGTACATAGCGGTTGTCTTTGTGACACGTAAGTGGTGTACATAGCGGTTGTCTTTGTGACACGTAAGTGGTGTACATAGCGGTTGTCTTTGTGACACGTAAGTCGTGTACATAGCGGTTGTCTTTGTGACACGTAAGTGGTGTACATAGCGGTTGTCTTTGTGACACGTAAGTCGTGTACATAGTGGGTTGTCTTTGTGACACGTAAGTGGTGTACATAGCGGTTGTCTTTGTGACACGTAAGTGGTGTACATAGCGGTTGTCTTTGTGACACGTAAGTCGTGTACATAGCGGTTGTCTTTGTGACACGTAAGTGGTGTACATAGCGGTTGTCTTTGTGACACGTAAGTGGTGTACATAGCGGTTGTCTTTGTGACACGTAAGTGGTGTACATAGCGGTTGTCTTTGTGACACGTAAGTGGTGTACATAGCGGTTGTCTTTGTGACACGTAAGTGGTGTACATAGCGGTTGTCTTTGTGACACGTAAGTCGTGTACATAGCGGTTGTCTTTGTGACACGTAAGTGGTGTACATAGCGGTTGTCTTTGTGACACGTAAGTCGTGTACATAGTGGGTTGTCTTTGTGACACGTAAGTGGTGTACATAGCGGTTGTCTTTGTGACACGTAAGTGGTGTACATAGCGGTTGTCTTTGTGACACGTAAGTCGTGTACATAGCGGTTGTCTTTGTGACACGTAAGTGGTGTACATAGCGGTTGTCTTTGTGACACGTAAGTGGTGTACATAGCGGTTCTCTTTGTGACACGTAAGTGGTGTACATAGCGGTTGTCTTTGTGACACGTAAGTCGTGTACATAGTGGGTTGTCTTTGTGACACGTAAGTGGTGTACATAGCGGTTGTCTTTGTGACACGTAAGTGGTGTACATAGCGGTTGTCTTTGTGACACGTAAGTCGTGTACATAGCGGTTGTCTTTGTGACACGTAAGTGGTGTACATAGCGGTTGTCTTTGTGACACGTAAGTGGTGTACATAGCGGTTGTCTTTGTGACACGTAAGTGGTGTACATAGCGGTTGTCTTTGTGACACGTAAGTCGTGTACATAGCGGTTGTCTTTGTGACACGTAAGTGGTGTACATAGCGGTTGTCTTTGTGACACGTAAGTCGTGTACATAGCGGTTGTCTTTGTGACACGTAAGTCGTGTACATAGCGGTTGTCTTTGTGACACGTAAGTCGTGTACATAGCGGTTGTCTTTGTGACACGTAAGTGGTGTACATAGCGGTTGTCTTTGTGACACGTAAGTGGTGTACATAGCGGTTGTCTTTGTGACACGTAAGTGGTGTACATAGCGGTTGTCTTTGTGACACGTAAGTCGTGTACATAGCGGTTGTCTTTGTGACACGTAAGTGGTGTACATAGCGGTTGTCTTTGTGACACGTAAGTGGTGTACATAGCGGTTGTCTTTGTGACACGTAAGTCGTGTACATAGCGGTTGTCTTTGTGACACGTAAGTGGTGTACATAGCGGTTGTCTTTGTGACACGTAAGTCGTGTACATAGTGGGTTGTCTTTGTGACACGTAAGTCGTGTACATAGCGGTTGTCTTTGTGACACGTAAGTCGTGTACATAGCGGTTGTCTTTGTGACAAATTTATTTTATATTATTATTGTATGATTACCATTGTGTGTTGTGGCGTCACGTGACACCTTGTTATTGTTACGTCTGTGTGATAAGCAATAATTAGTGTTGTTAATTATTATTATTATTATTATGGAAGTGTTGATAATAATTTCTTGTCAACTGCTTGTGTGACAGTGTGAATTTACGTAAACTAATTGATTGATAACTGTCTGAGTGACAGTGTGAATTCACGTAAACTAATTGATTGTTGACTGTCTGAGTGACAGTGTGAATTCACGTAAACTAATTGATTGTTGACTGTCTGAGTGACAGTGTGAATTCACGTAAACTAATTGATTGTTGACTGTCTGAGTGACAGTGTGAATTCACGTAAACTAATTGATTGTTGACTGTCTGAGTGACAGTGTGAATTCACGTAAACTAATTGATTGTTGACTGAGTGACAGATTGATTTAACATCAATTATTTGAGTGTTAATTAATTCATTGTGATTTAATGTCTTGGTAACTTTATTAAAGTAATTACTTGTTGTTGTTGTGACTGTCTTGGTGACAGTATTCTTTTGTATTCATTTACGTGTGTGTAAATTTGTTGTGATGGTGACGTGTTCTCATACGGCCAGTGGCGACTGCAGTAATTGCTAAGAGTGTTCACGAAGTGTTCAGGTTAGTTCACTTTTGTTCATGACCTGTCCAGTGGGTCGAGACTGTGGTCTTTTTCACACATGTCAGAGTGGTGGGAACGGATTCCTGCTGGGAGGTGTTTTAACAGTTGTTGAGGCGACACTCTTGAGTAACGTAACTAATGTGGGTCACTGAGTATTAGTAAGTAGCTTGTTGAATAAATTTATTTTGATGCACGTACCTTTGACGTTATTCCTTATTCTGAAATACTGCCCACCGTATCTCATCTAAATTGCTCCTTGTCATTAATTTGAGTTTGCTCGGGATCCAACCCACAGCCTCAAACACTGAATACAAATTCGGTGTGAGGACTCATCAGCTACCTGTTAGATTTGCTTGCAAGCAAGTTGCTGAGCGAACGACTTAAGTGTGGAAGGTCCGGTATTGCTGGTGCAGGGAAAAACCATCCTGGCCTTTCCACCTCGACCTTGGTGTCTTGGTCACGCCGCCTAAGTGCCTTCATTTGTTTGTCAAAGGCAAACATTGGAATCCACATCCCAATAACCAATAAAATCTCATATCTGGCGCCCAGCACGGTGCTTGACTTATGTGGGAAAATTGGTCTCCTTCACAAACAAGAATATTGACACACAGAAATCACAATAGCGTGATTCATCAAGTGAACAAATCCACAAGCGCTGTGACGAGGGTTCGAACCTACGTCCGAGAGGATCCCAGATACGCCTGGGGAAGAGATAGAATAGCTTATTGGCACAGCTCGGGTGCATTAGGGAATTGTGGATAGATAATTGTGTAATCTCGGATAAACTGCAGCATCCGTGGTAGGTCAAGTTAATTTCCCGGTTGCAATTCTTTTGACCAAGTCGTAGCTCAGTCGATTAGGCGTGTCTGGGATCCTCTCGAACGTAGGTTCAAACCCTCGTCACGGCCCTTGTGGATTTGTTCTAGAATATTGATATGTATATGTGTTTGTGTACATGCGATTGTGTAAATATATGTATATATATGTACATGTGTATGTAACATTAACAATTGTGTTAGCTTCAAAAGATTGTCAGCTAAACGAACTATGGGGTTCTGTAACCCTTTCCACCAGCGCCCACGAGATGGGTATGGGTTGCATAATAAAGAAACGAAATTAAATAACTTGCAAATTATATTATATTATAAATATATAAGTATAATAATGCATTTTGAATTTTTGGTTTTCATAAATTCTCTGTATATCAAATATTTCAATTACGTTTAGGTGAATTATGTATTATTACCAACCAATTGGTTTACCAAGAATTAAAGGCAGGTTCTGAGTTCCTCCAAATTCCTTCAAATTCATCAAGAATGTTTAAGCTTTCAAAGGTGTGATTGGACATTACACACGACTTTGTCTGGACCCGGAGCCAACTTGGCGTGTGAGGCGGGAGGGGGGTAATTGACATGTCTGGTAAAGGCCATTAGCGGGTAAAGTGCACTTAAGTGCTTCAAAGTGTTCTTACTGAAACTATTTTCCTTTCCCAACTGGCATTCCTGACAGGCATCGATCAGTTCAAGCCATATTGACTGTACCATTCAATTACTGAACCCATGACAGCATTGGTGTGTTTATCCTGCTTTTCTCGTCGTCCATGTCAACACAAGAGCCATGGTGAGACAGTGGCCTGCTCGCCTTACTGACACAAGAGCCACGGTGAGACAGTGGCCTGCTCGCCTTACTGACACAAGAGCCATGGTGAGACAGTGGCCTGCTCGCCTTACTGACACAAGAGCCACGGTGAGACAGTGGCCTGCTTGCCTTAGTGACACAAGAGTCACGGTGAAACAGTGGCCTGCTTGCCTTAGTGACACAAGAGTCACGGTGAGACAGTGGCCTGCTTGCCTTACTGACACAAGAGTCACGGTGAGACAGTGGCCTGCTCGCCTTACTGACACAAGAGTCACGGTGAGACAGTGGCCTGCTCGCCTTACTGACACAAGAGTCACGGTGAGACAGTGGCCTGCTTGCCTTAGTGACACAAGAGTCACGGTGAAACAGTGGCCTGCTTGCCTTAGTGACACAAGAGTCACGGTGAGACAGTGGCCTGCTCGCCTTACTGACACAAGAGCCACGGTGAGACAGTGGCCTGCTTGCCTTACTGACACAAGAGTCACGGTGAGACAGTGGCCTGCTTGCCTTAGTGACACAAGAGTCACGGTGAGACAGTGGCCTGCTTGCCTTAGTGACACAAGAGTCACGGTAAAACAGTGGCCTGCTTGCCTTAGTGACACAAGAGTCACGGTGAGACAGTGGCCTGTTTGCCTTACTGACACAAGAGTCACGGTGAGACAGTGGCCTGCTTGCCTTAGTGACACAAGAGTCACGGTGAAACAGTGGCCTGCTCGCCTTTCTGACACAAGAGTCACGGTGAGACAGTGGCCTGCTTGCCTTAGTGACACAAGAGTCACGGTGAAACAGTGGCCTGCTCGCCTTTCTGACACAAGAGTCACGGTGAGACAGTGGCCTGCTTGCCTTAGTGACACAAGAGTCACGGTGAGACAGTGGCCTGCTCGCCTTTCTGACACAAGAGTCACGGTGAGACAGTGGCCTGCTTGCCTTACTTACACAAGAGTCACGGTGAGACAGTGGCCTGCTCGCCTTTCTGACACAAGAGTCACGGTGAGACAGTGGCCTGCTTGCCTTACTGACACAAGAGTCACGGTGAGACAGTGGCCTGCTTGCCTTAGTGACACAAGAGTCACGGTGAGACAGTGGCCTGCTCGCTCACTGACACAACAGCCTGCTCCACTCGCTTACAAAACAGTCTGATGTCGTGTTCACTCCGAACACAACTATAATTTTTGTTCCACAGGAACAGTTACTTTCCACCAAATAATTCTCCACACCAGACCCTTGAGACGTACCAATAGGTTTATGCTGGAACTCAATGAAAGAACATGTGAAAGGTGATTAAAGGTTGTCGGATTTTCTAATTTAATTACATAAAATAGGCTTTGACAATAATTAAGACATTAACCTACTATCTCTCTGGTTATATCAGCTACCCATACAAATAAACGCCCTGAACCTTCCCGGTCACCACTTGAACTCGTAACCTCCGTTTAAGTCCCTAATACAGAATCATCACAACAACGTTCCACACCCAGTTAGTCTCCTACACATTATTCATACACTGCAGACTCATCTCGGTCAAGAAGGTCACATCGGGTCCCCAGATTTGGTCGGTTTCACTTCTTTGCTTCCACAAACTGAGATAGAAGACAACTTGCTAGAACCGCAAGACTGCCCCACAGCCGGTCATAGCTTCCACCATTCCACCCAGCATCCGAAGGAGGGTATAATCAGATTAACTGTAAATCTCCTTGTTCCCAAGAACTAGAGGTCACCCTTTGAGACCTCTTGGCTGGTACATTCGTTTGGGTGAGCTATGGTTGATTTAATCACCTTGACCTTACCTCGATGTGTGACCGCAGTCCGAATACTAACGTGTACTTTCAACGGTCATTTGTTAAGTGTTGTAGTGCTTGATTCACTAGCTAATATTCACTCCTAACGTGTGGATTACAACACCACTTCCTGCCTTAAACACACATGTGTCTCTATATGCATCATTGCAATGGTGACATTAGCACAAAGACCTGGTGGATGCACCCACCATATATGTACTACTACAAATTCATACTGCTAGTTCACATTATACATGAAGAAATAATTTCAAATAATGTTTACAAATTTCCCCGACATGAATCACAACACCTATACCTCATATGTATTAAATCCACCTCATAGCATGGGTAACATAATCTGTAATATGTTTTGACCCATACCCCACCACGCACATGTACCTAAACTGCTGACATATAAATAAATACTTAACCATAAAAATAAGTTGGACCAGAATGCTGCCACTAAATATGACACTTGTCATTAATGTTTACACAACACATAAGTCTAAGGTCCTTCATCCTCAGTAACAATGTCATAACACATTTACATCCTGCCCTGTACTGTTCACATAAGGGCTTACAATGATCACACTCAATGTTTCTCTGGCCGCATCAACCGATGGCCGCGTCACTTCTTTTGTCTTTGTCTCCCATGGTTGCAAGGTCACAGATCCTCCATGACCCAGACAAAACCCAGGCTGTCCAGCCTGGTGAATTTTGCCAATGTCTCATCGTTGCTCTGGGCATCCAGATCAACGGAGATTCCTACCCCAGGGTCATGTCCCATCGGGTCATGAACGCTGTAGATATCTAAAATCTCCACGGTCATCCTTCCTTGCTGATTACTGATTGATAAAGATTAAGCCACCCCAAGAGGTGGCACGGGCATGAATAGCCCGTAAATGGTAAAAAATTTTGTTCAGTAATTCTTTTCCGTATTCTGGGGTTGCATTTTATCGTCAAGCGATTATCGAGGGGGAGGATACTGCTAGACAGTCTTTATGAGGGTGTTGGAAATTTCCAACACTGATACATCTTTATTGTATCACAATACACTATTGTTGTATATTAACCTTACTAACTGTAGTACTAACATAAATTAATATTTCTTTATCTGTGCATGAATTGTTGAAATTCTCACGTCATAGAGAGGCAGGATTGCGTCAGATAATGTCTATCTAGACACATTTATTACCAATATGTTAGAGAATTGAATATGGTTCTCTACTTTTATCAGTATACTGTATAATAATTAGTTACTGATAAAATAACTCCTAATGATCCAATAACCGAGAGTTATTAACTAAGATTATCACTAAATAACAGTTTTATCTGTTACATACGAACGCTATGGAGGAAATAAAAATTCTCTCCATTTCTCGATTAACACCATTTAACGAGAATATATTATTTGATTCCCTACAATTGCAACCCTGTTCTCATTAACGCATTTACATCAGTAATTACACGGAAAAAAATTCCTGTGATTATTAAATTCTATTGTGAATGCGTGAGACGGGCTGAGGGAGAGAGGCGTGAACACGCCATTCCTGCTCTAGCACACGAGCTAGCGACGCCAACAATCACATCGTGCGTCCCGGGAGAGTCGAATTTCCATCAATTCTACAATAGGCCCTTGCAGTTAATCGGCCTAGGAGCGTGCAATTGCTCCAGTAGCAATCTAGGATTGCTTCGGTGGACAACCAGCAGGTTAAGTGCCCTAGTATTATTTATATCATGAGATCTCTGTATATATTTTTACTGTGCACTGTCCATCGTTACGCCACGTGACCTCCCCAAACAACAAGTACGTCCATAAGGAATTAATTCTATTCCTTCTATGGTATAGTGAGGGTACAGGATATTAGGTGTTGAAAATTGGTACATTTAGTTGAAATTTCAGCTTGTGTTGAAAGCGGTCGTGGTCCTCTCATTTCCCACGTCACGCTAGGGCACATGTGTTGCAGCAAGTAGCAGACGACGCCATCACACCTCTACCTCTCCGTTCACTATTACAGCTAAGCAGCTGAATCCTTTTTCAATTATTTTCTTTCATTATGTGAAATTAATAAATCATTATCAATCAAGAATATTTGTTTATATGATTTGAGATATCTAGCATAATTTGATAGCCTCATTAAAGTCAAATAAGAATGATTTCTTGTTCAACCATCATATTCATCAACCATCAACCATTCTTGCCACAAACCAATTTATTTAATGTTTATTTGCATAATCTTTAATATATTCATTATTTGAGGTATCATATCTTTGAATCTATATTAGTTTAGATTTGCTATGCTACTAACTCAACAATGAACTAGTGACGAACCACACTGGTTCCTAGATATATATGAACTTCTAGAAATACCCCCAAATGTTGATATTTGAGGTTTTGACTTTAATTAATTAATAATACAGTCTATTCATTATTTTCAAGTGATTGTTAAGTTAATTATCGTACATAGGCACTGGTTCTATGGTGTCCATCTAATAATCACTTTTGTTTGTTTTCCCTCTTTTCTCAAAAGTGGATGGTCCTTCGATTTATATCAATCATAATAATCAAATAATTTAATATCTGAGTTAAAGCCCCAGATACGCAACATCTTGGTCCTTATTGAACCGGATACAATCCCATTAATATTAAACTATATCGGTTCTCAGAGACCAAAACAACATTTTGGTCTTTATCGAACCGGATAAATTAAATTCAATTATAATTACTGATTCACTCAAGTCAGTGAATTCATTAACATTTTAGGATCCAGTATACTAATACAAATTACTGATCCCATAAATCAATTAATCATTACTAACCCTGATAACATTATATTCCACAATTAGGAAGTACATTCAGGTGTTAAATATTATTTACGGCAGTAGAATACTTGCAAAACACAATTAATACTCTTGTGTTCATTTAATTTCTTATACACATAATTTCTCCCAGTGTATATATTATATAAAATTACAAAATCCAAAAACATAGCACTATTTTGCACATTATTACACCACATTTTTTGTAGTTATTATGCCAACCCAATAGAGGTAGGATATTTTAGACTGACACGGTACTAAGATTTGTACAAATTCAGTCTACACTATTAGCTGCATTAATAAGTAGGATTATTACTTAACTAGTACTGTTAGACAGTGCTGGTGCATTATTATTTTATGTAGTGCTGACCCTAATGGGTGGGATTAACCATTTATTGTGTAATATTTTATTACATATTTCTATGTACATCTTTGAGTGTTACTGTAAATGCACTACCCATCCAAGGCTGATTTTGAAGAGCTAAGCTAAGGAACACCTGTAGTGATACCAAGGCACCACTCAAATCTTAGTTACTTATTATTAGGTAGGTAGCTAACCTCCAAATAAGGTAAATTACAATCAGCCTCAAGAAAATATCAGGCTGTCAATAATTATACCTGCTCTACATAAAGGAGGAAGTACCATAGCTGTCCAAGTAGCTATATAAGCCCTATAAGGCTCAAACTTACAGTCAGAATGGCCACTCCAGAAAAAACTGGAAGAATCTTGAAAGGTCTTCAAGATCACCTGTCAAGACTACTTCACAAATGTGACAACTGTTTAGGAACTAACTCAGTTGACGTCTTCAGGCTAAAAATTTCCACAGAGGTGGCTAGCCAAAAATATGACCATGTAAAGGATATAATCGAGTCTTATAGGAACATACTCCTTGTCAGTAATACTGACCCAGACTAATTAAATCTGATAGAATCTGACCTTGCCGACTATGAAGATATAATTCAAGACAAGTTAGATCACTATAACAAAGTGCTTGCGACACAAAATGTTCCTGAGTGGATAGAACATTTTTGTAGTAGACCTACACCCGAGCAAGCACCCAGCTCAGATGAAATACATGAGCTACCTCAAAATGAGGAGAATCCTCTAATCAATACTTATCACTACACAGGATCAACAACTGAAGTTCAACCTTCATTTTCTACCATCTCATCTAATACAACTTCACGTAATGATTTATTTACAGAGTCTAGTCAATTTTCAGACAGCTCTTCTCAATATTCCCTGGATTCTATAAATTCAATGCATGAGGCTACTGAATTAACTAGCTCCTCACAGGAACCCAAAGAAACAAGTGAAGCTGCAGATGAAACTCTTAGTGAAGCTGTAATAACCAGTGAATCTGAACCAGAAAATGATAAAGCTGAAGCTGCAGCAGCAGCCGAAGCTGTAATTACAGCTCAGGCTAAGCAAGAAGCCTTAAGCAACACAAGTAATAGTCACAATTACTCACACCAGCCTTCTAGAGTAAGTGCTAACAATGAGAAGACTGTTATAAACCTTGTACACCAATTACTAGATTTATCTCCACCAGAACAATCAGTGGACTCTTTACAAGCCTTTAGTTTTCAGCTTGAGTCACTGTTAAATTCCTTCAGTAAAGAGGTGGATCACCCAACTGCTGAGTGGATGACTAAAATTATCATCCAGAGAAAATTGTCTGGTGACACACTCAATAAATTATATTTATACCAGAATGGTAATGTCCTGTCAATGCAGGATATATTTGCAGGTTTGCGCAATATGAGCAATCAATCAGCAAACCAGGCATTTAATGCCTCTTCTGAATGCACCGAAACTGTACCCACATTAGTTTCCTTACCTGAAACTCCTAAAGTGACAGTGTCACCAGGTAACAAGGGTACTAATAATCGATGTAATAATAAGTTAAACACTGATTCATCAGTAAGGGCCCAAGGGCCCCATAAGTGCTTCTAAGGGACCTAATAGTCCAAAGAGCACTCCGAAGAACCCAGTAATTGCTCCCCAGAGTACACCAAGTACTCCCAAGAGAATAAATAACAAGCAAATGCAAGAAGCAAAACCATCACAACCTGCAGTTACTGTTTCACCTAAACAGGTAACCCCTAAACGAGCTGTAGGATGGGGATCATGTTTGTTTTGCAATCAAAAACATTCTCTGTACAAATGTACTAATTACCCGAATAGAGACACAAGAGTCAGACGACTCAAACAGTTACACAAATGTACACGGTGTCTCAAATCACATAATGTTAATAGCAGTGACACCCCACTGAACACCTGCAATAAGTGTAGAAGGGGCAAGCATCATGCTGCACTGTGCAAATTTGTCAAGACAAATTCTGTCAATCCTAGAATAGGAGGTAGAGAATCTACACCAGTACAGTTCTGCAAGGTGCGAGAAGTGTACAGCGTAATTTCACCAGCATCTCAAGTGGATGCAGCTTTGCCCACTGCCCAACTTCAAGTAAAGAACAAAGGAGCCAAGATCACCACTCGTGGATTATTTGATCAAGGATCCCAGAGAACTTTCATTACTCAGAAAGCTGCAGAGGCACTCAATTTACAACCAATCAGACAGGTAAAATTAAACTTGTCAGGGTTCATGATAAATCGAGGACCCCAAGAATACTCAGTAGTTCAACCGCTTGTACGACTAGGTAGTCAGGTCAAGGCCATCCAAGCCATTGTTGTAGATCAAATACCTTTTGACCTAAATATTATGGGTCTGGGGTACTGTTATGATCTCAGCCTGCAGGAGAAACTAGTCTCCCTCCTTGAGAGTTATTCGTCAAGCCTGACCTGATTAGAAGGTCTAGCAAATATTGAGGTGATAACGCATATGTAAAATAGTTGCTTGGATATGTATAACAGTTTGAGATTATGGGCAATGAAGAAGAAAACAGATAAATGACTGGCTAGGAGATGTGGACATTTTGCTGGAGGCGTGAGGCTCGCTTCTGGAGGGGCTTTGACCTCACTTGAGGCCAGACATCGCAGGGGAAAAGCCGCGCTCCGTTGAGCTCCCGTCAGAAGGGAACCCCTAGTGATATATCTCGAAGAGAAGAGAAGTGTGCAGACGTACCAGCTGTGGAATCGAGCTGGGGACGTGTGGTCTCAAGTCGTGAGCGATAATTAGTGAATATTAAGCCGCCCGGAGGCATTATTGTGGGCCGTGGAGCGCCCTGACCAAGCCTCGTCAGAGGAAGAAGCGCCCTCGACCAGACGATCTGTGGTAAGCACGATATACACCAGTTCATAGTGATTGCTTGTAGTTGGTCGTGTGCCCAGCGACAGTAGCGATGTTTATTTATAAGTTAGACATGTTTTAATAAGGCAGAAGGCCTGAAATAAGAGAGTGGAGAGGGAGGAACACGGAGCGACGTCCGTCCCCTCTGAGCGCTGGCGGGCGACTGAGGGAGCCTGGCTCCTGACGGAGGAAGACCCTCCCAGCGAGTGAGGACCGCCGCCAGGCGAGGTGGAGTATGGACCCGCCCAAAACGGGGGAGTCCACTCTCACTGTATATAGAGGACAGATAGAGGTTGGAGACAAACATATTGTGTGAATATTTTTGTTTATGTGTTAAAGGGGAAACATTTTTATTGGAGTGTCGATGGGTTGCAGGTTTGTCTTTGGGGAAGAAGTTGCTGAGAACTTCGAAGCCAGCAGATGAAGTAGCTGATGAGACTCCAAGGTAGTGGAGCAGAGGACCTCGAGCTGTGAGGAGAAGAAGCAGTGAAGAGGAGTGTCACATGCTTCTGTAGAGGTGGAGAAGCACCATAGTTGCTCGAGGAAACTTCATGGTGTAGCAGCCAAGAGAGCTGTGTGGAGGAACCTAGCAGAAGGGTGAAGCACCGTAGTTGCTCAAGGAAACTTCATGATAGCAGCCTGGAGGAGCTGCAGAGGATCCTGGTAGTGAAGCCCGGAAGAACCTGAAGAGATCAGGGTAGTGAACTTCCAGAGGTGGAAGGGGAAGTTCTGGTGGATTACTTATAGGGAGTTGATAGTGTTTGGTTGTCATTAGCGTGCAAGATGCAGTGAGAGGTGAGTGACTGTTGGCATTCTTATGTCAAGGAGTGTTTTACACTGAAGTTTAGAGTTACAGCCGTAGGGTGGATTATCTACAGATGTATGGCGTTCTAGGACTGATAGAGTGATCGATTGATCATTGTTGTGTATCAATGAACATTTATACTGATATATGTTATTGCATTCAAATGCTGATTTTCTATATATATATTATCTTGCTGATAGTGCAACAGTGTATGTAGACTTGATCAACTTGAGGAGGTTGATAGTATCAGGTGGTGAACCAGGAGATAGGATACCACTTGATAAGCTGATAATAGAGTTCTGATGGTGTTGGAGTGCAACCTGATTGTGATATTATACAGTATAGGATTCATTATTATTATATGTGTGTATGTATCGTGTATGTGCTTTGTCCAGTAAATGTATCCCAATTTGCTGGTGTTTGCCCTTGTCCTAGTGAGGCTTCCCAGGAGGTAGTAAAGAAGGAGAGAGAGAGAGAAAGAACCAAGAACCACTGCCGTGGACAGGGTAAAAGGTAATACTAATAAGTCAAAAGGGGATTGAGGAGATCATATCACCTAAGGAGAGAGTGGGGAGTCACAGCGGCTCGAGTGGGTGTGTGCACGTGACAACGAGGCTAAGTGTTGGAGCCGCATCCCCTAAACGTGTGACGCTGAGCCCCTCTCCAAGAGCCAGAAGTGCCAAGGGTGATCTCCTAGTATAAGCACTCTACTGAGTTGTGGGTTGGGTTGTCCGTAGAGAAGGATCAACGACGACAACACCAACCAACCCACAGTCTATAATAGTACACAGCCCACTTCCTGCAGGAACGTGAAATTAATTTGGCTGACAACAAGTTAACGTCTGACCGCCTTAACAATGTAAATGTGCTAGTGGGAGCAGACTACTATTACCAGTTCATAACTGGACATGTTAAACGATTGGGCATGAATATGCTCCAATCTGAGGATTGGCTGTTTGGCAGCCGTGCGGAGCGGTTCTGTTTACATTCTCCCCTCAGTCTTGCCTGGACATTTGGTGTGCACACAGCTGGTGGCGTTTTTTTGTGGGCTCTGGCCTGGCAGGATGGCGTTGCCCATGCCGCCTGTAAAGCGTGTGCATACGGTTGAGCTGGCCTTCTCTGGTCTGGTGAACTACTCATTGTTGGAAGTTGCTCTCCTGGATGTGCTGGGTATCAACCCTGCAGATGTGTGTGGTGTGCAGCTGGCTGGGGAACATCAGGCCTTGGTTAAGCTGACTGACGCTGCGGTGTACCGGGATATGGTCGACAAGTTTGATGGGCGTAGTGTACCTTTGCCTGGCGCAGCGGGTACGGTTTCTGTAACGGACTTGTGCGTTCCAGTGACGTTTGTGGTGGTGTGGGGGCTGCCGTTTGAGTTCCCAGAGAGCCTGCTCCGCCGATTCTTAGGAGGATATGGGAGTGTTCTCGCCTGTCGGGCGAATGTGCTGAAGTCTGGCCATCTCCATGGCGTCCTGATTAGTACCCGCACGGTTATCATGAAGCTGAGGAAGGCGATCCCGTCGTCGATGGTGCTGCTGGGGTTCAAGGTGCAGTGCTTTTATGCGGGACAGGAGCGCACATGTTTTCGGTGCGGTATGGCTGGACACCAGGCTGCTGGTTGCTGTAATGGCACCGTCCAGTTGGTCAGTGTCTTCCGAGAAGAGGATTTCCTGCCTCTACATGGCCTTGTGGACCTGGGGGATGATCCTGCCAGGTTGAACCCCCCCCCCCCCCCCCCACCTGAACCTGCCGGTGATGATGGCGTAGTGGGTGTGGTGCGCCCCACTGGTGCTGACGTGCCGGGTCTGGTGTCTGTGGACCCTCTTGGTGTGGGCGGTAGTGTGGTGGTCATGCATGTGGAGGTGCATCCTCCTTCGGTTGCCATCGCCGTCGATGTTGACGCTTCGGTGGGGTGTGGCCCTGTTTTGTCGCCAGTGGATGATGTCGCGACAGATTCTGATGTGCCTGGATTGGTATGTGCTTCTGCCCTTGGTGTGGAACCCTTGGAGGTGGATGAGTTCTTGGAAGGGGGCCGCCCCTCTCGTCGTCCTTCCACCACTGCTGTCCAGGCTCAACCTGGCTCTCAGACGAAGCGCCGGAAGACAGCCAGGAATGGTCGCTCCGGGGACTGAGGGCCTTCGGTGTGGAGGTTAGAGCCTGATGCGAGTGTATGTGATGGTGATTGTGTGACGGTGTCCGTAGTAGCCCCGTCGGTGCCGGGCGGTGGAGGGTATGTTGTGGACCCTCCTGGTGCAACCCGTTCTCGCAAATTCGTAAAGTCAATATTGACTTATTAACTACGTGCATAGGTGATATACTAAACATAATAGATACCCTTAAAAAGCTTCATAGAAAACACCGACCTCACCTAACCTTGTTAGTATGTTAAGATAAGCATCTTATTGCTTCGTAATTACAATTATTACTTAACCTATACCTATAATAGGTTAAGTAACAATTGTAATTACGAAGTAATAAGATGCTTATCTTAAGATACTAACAAGGTTAGGTAAGGTCGGTGTTTTCTATGAAGCTTTTTAAGGGTATCTATTATGTTTAGTATGTCACCTATGCACTTATTTAATAAGTCAATATTGACTTTACGAATTTGCGAGAACGGGTTGCCTAGTGATCTCGTATGTTGGTCCCCTGGGGTACGGAGCCCGGAGTGGGCGGTGGTGGATCCGGGGAACTGGCAGTGATGATCACAGCCTTGTTATGAAGTTCCGGAAGGACTCTGGCCTCCCCCACCCTGTGGTGGTGGGGGAGGTGGTGGCCTCCCCCATCACCTCCCCCACCCTCGCAGACGACGTGTACGTCGTCTGGGATCCCGGTGGCGGCTGCTGCTGCTTCCTTGCACGGGGTGTCGGCCGGACAGGTCTGACGGTTTTGTGGTTAGATTGGGTTTATCTATTTTCCCAATGGATCCTAAATTAATGTGTGCTTCGCTGAATGTGAATGATTTGCGTTCTGTGGCTGTGCAATTGGGCCTGGTGTCAATGTTGCGTGAGTAGAGGGTGGATGTGGCTTTTGTGCAGGAGCACAATGTGCAGGAGGTGGGGTTGTTACATGTGTTGGCTGAGGGGTTTACAGTGGTGTTAAACCCTTCGCGTGGCTTGCATGGAGGTATGTTGATCCTGCTTTCTAAGCGGGCCCCAATTTCCGTGCTTCACACGGAGATGGACGAGGGTGGTCGGGTGCTGTTAGTTCGGGTCTCCTTTCTGGGGTCTGAGGTCTCTCTCTTGAACGTGTACGCGCCATCTGGGGTGGCGCAGAGGCAGGACCGGGAGGTTTTCTTTTCCTGTGACGTGCTACATTTTTTGTGGCAAGATACGAGGGGGGAGGATTTTGGGGGGGGATTTTAATTGTATTACGTCGCCACGGGATAGCAATAGTCTTCGTCCGGCAAATCTCTCGCCGGCTTTGACTGCTACCTTGAAGAGTTGCAGGTTTCGGGATGCGGCCGTGTTGCAAGGGGGTCCTTTGGAGTACACTTTTCTCTCGCGTGGGGCTTGCTCTCGCCTTAATCGTTTTTACGTTCCTACTGGGGGTGGTTCGGTTTTTTCGTTGCGGACGGTTCCCGTGGGGTTTTCGGACCATTGCATGGTGGTGTTGCAGGTGGGGATTCGCAGCCAAGTGCGGGTTGGCCGTGGCTGGTGGAAACTGAATTGTGGGTTGCTGAAGTGCCCTTTTGTGTGTGCCCAGTTCCGGGCCCGGTGGGCTGTTTTGGCCGTTCGTTCGGAAGGGGGCGTTTCCCTCGGTTCTGGAGTGGTGGGAGTGGGCAAAGGTGGAATGTCGGTTGTTTTTTCGGGTGCTGGTGAAGGGGAGGCATCGGGAAGGTTTGGTCTGTTGAGGGTCTTGCAGGCACGGTTATTTCGCCTGTATGGGTTGCTGAATCAGGGTTTAGATAGGTTTCAGGAGGTCTCGGTGTGTAAGGATCTCATTTGTGGGCTGAGGGAGGAGATGGCTGAGGGGGTACGTGTGCGGGCTGGGGTGGAGGAACGGTTGTGTGGTGAGAAGCTCTCACAGTTTTTACTGCAGAGGGAACGGGTGGGGCGTGCCTCTGTTTTGTTGGCAGGTCTTCATCAGCCGGACGGTTCGGTTTTGTCGGATACGGGGGTGGTTTTGCATTATGTGCGTGGTGAATTGGAGTCTTTGTATGGGGTGGTTGCAGGGGATGAGGGGTTGATGGAGTCCTTCCTCCAACACTGTGCACCGGGTTGTCAGATACGGATTGTGTGTGTCTTGTGCGAGAGGTAAGCCCTTCAGAGCTTTGGGAGGTTGCGCAGTCCTTTTGTCGTGGTAAGGTTCCAGGGTCGGATGGGTTTCCGATGGAGTTCTATGTCGAGTTTTGGGATGTGCCTGGTGCCGATTTTTTGGAGGTGGTTCGGTTTTGTCTTCGGAGTTTGTCTCTGTCCGTTTCGCAAAATGATGGTCTTGTGCGACTTCTTCCGAAGCCGGGGGACTTACGTTTTTTTGCAAATTGGCGGCCAATTACGTTGCTAAATGTGGATTACAAGATTATTTCCAAGTTGTTGGCTGGACGTTTGCGCTCGGTGGTGGGGTCGGTGATCTCTTGGGGTCAGTTTTGTGGCGTTCCGAATAGGTCGTTGGTGCAATGCAATTCCCTTTTCTGGGATTTGCTCCTGTATGTGGAGGAGTCTGGTGTTCCCGCGGCTATGATCAGCTTGGATTGGTCCAAGGCTTTTGATCGCGTGCCAATTGCGTTTGCTTTGCGGGTCCTGGAGAGGTTTGGTTTCCCGCCCCAGTTTGTGGGCTGGATACAGATGTTGTACGCTGGTTGTAGTAGTAGGATGTGTGTCAATGGGTTCCTTAGTGCTCCCTTCGCTATTCGGCGTTCGGTTCGACAGGGGTGTCCTCTGTCGATGCTTCTCTATATTCTGTTTCAGGAGCCCTTTGTTCGGGCGGTGCGTGCTTGTCATTCGGTTGTTTCAACATGTTTGCCGAATGGCTTGTCCCTCAAGATTTGTGGTTACGCAGACAACACGGTCTTGTTTGTTGCCTCTGAGGGTTCTGTGCCTGCTGTTCAGGATTTGGTGCATCAGTTTGAGGCGGCTACAGGGGCTTTGGTCAATCGTGGAAAGTCTTGTCTTCTGGGGTTGGCCTCTCGTTTGGTGTGGCCTGGTTCGTGGTTTCCGGTGGTTCAGTCCATTCGGGTTCTGGAGATTACGTGGTTCAGGTCGTGTGTGCAGTCTTTGGAGTTTAATTGGAAGGCAGTTTCGCGGGGGGGGGGGAACGTGGCTGTGGGGATGTTGTCGCAATGGGCCCTGAATATTTACCAGTGGGCGATTGTCGTGTCTTGTAAAGTTTTGTCGCGGGTCTGGTTTGTTGTGCAGTGTTTTCCGTTGGATCGGCGGAAGGCTCGCGCTCTGGAGGGTTTGGTGTATCGTTATGTTTGGTGTGGCCGGTATCATCCGGTTCGTCGCTCTACGTTATGTCTTAGGGTGTCAGAAGGTGGAATTGGTATTCCTGATGTCTATGTGAAGGCGTTGGCTTTGTTTTCGGGGTCGGTTCGGAGGAGTTTGGTGTTAGTGGGTGGGTTAAACTCCTTGGGGCTGTTTTACTGCTCTATGAGGTTTAGTTTTTTGCTTGATCTGGGTCGTTGCCAGGAGGTGGCCCTGTATACGCCTCCAGTGTACTCGTGGGCGGTTTTGATCCTTCAGCCGCTCTGTCGTTTTCCTGGGTTTGAGTTTTTTGGTTGTCGGGAAGTGTATGGGGCGCTTGCCTCTCTGGTGCCTCCCAGGGTCAAAAGTTTGTACCCTTGTTTCGACTGGGGGAATGTGTGGGAGGCGTTGAGTGGGCCGTGTATTGCGCCACGGACTCGTGAGTTGGTTTTTCGATATTTGCATGAGTCTTTGGCTACGAATGCGAGGCTCTTTATGTTGGGTTTGGTCGCCTCTGATAGTTGTGTTCATTGTGGGGGGCGTGAGACAAAGTTGCACGTCTTTTATTTTTGTGCGCAGGTTCAGGGTTTGATTGGGTGGTTGCGGGATGTCATTGCAGCCTTTTGTGGTCCGGGGGTGCAGGTCGATTTATTGCGGTTTTTGTTTTTTTTCGTTCCCTCGGGGCTCCAGGCGGGTGCGTAACACGCTCGGGGTGTTGTTAGCGGACTATATTTTTTGTTTATGGGTTGGTAAGAGGGAGGGGTATGGGGTGGGGGAGGATTTTGGGCTTTTTGAAAGGCCGTCTGTCTTATACTATGTGGTGGTAGCGTCGCTCCTTTCCTAGGGTTTTTGATGATTGGTTCACGGTCGAGTATGTCCGGGGTGCTGCATTGGTGTAGGTGGTGGGTCCCTGTGGGTGTGGTTGTGTGTGTGTCTGTGCGTGTTCCTTTGGTTCGGTTCCCTCTGGTGGGTGAGGGTTTGGGGGGGGTCTGTGTTTGTCTTTGGGGTTTTGTGTGTGCTGGGGTTTGCTTGGTTGCCTTGTGTGGCAGGGTTTTGTTTGTGTGTGGGTGGGTATGGGTGTGTTGTGGTGTTGTGTGGCATGTCTGTCTCTCTCCTGATGTGTCTGGTGCGTGGGTACTTTTTCTGCTTGGTGGCTGGCTGTCCTCTGTCTGTGGGGGTCGGGTTTGTGTGCTGGGTGACTGTGTTTGTCTCGTATGTGTTCCATTGTTGTGTTTTTTGTATGCTTGTGTTCATTGTCTTGCTGCCTTGTGTTATGTGCTTTCAATTATGGTTCCTGTTGGCACGCCCCGTATGGGTGGCATGTGTTGTTTGTTTGTGTGTTTATGCTTATTTACACTTTGTTCTGTTATCTGTGTCATATTTACTGTGTTATATGTTCCAATGTCGGTTTGTACTATACCGATTTCTTTATTTTTTAATTTGATATTTTACTATGTAATGCTAATGTGTTCTGTTTCCTTTATTTTATGTACTGTGCTGTGTATTGCTTTTTGTGTTCCCTTGTTATTTTCCTGCATTTTACTTATTATGTTGTATTTACAGTGTTATGTTGCCATGTTCTGTTATTGTGTTCTCGATTCTGTGGTGTGTTGTCTGCTGTTGTGTGGTGTGGCACATGGTGCGCGTGTTGTCTGCTGTTGTGTGGTGTGGCGCATGGTGCGTGTGTTGTCTGCTGTTGTGTGGTGTGGCGCATGGTGCGTGTGTTGTCTGCTGTTGTGTGGTGTGGCGCATGGTGCGTGTGTTGTCTGCTGTTGTGTGGTGTGGCGCATGGTGCGTGTATTGTCTGCAGTTGTGTGGTGTGGCGCATGGTGCGTGTATTGTCTGCTGTTGTGTGTGTGGCGCATGGTGCGTGTGTTGTCTGCTGTTGTGTGTGTGGCGCATGGTGCGCGTGTTGTCTGCTGTTGTGTGGTGTGGCGCATGGTGCGTGTGTTGTCTGCTGTTGTGTGGTGTGGCGCATGGTGCGTGTGTTGTCTGCTGTTGTGTGGTGTGGCGCATGGTGCGTGTGTTGTCTGCTGTTGTGTGGTGTGGCGCATGGTGCGTGTATTGTCTGCTGTTGTGTGGTGTGGCGCATGGTGCGTGTGTTGTCTGCTGTTGTGTGGTGTGGCGCATGGTGCGTGTGTTGTCTGCTGTTGTGTGGTGTGGCGCATGGTGCGTGTGTTGTCTGCTGTTGTGTGGTGTGGCGCATGGTGCGTGTGTTTTGCGTTTGTGTTATTTTGTATATGTGTATTCCTTGTTTATATTTTACCCTTGGTTTTATTGTGCTATTTGTGCGCTTTTGTAATTACTGACGCTTTTGGCGCGCCCCGTCTGGGTGGTGCTGCTTTTGTTTTTGTGTGTGTGTGTTCTTATGTGTTTTATGTTATTCTTTGTTTTCACTTTTGTGTTATGTTGATCTGTGTTACTTGTTATCTGTGTTGTTGTTATTCTGTGTTCATTGTAATTCTGTGCTTTCCTGTTTATATGGTTACTGTATGCTGCAATTGCTCTGTTTTAAAAAGAAAAAGAAAAAGAAAAAAAAAGGTAGTCAGGTCAAGGCTATCCAAGTAAGTAAGTAATTATCAAAAGAAGGCACCAAACTGGGAAGGCTATGTAGCACCATCAAATACGCAAAATAATCAGAGGGCGCTAAATATCACCAAGGATGCCAATACGGGAACAAAAACGCATAAGGCGAACGATATCAAAAGTATCCGAGTCACCAAGAATTCTATTGAGGGACAGGTGACCGCGAGGGGCGGTCGGAAAGCAAGACACACGCTCGTCCTGGAAGTCAGGACATTCAAGAAGGACATGCACGACCGTAAGAGGGACAATGCAACTAGGACAATAAGGAGCAGGGCGGCGCTCCATCAAGTGACCATGGGTTAAGCGAGTATGGTCAATACGCAACCTCGCCAGAGCCGTTTCCCAACGCCGGTTACGGTGGTAGGAGGACGGCTATGAGGAAACACAACATTTAAGAGTACGTAGTTTGTTACCAGTAACAGACGACCAAGAAGCCTGCCAACGGATAAGGACGGACGAATGGATTACCGGGTAAAAGTCGGAATATGGAATACCTTTACGAGAGATGGGACAAGAGCGGACAGCTTCCTTGGCGGCAGCATCCGCACGCTCATTTAAAGACACACCAATATGGCTGGGAACCCAACAAAACTCAACTGACTTAAATTTACTGTGAACAAGAAACAGCCAATGCTGGATCTCGACAACTACTGGATGAACCGGATTAAAGGACCCGAGAGCCATGAGGGCACTACGAGAGTCAACAACAACTACAAAGGAAAACTGACAACGAGAAAGCAGGAGTCGAAGAGCATAGAGAATAGCATAAAGTTCCGCTGTAAAGATGCTAGTCTCCGGAGGTAAGCGACACATATAAGTGCGATCAGGAAAAACAACAGAGTAGCCAACACCGTCCGCCGATTTTGACCCATCGGTGAAGACAGAAACGGAGCGGGAGTGAGAAGAAAAGTGCTCAAGGAAAAGGCATTTTTTTTTGCATATTGGCCATACTCGCTTCACCCATGGTTACTTGATGGAGCGCCGCCCTGCTCCTTATTGTCGCAAAGCTTTTGGGGTTATTCCTTGACACTCGTTTTGTAGGTAGGACTACCTCGTTTTTTTGACTACCTCGTTTAGACGAGGTAGTCACCACTGGGGACTTGGGGCTCGACCCAACCACAGAGGAGGGTGGGAAGCCAGGGGAAGGAGTCAGAGAGGCCAAAGGAGGAGCAAGGTCGGGGCCCAATGCAGCGGAGGCTACAGAGCCCGGTCTTCCAACACGGACTGACTCGGGGGCTTGGTCGCCCACCCCACGAGCCTGAGAAGGTAAAGCAGAAACAGCCGAAACAGGGGTCATCATCATTACGAAAAAGAAAATTCATTCACGAATGTGCCCCCACACCCACCATGGAGCCACAATTAGAGGCAGGACACCCAACAAGAAGCTATCGCCGATCTTGCCGGGGCCTCCTTGGGGTGCGTCGTGAGTATACGCCCCACAAACGCCACCTTAAGAAACCGACAGTCCGTCGAGATCGGGTTCAGTGACGAAAGGGGGATTGACAATAAAAGGTTCCCCTCGCTCTCGACGTCGGGTACTACAGTTCTACGGGTGCAAGAGTATGCCTCCTCAAGCACCCGGGCGTCAAAATAGAAGAAGTCCAAGGGAAGAACCAGAACAAGCAAAAGGTCGGCAGGAAACGGCAAGCAGATAGGAGAAGAGGGGGGAGAAAAACGAAACAGAAGGAAAAGGAAAAGGTGCCCAGCAGAATTGGAGAGGACGGCAGCAGGAGCACAAGGCTAGAAAAGGACAGAGGACTGTCCCAAGGAGCATCACACTCCGGCAGCCCCCACACGCCAACAACGAGCTGAGCGGGGAGGGGGTTGATGATGGAAGACCACTACTCTGATCTCCTTCACACTTCGTCCATGTAACACCACTATATACATGAATCAAGACGCTGCCACCATCTGCCTTTCATTTACTATATCAAGCAACGAGGCAAGAAACATTGTTTGACTTGGAGAGTACTCTTTCTTTAACTGTCAATATTTATGGGACGGTTGTTAGCCAATTATATTCAGAAGTTAAGGGGATTCAATAATTGATACAGAGGGGAAGTTTAACATGAGTTTATTAAGAACAAATTATGTAATTCACGACTCATAAAATCCTACTTTAACATTGGCAATACTGGCAAATTGTTACGGGATCCAGACATGGAAATGAATCAAAGATCACACACATTACCTTAAAACTACTCTCTGCCTCTCAGTCGGGTGGATTCACTGTCTCCTGAGGCTTGCCTGATGACCTGCCACCTCACGGACCTGCAGCGTCACACACACACTCTCCGACCCTCCAGCACTGTCTCTCTCTCTACTATCATACAGGGGGTATATATCCAACTGCATCAGAAGGGGGGGCGTTTTACACTGTTGTGGGAACGTCTGGGGTGGACCTGTTCCCAGCTGATTCAGCCAACTTGGTCAGCACATAAGGGCGTCAGCTGCCCATGACGTACAAAAAAGCAATCAAAATGTATCATTAGGTTGTTGTGCTAAGACTATCAGGATTTTCATAAACAGGGAACAAGCTGACTAAGCTGGGGCCAGATGCTATTTCAATTAACTCTAGCTGAATCTGAGGTATAGGCTGATCTTACCAGGGCGTTCCCATGGTGAGTCATTGGTGCACTCTCCCGGCGTTACAATACTCCCTCTCCCCGGAATTAAGACAACAATCGGGCGTATCTAAATTAAGCCTGATTTTGTCTTATCCCAACTCATTCATTATACCCTAAAAGAAAAAAAAATGCCAGTGACAAAGTGATAAAAGTAAATTAACTAAATTAACATGATACATTATACAGTTACACTGCACATAAATGTACAATGAAAGAAATAAAAAGCAAAAAAATATTGTTAAAATACAACTTATGATACTCTTATACTCAATACAATTCAGTGAACATAATATGACAATAAAGTATATTAAAGGAAAAAAAAAAGACAAATCCCGACAGCACCTTAGGCAGCCCAGCAAGGCTTCCCCCGAAGGCTGGAAGACAAAAAAAAAATCGCCTTAAAACTAGCATGACACATAAAGAATAAAAAAATTCCTAATGGAACAGAAAAATTACTATTACTAAAAATTAATATAACGTCAACATATAAGTAAAGATGCAATCTTACGTAATACAACCCTGATGTACAATACATGACATGAATACTATGAAATAATGACATATCCTGCCTGCACACTAGGCAGCCTAGCAATTCTTCCTCAGAAGGTCTGAAGAACAAAACATACAAAATAAAATGATCAACAACATGAAAAAATATATATAATATTCATACTCAAATATTTAATTCTAAGTAATTAAAAAGAACAGGTAACATTATACCTAAGTGGGACATACCCCAAACATCTGCTGGGTACCTCATGACCCACAGCCAATTTAATAAGCTATACAATTATAAAACATGGTGTTACGGCCCTACTGGGTCGCAACTGGGTTCTTCTCTGATGTTATTAGAGTTTGGGTATCTGGCCCCAAGTTAGTAGTGGCTTTCAAGGGGTGTGTTCCGTAACGCAAGTTAAATTAAAGGGGGAGGGATACAAATGCACTGTTTTATATATATAATCACCACCACTATAAATAAATATATAAACTATCACACGGAGGGTATAAATACACAATGTACAGAATCGTCTTCCTCTGAAGACACAGGCTGCTCCACGGTGCTCACGATGAGTAGCCCTGGTTCCCTTCTTCGGCCCACGATGAATCCTCTTTGATTCTCTCGGCGAATCTACCCTTGCCACTGGCCAGCCAAATCACAGTCCCACTGGGTGCTCCGTCGTGGAGGCCTTCAACCACAAATCCAGCCTGTAGCTGGCAGGTTTCGATCAGCTCCGCTGTGTAGGCCTCTCCACGACCGATACTAGGGTTGCGAGCCCTAGGCAGGAGCCTCATGTGATTCTGCTGATCACTCTCCTCTCTCAGTACCACAGTGGCTAGTCTCTTCCACCAGCCAGCCCCGGATACGACGATTCCTAAACTCTGCCACGTCACAGGCAGGCTAACACTCTCAACAGTGTTCGTCCGGGGGTGACTCACAGCTTCTGCAGAGCAAACTCGTGAAGAGACCTTGGCTGCCTTGGGTAGACTGATCCATTGTCCACTACAGTAGCCCCAGGTCGACTCTGTAAGTAAGTAAGTAATTATCAAAAGAAGGCACCAAACCGGGAAGGCTATGTAGCACCATCAAATGCGCAAAATAATCAGAGGGCGCTAAATATCACCAAGGATGCCAATACGAGAACAAAAACGCATAAGGCGAACGATATCAAAAGTATCCGAGTCACCAAGAATTCTATTGAGGAACAGGTGACCGCGAGGGGCGGTCGGAAAGCAAGACACACGCTCGTCCTGGAAGTCAGGACATTCAAGAAGGACATGCACGACCGTAAGAGGGACAATGCAACTAGGACAATAAGGAGCAGGGCGGCGCTCCATCAAGTAACCATGGGTGAAGCGAGTATGGCCAATACGCAATCTCGCCAGAGCTGTTTCCCACCACCGGTTACGGTGGAAGGAGGACGGCCACGAGGAAACACAACATTTAAGAGTACGTAGCTTGTTACCAGTAAGAGACAACCAAGAAGCCTGCCAACGGGTAAGGACTGAGGAATGGATAACCGGGTAAAAGTCGGAATATGGAACGCCTTTACGAGAGATGGGACAAGAGCGGACAGCTTCCTTGGCGGCAGCATCCGCACGCTCATTTAAAGACACACCAATATGGCTATGAACCCAACAAAACTCAACCGACTTAAATTTACTGTGAACAAGAAACAGCCAATGCTGGATCTCGACAACTACTGGATGAACCGGATTAAAGGACCGGAGAGCCATGAGGGCACTATGAGAGTCAACAACAACTACAAAGGAGGACTAACAACTAGAAAGCAGGAGACGAAGAGCATAGAGAATAGCATAAAGTTCCGCTGTAAAGATGCTAGTCTCCGGAGGTAAGTGACACATATAAGTGCGATCAGGAAAAACAACAGAGTAGCCAACACCGTCCGCCGACTTAGACCCATCGGTGAAGACAGAAACGGAGCGGGAGTGAGAAGAAAAGTGCTCAAGGAAAAGGCGTTTTAGAACCGTAGGAGGGGTAAAAGCTTTAGTGATACGGGTCAAGGAAGTACAAAACAGCGGAAGAGGGACTCTCCACGGGGGCAAAGAAGGAACAACACGAGGAGAAACATTAGAAATACGAACGGAAAGAGAATCCTGGAGGCGAGATAACCGGACAGAAAGAGGGAGCTGGTGAAGAGGAACAGGAACCGCAGGAGGGGTAAAAGTTAAAGCACGACAGAGGCGAGAGGAAGGATGTTATAAGGACCGCGCAAGATAGCGAAGACAGTAGCGATCACGGCGGTCCTGGAGAGACAGGAAGCCAGTGTCAACATACAAGCTAAGGACGGGAGTCGAACAAAAGGCACCAGAACTGAGGCGCAACCCAATATGGTGCAAAGCATCAAGACGGCGAAGAGTAGAAGGAGAAGCAGACGAGTAAGCAGGGCAACCATAATCGAGCTTAGACAGGACAAGAGAGGAATGTAAAGCAAGGAGAGTGCGCCTATCTGCTCCCCAAGAAGTATGGGACAAGACCCGAAGGAGGGTAAGGGCCTTAGAGCACTCAACACGAAGGTAAGAGATATGGGGAGACCAAGACAAACGAGTGTCAAGGAATAACCCCAAAAGCTTTGCGGAATCTTTGTATTCAAGGGGATGACCATAAAGTGACAAAGAGGGACGAAGAACAACCCATTTCCGCGTAAAAGTCATGGCACAAGTCTTAGAAGTAGAGAACTTGAAGCCATGATCGGTGGCCCAAGACGACACGGCATCAATTGCAAGTTGAAGCCGGCGCTGAAGGAGAGGCGAATCATCACCCTGACAGCAAAGGGTAAGATCATCGACATAGAGAGCGGAGAAGACACCAGAAGGAAGAGAAGAAAGAAGACCATTGAGGGCAACCAGAAAAAGAGTAGTGCTCAGAACACTACCCTGGGGCACACCTTCGTATTGCTGAAAAGAGGCAGAGAGCGTGGTACCAAGGCGCACCCGAAAGGAACGATGGGAGAGGAAGCTGCGGAGAAAGAGAGGGAGATGACCACGAAGGCCAAAAGAATGAAGTTGAGATAGAATATGATATCGCCAAGTGGTGTCGTAAGCCTTTTCCAGGTCAAAAAGGACGGCAACAACGGAGGTCTTCGCAGCAAAAGCAGTACGAATTTAGACCTCCAAGTTCACCAGGACATCTGTCGTGCTGCGGCACTTGCGGAAACCAAATTGAGAAACAGAGAGGAGGTGATGGTGTTCCAGGAACCACATCAGACGAACGTTAACCATACGTTCAAAGAGTTTGCAGACACAACTTGTGAGAGCAATAGGGCGAAAGTCCTTAGGGGAAGTACCCAGAGACCCCGGTTTGCGAACAGGGAGGACAACGGCATCGAGCCAGTCCTCAGGGACTGACGACGACTCCCAGATCCGATTATACAGACTCAGTAAATACTGAGATGTGCACGGAGGGAGATGGGGAAGCATCCAATAATGAATACCATCGGAGCCCGCCGCCGTAGAACCGCAGAGGGCCAGGGCAGAACGAAGTTCAGAGAGAGAGAAGGGATCGTTATAGGGAAGTTGAAGACGAGTGCAGAAATCTAAAGGACGAGACTCAAGGACAGGTTTACGAAGAAGAAAAGATTGGGGAAGATGAAGACCAGAGCTAACAGAAGAAAAGTGGGAACCCAGTACAGAAGCGACCTGCAACGGGTCCGCCACAAGAGTATCATGGAGGTGAAGGACCGGTGAAACATCGGGAACGAATTTACCCGCTATCTTGCGGATACGCTTCCAGATCTGGGCCAGAGGAGTTTCGGACGTAATTGTTGAGACATAAGATGCCCAACATTCACGTATAGCCGTACGGATGGCCCTACGGGCCACCGCACTCGCTTTCCGAAAGAAAAGAAAAGAATCGGTCGTCTGCCTACGGCGGTGCCTCTTCCAGGCTGCACGCTTACAGCGGACAGCCCGAGCACAGTCCGCATTCCACCAGGGAACGCACTTCCGTGGACCCCGGGAGGAAGAGCGAGGGATAGAGCGGAGGGCAGCGTCGAAGACAGTGTCATGAAAAAGGAGGAGAGCGCGAAAGAGAGGCAGAAGAGAGAGGTCAGAGAGAGTAGCACTGAGGGAAAATAGGGTCCAGTCCGCCTTAGCAAACTGCCAACTAGGGAAAGAGAGGGAAGGGCGAAAAGTGAAAAAGGAAACAAGGATGGGGAAATGATCACTTCCATGGAGGTCATCAAGAACCTGCCACGTGAAATCTAAGTAAAGAGAAGAAGAGCAGAGAGAAAGATCAAGACAAGAAAAGGTGCGAGTTCGAGAGGCCAAATGAGTGGGCTTACCAGAATTCAGATGAGACAGGGAAGAAGAGAGGAGAAACGGCTCAAGAAGGCGACCCCGGGTATTCGTCAGAACGTCACCCCAAAGAGAATGACGACAATTGAAGTCACCCAGCAGGAGCACAGGCTCCGGCAAGGAGTCTAGGATGTGTTTCAAATCAGGAAGAGAAAGCAGGACACTCGGGGGGAGATAAATGGAACAAACAGTGTACCATTTCCCCACAAAGATACGAGCAGCAGAACAACGGAGAGGCGAAGGAAAAAGTTAAGGAACAAAGGGATCATCAGCACGAATCAAGAGAGCAGAAGAATTAGAAGTCCCAGCAACGGCTGGGGGGAGGGAGAGAAAGGAATAGCCACGAAAACGACCAGGACGAGCACCAAGCATCGGCTCCTGGAGACAGACACAAAGGGGCGAAAACCGCGAAATCAGAAGTTGGAGTTCGAGGAAATTGGCGTAATAACCTCGAACGTTCCATTGAAGAATGGACAACGACGAGAAGAGAAAGGACAAAAACAGAGAACAAGGAAGAAACAAAGGCGAAAGAGCAACAGAGCACGTTAAAGAATATCAGGGTCGGGATCAGGGTCAGCAAAGTCAGGGTTAGGGGGCATGGGTAAACTGAGCAAAGACGGAGGGAAGGAAACGGGAGAACAGATCAGAGGTGGGCGGGCGGGGTCCGGAGGAGGAGGAGGAGGAGCAAGAGGATGAGACAACGGAGAGGAGCAGGCAAGGACAGCAGCAGGAAGAGAAGGGGAAGAAAGAGGGGAGCGTACCTCAGCAAGGGCAGCAACTGAGAGGGAAGCGGGGGCTAAAGAAACCTCCATAGCAGGAACAGGGGGCGCAACCACCGAAATGGGAGGGGAAGGAGTGAGAGAGGCAGAAGTAGGGGCCGAGGAAGAAAGCGAAACCTTCTTACCCGCCGGGGAGGAGGAAGGAGAGGAGCCAGGTTTACGCTTCTGACGTAAAGAGACAGGTGTCCCTGCAACCACGTACTGGGCAAAGGATTCTAGCATCTCAACAGGAGAAGCTGAACGAGAGCACACATGACGGCCGTTTGGAGAGCGATGGACATCAGCCCGCACCGACAGGCGGCGAGGAGAGTCAAGAGACGGAGGGGAAGGATGGGAAGGAGGAACGGAGGGAGACGAGGAAGAAGACACAGGAGACATGACAGACCGGGTAGAAGGAAGGGGAACCCCAGACAGAGGACCAGGAGGAGGATCCTTCGGGAGAGAACCCAAAGGAACAGAGGAGAGGGCAGTGGGCGTATCAGGGTCCAAGGCCCGGAAACGGTTGTGAGTCTGAGGAAGGCGGGAAGGACGAGGAGAGGAAGAGCGCAACACGCGAGCATAAGAGATATTAGCATAAGGCGGGAGCCGGCGAACCTGGCGTCTCGCCTCAGGAAAAGATAAACGCTCCCGGTGCATCAAGTTGAGGACGGCTGCCTCAAGCTTGTAATGGACACACGCACGGGAGAAGGTAGGATGGGCCTCACCGCAGTTGAGGCAACGAGCCTGGGGAGAAGTGCACTCCGACTTAGAGTGACCTTCGCCACCACACAAAGGACAGAGAGAGACAGTCCCGGAGCAGCGGAGTGCACCATGCCCAAACCTCCAGCACTTGTTGCAGAGCCGAGGAGAAGGAATGTACTCCTGGACAGAGCACCTGGCACCAGCAAGAATGACAGAGGGTGGAATGGTCCTACCATCAAAGGTAATCTTCACAACCCGGAGGGGTTGACGGCGACTACCACGAGGAGGACGAGTAAGCGTGTCCACTTGGAGAATAGAATGGCCCTGGGCAGCAAGGATATGTCGAATATCGTCGTGGCAGTCGCGCAGGTCCCGAACACTCGTCGCAACATGGGGCGGGAGCAAAATAGTGCCAACACTGGCATTCAACTGAGCGTTCTTCGAGACCCGAACAGGGGTCTCGCCAAGGCAGGATAAGGCAGCTAAGCGGGAAGCAGCATAATGAGAAGGAGCAGCAACGACACGTGTACCGAGACGAGTGGGGTTGAAAGTAATGGAGCCATCCACGGAATCAACGAGATGTCGATGGAGGGAGAAATCGTCAGGAGGCGCAGAATCAAGAGGGAGATCAAAATATTTGGCCCACGAAGCGGGACCAAACAAGGCTTGATAGGTAGCAGAACTGGAAGGAATCGAGCGAAGGCGGCCGTGACGAGGACGGCGGTGAGAACCCCCAGAGAGAGAGGGGTTAAAAGGCGCAGTAGTTACAACTAGAGAAGGAGCCGCGCCAGGGGACGAGGTAGTCACCACTGGGGGCTTGGGGCTCGACCCAACCGCAGAGGAGGGAGGGGAGCCAGGGGAAGGAGTCAGAGAGGCCAAAGGAGGAGCAAGGTCGGGGCCCAATGCAGCGGAGGCTACAGAGCCCGGTCTTCCAACACGGACCGACTCGGGGGCCTTGGTCGCCCACCCCACGAGCCTGAGAAGATAAACCAGAAGCAGCCGAAACAGGGGTCATCATCATTACAAAAAGAAGAATTCATTCACGAATGTGCCCCCACACTCACCATGGAGCTACAATTAGAGGCAGGACACCCAACAAGAAGCTATCGCCGATCTTGCGATCTTGCCGGGGCCTCCTAGTGGTGCGTCGTGAGTATACGCCCCACAAACGCCACCTTAAGAAACCGACAGTCCGTCCAGATCGGGTTCAGTGACGAAAGGGGGATTGACAATAAAAGGTTCCCCTCGCTCTCGACGTCGGGTACTACAGTTCTACGGGTGCCTCCTCAAGCACCCGGGCGTCAAAATAGAAGAAGTCCAAGGGAAGAACCAGAACGAGCAAAAGGTCGGCAGGAAACGGCAAGCAGATAGGAGAAGAGGGGGAGAAAAACGAAACAGAAGGAAAAGGAAAAGGTGCCCAGCAGAATTGGAGAGGATGGCAGCAGGAGCACAAGGCTAGAAAAGGACAGAGGACTGTCCCAAGGAGCATCACACTCCGGCAGCCGCCCACTAAGCCCCCTCACGGCGACAACGAGCTGAGCGGGGAGGGGGGTCGACTATGTAATCAGACACGTCATTAGTACTGGGACTAGGGAACCTCACTTACAGGCTTAGACACAAACGTCTACCTCTCTGCTCCATAGATGGCGTTGCTGTCTAAGCGCCACCTCACCAGAGGTCAGCAGCGGCTACGTTACGAGCTGATTAAGACGGGAAACCAGCCCCTGTGGCCAGTATATCTCTTCCTCACTAGATGGCGTCGTCCATTTGGAGGGGGTTTCGGGAGCTGACTCACAGATGGCGTTGTCGTCACTGCTCCGTGCTACGACGCTGGACTCGGGTCGGTAACACATGGTTAAAATACAAAAATAATGGGCATGAAAAAAATTCATCAATAGAACCGTAAGTTTACAGAATACTTGTGGGCCAAACCATATACCGCACAAGACAATAGTGCCAGGGTCAATCTCCATGCACCCCGCACATACTGATAGTAAGACTACCTCTTACCACAAAATAAACATTGCATAACATGACAACATTTCATTGAAATATAAAGGTATGCAAATACTAAAAAAATATGTACCCATACACTGGCACCAAATAGAGATCCTGGACACTCATCACCAGGACCGACTTATGACATAGACACAGGAAATAAAAATAAAATTCGAGATAAAGTTTGTGCTAGAGACCCAAGTCATCTAGCTAAGATCACCGTCTAGGACCACTTTTCTAGGTCTAGTTATTTTACATCCTCATAAATGCTAGATTGTTCAACAGATTACATATTCCTGTGACACCTAAATAATAGAGTCATTTCTCTTAACAAGCATTTATAACCTCGTCACTAAATGTTCATTTTGATATACTCGTTTTCAATCGTGCATCCGTTGTGCTCTCGCGTGGTGGCCTGATGTTGGAGAACTGATGTTGAAGAACTGATGTTGGAGAACTGATGTTGGAGAACTGATGTTGGTCCAGCGTCTGCCCGTCGATGATGGCTGCATATACCCTGAGATCTTCTTGCAACAGCTCTGGGGTACGTCTGGTGACAGAGCGAGTCTACTGGTGACAGAATCCTCGTCAAGCTGCCCAACTGCTGGAAGGTGATGGTGTGAAGAGCAGCGGCGAGTGACAGCGGCCGGGGACTTGGCCGGTCATAGGTGAACGGTGTCGGGAGAGATGTATACAAGCACATCTCACATCCAGCTGCTTGAAGCTGAAGGTCGATGATGAGTGACAGCAGCTACATAGCAGGAGTCGTGACAGCAGGGCAGAGAGTGTGACGTCAACGATGTCTTGCAACAGAAGTAAGCAGGTGCAGGTGTTGGGGCGTGGGTGGCGTGGCGGCAGGCCAGGTGGATCCCGACTTCAGCTCCTGGGACCCATCACTGTACAGGCGTTGCTTGTGTCACATTCTACTGAGCCGGTACGCCTTATCGCGCATGCCCTAATGTGCCTGACCTTGGGCTGATGGTGCGAAACGTGCACCCTATTGGCGAGTCAAGCACACTCAGCAGGGAAGTGCCGTTGGAATGTGACCGCCTCGTTGCGCATCTTGGTGGAGTCAGTGATGTGGCATCCCCAAGGATGAGGGGGAACTGGTAGGTGACTGCTGCTGGCATACCCGCTTGGTGACCTCGCGCCTCCACTTCCGGTGTGCCTGCACGGTGTGTCGCAGCAGGCAGGTGGGTGCCTCTGATGATGAACAGCAAGACTGGGGCCCACCATGGTACGTTAACATCTGGACCGCTGTGCTCTGCTGGCTGGGACTCTGGCTTGGATAACCTCGTGTGGTGGGAGGTGTCGGCTGGGTGAATGGTGTCATTATCACCCTCCCAAGTAACTGAGTGGTTGGGTTACCGGGAGTGTTGGGAGGGGGGTGAGGTGTAACGTAACCCCCTCTCCACTGTACTAGAGGGGTGACCCCTCTGGCCTCAATGTTGGTTCACGAGTAGCTAGTACCGGGGACAGAGCGGTGTGGACAAGCAGACCTGGGGAAGACAGAATAACACTCCGACTGGCGGAAGCAAGGACTCTTCCCTGGGCTTTGGTGACAGGGTACAGCCCAAGGGTAGGTAAGGCATGTTCTCTGAATACATTCCATGACAAAATCTCAAAACAATTGCCAGATTAAAAATAAATAAAAACTACTAAGGGACGAGACAGCTTACTGAAACTCTCCCTGCCTCGTCCGTGACCTTGTTAACATAGGGTGACAAGGCTGACCCTGGGTGCCAATGAGAGTTGACAGAAGGTCCTCCTCTCCATCCTGGGTAAGCCCAGCTGGGTCAGTCAACTCAGAAGGGTCAGGAATGGGAATCGCTGAAGACAGTTCCAGTTCCTCCCTGGCAACGTAACACTTTAATTTGTTGACATGAATAGTTGTGTCCCCCTGGTCGTCAAAGATTCCCCTGATCAGAAAATTAACTGGTCCAAGCTTCTTAAATACTCTATATGGTCCACGCCATCTTGGTGCTAGCTTCCTACTTTGAATGGCAGGCGCCTTTTCATTTAACCTCATAACCAAGCTTCCCTCTCTAAGTGTCAACGGTTGAACCTTCATATCACAATTACAAACTAACACCGGGGAAGCCACACGGGGTGGAAGCAGGATGGGGGTGTTGAATGTGGGAGGGGGGGGAATATGACAGGAGGTATGAGGGAGGCGGGGAGAGCTGGTGGGGGGTTGAGGGACTGGGCGCAGGGCGGGGAGGATGGAAGTGGAGGGAGAGTGGAGGGCGTGTGGATGAACGACCCCGACTCGGGGTGTGGCGGGAAGTTGCAAGGCGGGAGGGGTGGAAACTGAGGGGAAGGAGGAATTGGGTGGGGTAGATGTAGGGACCTTGAGGCGGGAACTGAGAGGGAATAGAGGGGGATTGCAACCCCATTGAGAACCCCCTCCATTCTGATAATATCTGAGTGGACATATAGAATCAAACAAATTGTCAATAAAAAAAAAGATAGAATTCCACAAAATAATACAATTTCTGTCAGTTTGCCACCGAGCGCCATATTAACTTGAAATTTGGACACTATGTTCTATGGATCGAATGAATAATAAAAATTAAATCACGAGAAACCCACACTCGCTGTAAACACAATGTACACCGCGCGGAGCGTCTGTGTAAAGATGCATCGACATCTGGCCCTTACCCTTCCTGAGTTGAATACAGTTATGACCGCGCCGCCCGAGATGAAACACGTGTTGATAGCTTAGTATTAGCAATCACACAGATCGCCGCACGAGATACCTAAGTACACACATATGCATACAAGAGGTAGTTAGGTGCACATATAATCTTATCGACACAAATTCCATATACTTATTTAAAAAATGTGTAAAATAATGAAATAAAAAGATATAATATTCTTAACTACTAAGTCCCTGAGTCAATTATAAAACTACTCTCGTGATGATTAAGACTACGATTGTACGTCGGTAATCCACGACTACCAACTACGTCTGACCAGCCCTTGTAGCCAAACATCCAACATCAATAGCCGCCCTACCTAAGCTTCAATGCACGACTAGAATTTGAGAAAAGCTCCGTTACTAAAGCTTAACCCCTCTATGATGAAGACTCAGTAATGCTCTAGGTGACTTGATTCACCGTCCACTACCTTCACGTCTAAATCTATAACTCGAGGCAATTCCAAATACCTCAGAAATGTATCAGTAAGCGTCCTTCACTGATAATTTCCCAGACAACCTGCCAAACAGATTGCTGTACAACCTATAACTGGGTTGTACACCCCTGAAAGCTATGCAGAGAAACGAGAACTAATTTCCGTCCATAGATTTCAAAGCGAAAGCGCATACCCTAAACTCTCTGTAGTTTTCCGTATGACGCACTTAAATCATAACACTTAAAATACGTGTGGCTCCGAGCAAGGAATCGCGAGCCCGCTTACTCCTACGCTTATTCCCTACACTTAATCATATACACTAGTACCCACAGCAAGGTCAGTGTCACCAACACCGCCTCACTAGACTGCTTCATACACAAGCAGCCTTTTACACAATGAAAATTTCAAAAATTACCACAAAGTTTACCAAATGATTCTTTAATTTCAAAGAAAATTACTCTACCTTTTAATGTATTGCGCACGTGATGTTAACAAAATCGCCAAACTCGCGAATTAAAATGAAAATCGCCAATATAAAAATCGCCAAATTAAAATCGCGAAAATCGCCAATATTCAAGTCACTAATTTTCTCTACTAGTAGCTGGTCCGAGCTCAAGACACGTGAGTCGAGAATAATTAATATCCCACCGCTGCCACCATTGTAACACCACTATATACATGAATCAAGACGCTGCCACCATCTGCCTTTCATTTACTATATCAAGCAACGAGGCAAGAAACATTGCTTGACTTGGAGAGTACCCTTTCTTTAACTGTCAATATTTATGGGACGGTTGTTAGCCAATTATATTCAGAAGTTAAGGGGATTCAATATTTGATACAGAGGGGAAGTTTAACATGAGTTTATTAAGAACAAATTATGTAATTCACTACTCATAAAATCCTACTTAAACATTGGCAATACTGGCAAATTGTTACGGGATCCAGACATGGAAATGAATCAAAGATCACACACATTACCTTAAGACCACTCTCTGCCTCTCAGTCGGGTGGATTCACTGTCTCCTGAGGCTTGCCTGATGACCTGCCACCTCACGGACCTGCAGCGTCACACACACACACTCCGACCCTCCAGCACTGTCTCTCTCTCTCATACAGGGGGTATATATCCAACTGCATCAGAAGGGGGGGCGTTTTACACTGTTGTGGGAACGTCTGGGGTGGACCTGTTCCCAGCTGATTCAGCCAACTTGGTCAGCACATAAGGGCGTCGGCTGCCCATGACGTACAAAAAAACAATCAAAATGTATCATTAGGTTGTTGTGCTAAGACTATCAGGATTTTCATAAACAGGGAACAAGCTGACTATGCTGGGGCCAGATGCTATTTCAATTAACTCTAGCTGAATCTGAGGTATAGGCTGATCTTACCAGGGCGTTCCCATGGTGAGTCATTGGTGCACTCTCCCGGTGTTACATCCAAGAGAAATGATAGGAGCCGAATTTGCTCCCTGCGCCTCTGGTCTCAACAACAATGGCTGACCCCTCCTTCCTCTCTGGCACCTCCCTCTCTTTGTGGAGATGTCAGTAACTGATAGAAGGGTCACATTTACTTTACTTCAACCCCTTTTCACACAAGACAGCACATATATCACTTAATGCTTAAAGTCAATATGTTGAATGTGATTTAGTACATATGTGATATATTTCCAGTTACCTTTTTTACCAAGGCTCAAACTCTTCCTCACGTACCAATTTACGTCTCATAGTACCCGTCCATCAACGTAGACAGCAGAATAGTCGTGATTGGTTCAATTATAATGAAAATTGTAGTTTTCAGGTCCCACATGGGTTGTGAAATTTACCTACTATTGTCCATGCTCTTAGAATATTACAGATCAGCTACATCCTATTGAAGGCTCGTAGTTTTGTTTTGAGAAATATTAGTTGTTCTTAGTAAATTATAATAAGCACTATAAATTATTACATAGAATAACAGTGCTTCACCAATCAATATTATATACCATAGTTTGTGCTTTAAAAATCTTTAAAGAATGTTTTGTAGGAACACTAACAGAAAACGATGTTATGTTGGAATGATTATGGGGTAAACTACTGCAAACAGGATGGTATGGTGTCTACTATGCCAACTATAAGATGGGTATAGGGTCCACTACCACCTGTTAGGTGCATAAGGGGTCCAATACCACCTGCAGGATGGGTATGGGGGTCACATCCACCCACAGGCTGGGTATGGGGATCACTTCCACCCACAGGAAGGGTATGGGGTCCAATACCATCCACTGGATGTGTATGGCGTCCACTACCACCGACAAGATGGGTATGGGGCTCACAACCACCCACAAGATGGGTATGGGGTCCAATACCATCCACTGGATGTGTATGGCGTCCACTACCACCGACAAGATGGGTATGGGGCTCACAACCACCCACAAGATGGGTATGGGGTCCAATACCACCCACTGGATGAGTATGGCGTCCACTATCACCCACAGGATGGGTATGGGGCTCGAACCACCCACAGAATAAGTATGGGGTCCAATAACACCCACTGGATGTGTATAGCGTCCATTGCCGCCCACAGGATGAGTATAGGATCCAGTATGTGCACTGCTAGGTTGATGTCCTCTATGTTACCTATTATTATTATTATTATTATTATTATTATTATTATTATAGTATCGCCCACAGGATTAGTATATAGGGTTCCCTGCCGCCCACAGGGTCGGTAAAGGGTCCACTACCGCTCACATGGTTGGTAGGGGGTCAACTGCTGCCCACAGGGTCGGTAGGGGGTTCACTACCGCCCACAGGGTCAGTATGGGGTCCACTGCCACCCACAGGGTTGGTATGGAGTCCACTGCCACCCACAGGGTCGGTATGGGGTCCACTACCGCCCACAGGGTCGGTAGGGCGTCCACTACCGTCCACAGGGTCGGTAGGGGTCCACTACCGCCCACAGGGTCGCTATGAAGTCAACTACCGCCCATAGTGTTTGTATAGTGTCCACTACCGCCCATACTGTTATTATGGGGTCCACTACCCCTCATAGTGTCGGTATGGGGGTCCATTACTACCCATAGGGTGTGTCTGGGGTCCATTTTGTTCTGTATAGCAGAGGTGGCAATACTGCTTTTCCAATCTCATTTGTTGTTCAATGTAAAATATTTGTTGCTCGACTTGCAACAATTTATATAAATATATATATATATATATATATATATATATATATATATATATATATATATATATATATATATATATATATATACAACTTTAGAACACTTTCCCACCAGGAGACTCGAACCCTAGCCAGCACAGAAGCCTTCCAGCAACTGGCATAACAGGTACGCCTTAACCCGCTCCACCACCTGCTCAGACCCTTAAAAGAGATGGTAATTTCGGAGTATTTAAATACACCAAAGATCACCACCTCCCAAGAGCACTAGTGGGAAAGTGTTCTAAAGTTGTATACTTCACTCTCGTGTTTAGGAGAGTTGTGCCTTAAGCATAGACACTGTGTCTTCCCATATTAACAGGGACTTGATGAAATAAACGTAAATATGACCCCTCACTTGCTCTAGTGCTCTTGGGAGGTGGTGATCTTTGGTGTATTTAAATACTCCGAAATTACCATCTCTTTTAAGGGTCTGAGCAGGTGGTGGAGCGGGTTAAGGCGTACCTGTTATGCCAGTTGCTGGAAGGCTTCTGTGCTGGCTAGGGTTCGAGTCTCCTGGTGGGAAAGTGTTCTAAAGTTGTATACTTCACTCTCGTGTTTAGGAGAGTTGTGCCTTAAGCATAGACACTGTGTCTTCCCATATTAACAGGGACTTGATGAAATAAACGTAAAAATGACCCCTCACTTGCTCTAGTGCTCTTGGGAGGTGGTGATCTTTGGTGTATTTAAATATTCCGAAATTACCATCTCTTTTAAGGGTCTGAGCAGGTGGTGGAGCAGGTTAAGGCGTACCTGTTATGCCAGTTGCTGGAAGGCTTCTGTGCTGGCAAGGGTTCGAGTCTCCTGGTGGGAAAGTGTTCTAAAGTTGTATACTTCACTCTCGTGTTTAGGAGAGTTGTGCCTTATATATATATATATATATATATATATATATATATATATATATATATAAATATATATATATATATATATATATATGCGAACAAGCCTGAATGGTCCCCAGGACATATGCAACTGAAAACTCACACCCCAGAAGTGACTCGAACCCATACTC
Source organism: Procambarus clarkii (assembly GCF_040958095.1). NCBI lineage: Eukaryota > Metazoa > Arthropoda > Malacostraca > Decapoda > Cambaridae > Procambarus > Procambarus clarkii. The sequence goes on from NC_091151.1 coordinate 32,720,531, forward strand.
CCAGAAGCAACGCATCTGGTATGTACAAGACGCCTTAATCCACTTGACCATCACGACCGGACATAATGAGGTGATAGCCGAGGCTATTTGAACCACCCCACCGCCGGCACTCGGATAGTTATCTTGGGCATAGCATTTTACCAAATCACCTCATTCTTTGGGGCAACACGTGAGGAACACAAATGCGAACAAGCCTGAATGGTCCCCAGGACATATGCAACTGAAAACTCA